>NC_140991.1:93543691-93935796 GCF_052327205.1 Somniosus microcephalus | reverse complement strand
ATAGTGATGAGATTCTGGATGCAACTGCCAACAATTAGGAGAGGCAATAGCAAAATACTGCAGATGCTGGAAATCTGAAATAACAACAGAAAACACTGGAAAAACCCAGCAGGCCAGGCAGTATCCGTGGAGAGAGAAACAGAGTTAACGTTTCAGGTCAAAGACCTTTCGTCAGAACGGTCTTCGACCTGATTAGGAGAGGCAGTTGCGAAGTGAGATTTCCTGTTTTTTTTTACATATGTTGGTTACTTACCTTTTTGGTGTTCCTGTCCATCGCATATAGCAGACAAATTGTGTTAACACCAACGCACCCGCTCACAAGCAGTGGGGACTGTAGCAGGTGCTCTCATGAAGCTCACACTGCTGAAATATAGACCTTCAGCTGCACTGGACAAGCTCACAGAGGAGGTCACTCAAACCAGGAGCGCTTGCTCAAAGCCACTCCTACCCTGTGGTCTAACGACCCTCAGATCAGCAGGCAGAGTGACACAAAGGCCAGGAGAAGGTGAGTCATAACCGTCAGTGAATGTTGTTGCAATCTTTCCAGATCATTTCACTTCCACATCAGCCAACCTCCTCTTTGCCTACACAAGAACTGAATGCAGGCCGGGTCAGGCTGCCCCTACAGCAATGTAAAAGCTGCAGCCTGAAGCTGACCCATCTGCTGTTCTGGCTCACAGAGACTGAGAGCCAGGCTGAGTCCCAGAGCTTGACAACAACAATCAGCTGCCATCTTAGAAGAAGCCACTATTAGGAAAGAGAAGCACCATGGTGAAGAGAATTAGTTAGACAATGACGAGACGGAAAGATCTGTACAATAAATAGAAAGATTGCAGTCAATGGCTTGTGTAAATTTAATTTCATTTAGAGGGAATGGAAAGCTTTGAGGGTGGTATAATGGTTGTGGTGGGAAGTGGTGACAGTGTTTTTCCAAATGTCTTTGGGATCTTTGTTGCAGTATAAGATAAGATGGCGGAATTGAATTACATTGTTCTGCTGTATGACAGCTTTTGGAGAAAGTATCCAGAATGAAGTTCCTGTGGATGTTTTATTCTGTTGCTTTCTGAGTCCCTTGGGGTTTTTCTGGAAGCCCCTCCTATCTGGATTCCCCTATCTATTACAATAGTAGGCAGGATATAACATGCTGTGATGATATAAACCTTTCCCAGATTATATTTGGACTGGTAGCTGAACCTCTGTTCCAATATTACCATGTTGTTCTCTACAGTTACTCTGGTTGAGTCATTAGTCTTATTATACCACTGCTCAGAGGTAGTGGAAGGAGCTTGAGTAGTGGCATCAGGCATGGCAACAGTGGGTAGCCAAGGTCCACTTGCAGCCAGACCCTTGATCCTTGCACATTCTCAAACAAATGGTGGAATAGTATATTACTTGAGTATAAATGAGTCATGCAAGCTTCCAAGGAACCTATCATTGAACTGCATATATTCCCTATATGGATATAGGGGAAACGATATATTGGTTTATCATGGCAAACAACCTGCTGCTATAGCAATGGACAGCCAACTGGTAGATATGGGTTATATCCGCTGTGGCCGATTGAAAACTTCCAATGACAATAAAAAAAATTAACGTCATTGTGACCTTCACTGGCACGGAGTGCACAGTACTGGTTCTTGAACAACGTTACAAGTCCTCTCCTAGCAGATGGCACAATTCCCTGGCCAGATCCCACTAAAAAAGTGTCTCTGCAAGCACTACTTCTCACTGAGGTTCAAAGTAAATCCTTTGAGGATGGTACATCCTCACAGCTGGGTACCTCCTAGTTGTAGCTCTCCTCTGCTGCTGCTGTCTGACAGTTCCAGCTCATCATCATCACCCTTCTCCAACTGAAGGAAACACATGGACAGGGAGCTTCCAAATGGGACCATAATCTCTCAATAAGGCCTCCTCGTCTTTATTTAAGTGACAGATAAAGATATGCTGTTTTCTTGTTTGTATCTGATCACATTAGGTCAGATAAGCTCTACTGCCTTGTCCCAGCAACACAACTAAATGTCAGCACAAGGTATGCAATCTTGCTAAACCAGACAATATTTGCACTCCCCACATTTCATAAACATAGGACTGGAGATGGTTTTATAGAGCTATAAAAAAAATAGCCTAGTTGTGGTCCTTTACATCAAAGAATAAAGTCAAAACTTATTCTCCCTTACATTTACCACCTTTAGGGATAGCAGCAGGATTGTCTCACCGAAGCAATATTTCTACGTGTGGTAAACTAAATTGAACTCTGATGGTATTAGTAAGACTCAATAATAGCATTTGGTTTTCCCTTGTTTCTAAGTACCAGAAGTAGAGATCTGCTTGGGGAAGAGATAAGTGTCTAATTGCTTCTGTGTGCTTTTTGTAGCACATTGGTTAACGCATTGGCATTAATTTCCTCTCTGTGCTTTTTAAAGCCGTCATTGTCATCTACACGTCTTCAAATCCCTCCACAGCCATTCCCCACCCTATATCTGCAACTTCCTCCAGGCTTAGATCCTCTCCTGCACACTCAAGTCTTTTGTGCATCACCCCTCCCTTCGTCCCCCCATTGGTGACACACCCTCAACCAATTCAGCTCCACTCTCAGGAATTTCCTCCCTGAACCCTGCCACCTCTTAACTTCTCTCTCCACCTTTAAAAACTTTTTCAAACCTGCCCTTTTAACCAAGCTTTCAGTCACCCCTCCTAATCTCTTCCCCATTGTCCATTGCTTTTATTTTATTTTTTCTCCATTCTCTTTCAAGCATCTTGGAGGTAATTTTATCGGCAGATGAAAAAGTATTCAATGGAAAAGATAATTGGGCAGGGTGTAAAAGGGGCAGCCGATTCATCTTGCCCGTTCTTTGCCCAGCGGAAAAAGTTAAAATGACCTCCCTTGAGACAACTTCAATGTTAAAGGTGCTATATAAATCCAAGGAGGATAATGTTAACTTTGTGCGATTGTGTAAAAATCAAAATATCGATTTAGCCACCTGTTGTACATCTCTCCCGATTTTAATTTCCATTGAAGTCAATCAAAATGAAAATCAGGAGAGATGTATAGCGGGTGTCTGAATCAATGTCGCCTGTTTTACATTAATCCCCCAAAGTCAAATTTAACCTCAAGTAGTTTTTGTTTCACATTCCTGATGGGAATTATGTTTTCTCCTACTGTAGCATTGCCGCTAAATATTCTGTATTGTCTCCAAAGACAATTCTTGAATTTTTTTTCTAAATTAGGGTATCAGAATTAAGTACTTTCCTGAGTTTATATAAACTGTGAAGAGCACACACTTGCTGTTTTCTCTCTTTCCATGTGATCACTTGGAAATAAGCTGTAACAAAAACTATTATTGTGAATATAATGGCCCAGGAATTCGGGTCTCCACGGGTGAGTACGCACAGGGTACTCACCCGTAGGCCCAATGGAAGTGCCAGTTTCCTGCATGCACTGCGCATGCGCGGGAAACCGGCACTTCCGTTCCCCTGAAAGCAGGGGTTCAGAGGTCGAACGTGTGCGCGGGGGAGGCTGCGCATGCGCATTGAACTTCGTTTTTTTTTACAGGTTTTCCCGGGAGGGTAAGTCTCCAGGAGTTAGACATGTAAAAAGCAGGCGTAAGGCCTGCTTTTTACAAGGTAAGTGGTGAATTAATTAAAATTAAAACATTTTTTCCACAGGTTTATTATTTTTAAATACTTTAAAGCAAGATAAGTTTATTTTTAGCCCCGTTAGAAAATAAAATTATTTTTTTCAAAAATTTAAATTATTGTTTAAAATAGTTATTTCATGTAATTTATAGTTTATTTAAAAATTGTGATTTTTTTAAAAATTAATTTGGAGATTTAGTGATGTTTTGTAAGAAGAAGGGGCTCGTAGTATTTCTAAGTTTGACAGCACTTCCTGTCAATCTTATGAATGGAGCATTCCCTGCTCCGATTGGCTCCCCATGGCCCACGTGATCCCAGGGGACGCTTTGAACTAACTGCGCCCCTGGGATACACAAGCACTGCGTGCCGGCAGCTGGAGCAGGCCCCGGATCAGAATTCCATGGGGGCCCACAGCTCAATGGCCAGCGCGCAAGGTAAGTGCAGATCGGGGGCTTGCACCCGCGGGAAGCCCCCGACCCGAATTTCTGGGCCATTAACCTTATAATCAATTCAGGCAGCAGCTGCTATGAAAAATGTGTGTTAAAGATTGCACCTATAAGAGGTTGAGAGGCACAAGCAATAATACCAATCTAACCTTCCCCTCTCTGATGTGGTGTTAACACTGGTAGAAATAAGGCTCTGGAAACTAATGGATTAAAGTCAACTTTCAGGAGAGCTATGAGTATGGCTTAGAGTCCTCTTCTCTGTATGACAAGATTAAAGCATACATGACTAACTATTTTTAAAGATTTAAAAAAAGGTAACACAAAATGAAAAATAAACACTTGGTGGAAAGGTGCCTTGATTTTGATTGAACACCAGTGCTAGGTGAAAACAATAGCTGCCACAGCACCAAAACTCTGCTCCGAATAGTCATGTTTAGAATTAGAGCCTGAGGCTGTAGTAGATCTTGTGCCGGGACCACCAGCTGTAAGTCCATTACCTCCTGGCATGGGGAAGAACTATCCCTTGTCTCTAGAAATAATTAGCACTGAGGACTAAGTTCTACTGTGTAAATCTATTATGGTTAATATTTAAATACATTTATCATTAAAAAAATGAATTAATGTTTCCTCCAGGGATACAAAACAACAATATGATATTTCAGGTAGAGTCTCTTGGTAATAAAACGTGTTGTACATCCTTTTAATACTTTCTATAATAAGTATGTTTAGCTTATGTCATAAATCACTTTGGTGACAGCACTGCAGTAAATTGGTTTATCTGCTGCTCTCTGGGAAAACGCTCACAGTACAGTTGGGAACAGGCTGTGCCAGGCTCATTCTTCGATCTTAATAAAACTCCAATGGGAACACAGGAGAAAAAAAAAATTAGGACACTATCATGGCATTGGTGTGGAATCTTACTAGTGAGGAGTTGCAGAGTAAAGATAACCTAAATATGTCCTCCACATTAAAAGTCACTTTTGCTTTTAAAAACAGTACTAAAGATTAACTCGATCATCAAAGTGAATTAGTGCATGTCTAAAGTACACGTTGTGTCAAACTTAGTACATTCCATCAAAGACCAGAGCATGAGGGGGCTTCCCTTTGATGTGTGTAAGATTTAATGGCCCAGTAATTCCGGGCACAACGCGTGAGTACTGACGGGGTACTCACGCGTGTGCCCGGAGGAATTGCCAGTTTTCAGCATGCACAGCGCATGCGCTGAAAACCGGCATTTCCTGTCCTCTGACCCAAGGGGTTAAGAGGCAGAACGCGCGCGACTGCACAGGCAGCGCGTGCGCAGTGAAATTCCTTTTTTTTTTCAGAGTTGCGCGTGTGTAAAGGCCTCCGGTCTTTACACATTGAAAAACCACACGTAAGTGCTTAGTTTTTCAGGTAAGTGGGCTTTTAGTACAATTGAGAAATGTTTTTTCCACAGGTTTGTTATATTTAAAGAATTTACAGTAAGGTAAGTTTAGTTTTAGCCCCGATTTTTTTTTTTTAAGTTTTTTCAAATTTTAAAATGATTGTTTAAAATAGTTTTTCAGAGTTCTTTATTGTTCATTTAAGTAGTGCAATGTTTTTTTTAATTTTCTTTCAGGTTTAAGTAGTGTTTTGGGGCCAGGAGTTTTCATGAGTTTGACAGCTCTTTCTGTCAAACTCATGAATGAGTTTCCCCTCCCCTGATTGGCTGCACAGTGCTCACCTGATCCCAGCCGGCACATCGCACTAACTACGCCGCTGGATCAGGTAAACACATCGCGACGACATCTGAACCGGGCCAGTGACAGGAAATGCAAGCAGGCCCGTGTAAAGTCTGTGGGTTGTTTAGTTAATTAATACACAGACTACCAGAGTAACTTAAAACAGGACTTTACTATTCGAAGGTCAGGGCGAATCTGCCAAATAAATCCTGACACAGCACTTATATACCGGTGTGGTCACCGTCGGTATTACAGTATACAGAAGCCAACAAAGTAGTGCCACACCTAAAATAGTTCTCTTAAAGGTGAATGGTTACATACAATGGTTTTCTTAAAGGTAGACGGATACATACACTACAATCCTCCCTTTTTAGCTTACAACATACTTAGTCCCCCATTAAACATAACATATATTCAACTTCATGTAAAACAATTCACAGGTATAATCTATGCGGGAAACAGTTTACAGATTCAGTCTCTGCGGGAACAGTTCACAGATTCAGTCTCTGGTCTTGACTCGGTCCGAACAACATCTCTGTGGTGTAGCCGGTTCACATTGCTAGCGTGACTCATCCAATAGTCTTTCCCTTGACTTAACAGCTTGAACTTCCGTCCTGCTGAACCAGCAGTGCTGACTTTTACAAACAGCTGGACTGCCTTGGTAATTTTTCCTACTTGCCAACTGATTTGGCTCCCTTCGTAGGGCCCACGTACATGATCTGGTAGAAGTGATAATGATTTAGATGGTTATCACCTTCTGCTTCGTCTTTTTCTTTTCTGCTTCTTGGAGACTCTCGGGGCTCCCTTATCAGCTGCCAGCTGTAGCGCCACCATCTCCCTATGTTCCTTAGACTTTAAGTGCTTCATCCTGATTTCTGCAATTTGGGAGTTTTCATCACAAGCTGGGCAGACCAAGTCCTCGTAATATTCCGTGTCACTCAACAGGTCATGGTAATATTCGGTGTCATCCTGAACTAGTCTAGCGAGAGGGCCTGCTACTTCTTCCTTACCCAACTGGACGTTAGCCGACTGTTGTTCCCTCCCTAGACATCTTTCCTGAAGAGACTTCTTCATGCGTTCATATTCATCCCGCTCTTCCTGGGTTTCCTGCAAATCCTTCACTAATGACCTCATTTGTGATTTCAATACTTCCCCTTCCATCGGGGATTGATTGATCGGGCTATTCAATTCTTCTACTGGAGCAGCTGTTTCAACATTCTGTTGTTCACATAGACGTGATTCAGCGTACTTTTGGCATCCCAGTAAAATCTGTGTTGCAACCTCAGCTATTTCCATAACTTTTGAGAGCTCCGAACTCCTTCCCTTTGAAGATTGAAGCTCGTGTTCAGATTGTTCCCATTGCAGAGTCTTGTCCCTCAGCATATGAAGGAGTTGGCTGACCGTTAACTCTTCCACGGGAACACTGTGGATCAGAGTCTTCTCCATTTCATCCACCTTTTCCTCCAATGCTTTCACCTTCTTTTCCTCTTGTACTTTGGCTTTCAGCGCTCGGAGAAGTTGCGCCTTGATGCTCTCTGGCTCATGTTCAGGGGCCATTCTTACAGTCTCTGTGTTTCTTACAGTTTCCTTTTCTTCCACTGAAAGGATTCCCAGTTGAATCTGTTCTTCAAGTTGTTGAACCTCGGTCATTGCCGTCTCATATTTGTCTTGGGTTTCCTTCAATATTTTTATGAGTTCTTGGACATCTTGTCTTTCATGTTCTGCCATGTCTTTCACCTCTAATTTCTCATCTATGGATGGAACTTCTACCGATGAGTCTGTCTTGGCCTTGAGCTCATCAAGAATTTCCTGCAGCCTTTGGACTTCTTGCTCATGTTCAACCTTTAGTTGCTCAGATGCTTCTACTGAAACTAGCTTTTCGGAGGTTGCCGAGTTAATCCCCTCCAGGATTGTAGCCTGGGCCTGTTCATACTGTTCCTTCAACTTCTCAAACTCTGCTTGTAAGGAGTCGTAGAGAAGAACGGGAATAAAATCCTGGCTTCCTGAAGATTCCTCTTCATTTGCTCCTTCCTGCAAATATTCTAACTCCTGAACAGCATAAGGGAGATGTGATCGGTAATTGGTCACAATGGCTCTGTGGTCGCTCTCTGCTTGAGCTAGCTGCTTCTGTTGTCTTTCCAGATTCTCCCATTCGGTGTCATAGAACTTTTTCATTGTTTTCATCTCTTGTTCGAGACGGTAACTCACTTGTTCTACTTGCTGTCGTAATTTGAAATAAAGTTGAGTCTGAGCTCGGTGTTCGTCAGTCATGGATATGTCCGTAAACTGAACAGACTCAGAATTCTCTGTCAAACTATGTTGTCGTTGTTCGGTGGAGTTCTGTTCTGAAACTTTGTTCTTCTCTGGAGCATAAGCCTTTATGCATGCCTTTGTTCTTCCAACCTTAGTCGGCAAGTCCATTTTAGCCTTGTCTTTCATATTTGGGTTGGTCTTATCGTCATCCGTTTCAGAATCTGAGCTGATTGTCTGCACCGAGTCCTCACTCGTTATGGCTTTTAGATAGTGCCATTCCATGTCTATTTTCTTGATCCACTCCCGTCCCAGAAGTGGTGGTCCTCCCTCAGGTAGTACGTATAAGTTCATTCTTGGGTGTTCTTTACCCCCATCTCTCACCTTGACTCTTATCTTCCCCATGGGGTATACTTTATGCCCCGTGTATGTCTGCAATACGAACTTGGTATCTCTTAAGGGTATATGTGAGAATAGCCGGTGGTAATCCCTTCGATTTATGACTGATAGAGCTGATCCAGTGTCCAACTCCATTTTCACTTGGACTCCAGCTATTTTTAGCATGACCCAGATAGTTTGTAGGTCAGCTTCCTTATTCACATTGTGAAATCTCAGACTGCCCAGCTCCTGGCCGTTGGGGTCTGAGTCCGAATTCTGTTCGTCTGAACTCTTCTCAGCCACCTTGTGTACCTTGTTGTACTTTTCCTGTGATGGCTTCCTTTGGTTGTTGGTCTTCTTCCCTGACCGGCATACCTTAGCTATGTGACCCAGTTTGCCACATTTCCTATATTCCTGGTTCTTAAACCAGCATTGGTTCTGGTCGTGTGTTGTCTTCCCACAACGATAGCATTTTGTTGTACTCGAGGTAATTTGATCCACACTGAGTGCCGCTGCCTTTAGCTGCATTTCCGCAGTTCCCTTCACTGCGGCTTCGTGCGATGCTGCAATAAGGACAGCCCTGTCAAGTGTAAGGTCGTTCTCTTCGAGTAGTCGCTTTTGCGTTCCTTCCTTTGACAACCCGCACACGAACTTGTCTCGCAATGCCTCTGTCAGATTCCCTCCAAACTGGCAGTGTTTCGCTAGTCTACGCAGTTCGACCAAGTATTCTGCGTTGCTTTCGTCTTTCCTTTGCGTTCTCACATAGAATTTGAATCGTTCCGCCAACATCAACGGTGTGGGGTTCAAGTGATCCTTCAGAACAGTCACAATATCATCGAAAGTCTGATCCGCCGGTTTAGCTGGTGCTAGTAGATGCTTCAAGAGCCCGTATGTCTTCGCGCCCATCGAGTTTAGCAAGGTTATAGCTTTGTCATCTTCTTCTATTTTATTGGCCTCACAATAGATCTCAATGCGTTCCACATACAGAAATCACAGAAATCACAGAAACCTCACAGTACAGATAGAGGCCATTTCGGCCCATTGTCTGCCATACGTGGCCCAGTCTTCTACCTCAGAATTAAAATCGTTGATGTTACCACGCTTAGGCATCTTCCTCTCTTCCTGATAACACCATGAATTATTTCTTTAAATTTTCTTTTATTTTTTTTTCCAAGATGGCGGTTCCCGCGAAAATGGCGGTTTCCCGCGCTTATCTTCTCTCCCCGCCCACTTCAATGGCGGTTTCCCGCTTCTGTCTTCTTCCCCGCCTAATGGCGGCTTCCCGCATTTCTTCCCTAGCGGGAGGGGTACACTTTCCCCACGGGCGACAGTCGCTGGCTTTCAGGTTCACAGCCTGCGCGTCGGCTTCAGGGCTTTCCCTTTTCTCGGCAGGGCAACCGGCGCTGGGTACACCCCGTTGACGGCGAACAGTTTCAGCCGCTGGGCTGGCTCTCGCTCGGTTCCCCTTGCTCGGGCTCTGTCTCTCTCCTGCTCACTCGGCTCTACCGGCGCTGGGTACACCCCGTTGACGGAGAACAGTTTCAGCCGCTGGACTGGCTCTCGCTCAGTTCCCCCTTGGTCGGCTCTGCCTCTCCCGCTCACTCGGCTCCCAATCGCGCCTCCCAGCCCTCTCGCAGTCCGGTGCTTCCCTCCCCGGCTGCGGCTGAGTTTATCTCTTCCCGCGCCTACGCTCCTGGTCGCAGTGCTTCGTGGCTTCGGTCGCTGCCCGGCCTTTTTCGCCGGTCGCGGTCTAGCTATCTCACGACGCCGTTGCATCCCCCAGCCTGTCTGTACCGCGGCTTCCTTGCTCCACACTGCCCCAGTCTCAGCGCCTCTGGACCCGACTTCTGTCCGGCTCCTTTCCCCCTCGACCGTGGTCGAGTGCACCGCCCTTATCCTCCGGTTATTCTTTTTACTTTCCCTTACTCACAGTCACCGTGGCCGCCTTGCTTCTCGTGCTGATCGGCTCACTCCTCACCGTGGCAGAAGGGGCAGTCAGTGCCTGTTGCTGATGGAAGTCTTTGTCTCTAACTTCTTCTTCCTTTCTAGTTCTGCAGCCTCGAGTTTTCTCCCAGCAGAACGACGAGGGCGGTTGCCTCTTCTCGACGCTCGTTAACTGCTTCGGAAGTATTGTTGCTGCAGGGTACGATCGGACTCGTCGCCACTGTAAAGTCTGTGGGTTGTTTAGTTAATTAATACACAGACTACCAGAGTAACTTAAAACAGGACTTTACTATTCGAAGGTCAGGGCGAATCTGCCAAATAAATCCTGACACAGCACTTATATACCGGTGTGGTCACCGTCGGTATTACAGTATACAGAAGCCAACAAAGTAGTGCCACACCTAAAATAGTTCTCTTAAAGGTGAACGGTTACATACAATGGTTTTCTTAAAGGTAGACGGATACATACACTACAGCCCGGGCTTTAGATGTCGGCGCGCAGGGTGAGTGCACATCGGGGGCTTGCACACACGGCAAGCACCCGATCCTAATTTCAGGGCCAATAGTTGATCCATTTGCACTAGAAAAAAAACTTAATTCAGTGCTCAATGATGCACATGAAATTGATTGTTTGGGTAAAATACCCTTAAGTGTCTCATTTTGTACTGTATCAACAACAGATTATTATAAATATAAATGTACCTAGAATTCTAGCTATTTATAACTATATAATATGTAAAGTCCCAAACAAGTTACCCGAGGCTCTAAATTGCCATGTTAATGAAAAACAAGAAAATATCTGTTTCTCTCAATAATTAACAATTCGCTAATGAAATTGCATTCTTAGAAATCGTGGCCGGAACCTTTACCTTGGAGTCGGGTTGCGTGCGTGCAGGCCGCACAGCGGATTGGGAATCCGATGTTGTGAGCAGCGCCTTCTTCAATGCAACTTTAACTTACTGGCCCCAATTAAACCAGTCATGCGCGATTCCCAGCCCAATTAAATGGAGCGGGTCTGATGACATCATCAATGACTCGTTTCCAGCGCTGATATTTAAAGCAGCCTTGCACACATCTCATTTGAAGGTTGATGTAGGACTGTTCAAGGTGATTTCCAGAGGTCTGAGTAGCGTTATAAAGCTGATAAAAGTGTGGATCATGGGTACACAAAGGCAGAGGACCGCACCGAGATTTAGCGACGCCTCCCTCGATGTTCTGGTGCAGGCAGTAAGAACACACAGGGACGTCCTCTTTCCTGGCTGTAGGAGCAAAAGACCACCCAAAGACACAAAAAGGGCATGGTTGGAGATCACAGAGGAGGTCAGCAGCAGGGATGTTGTCAGGAGGACGTGGATCCAGTGCAGGAAAAGAGTCAATGATCTCATGAGGTCAGGAAAGGTGAGTGCAATGCCACACTCACCTACATCCTGATGTGCCTGTCACCCCAACCCCATCACTCTGCCTTCCCAAGCCAACTCCTGCACATCATTCCTCACGCCAACCTACCTTGCAAGTCCACCCATCCCTTTCTGTCTATGTACATACTCACATCCCCATCTGACTAACCACCCCTGACACTCACCCTCATCCTAATGCAATCATAGCAAGTAACACCACAGAAGGAGGCCATTTGGCAATGTCACGTCACTCCCTCATACTCACCCTCTACAGATGTAGCCCATCCATTCCTTATACTCATTCCATCACTCTCACTCAAAGTTCTCTTCTTTCCCTCCTGGCAGAAGAGAGCCCAGAACAACAGGGAGAGGCAGAGAATTGGAGGTGGCCCTCCAGTCTTCACTCAATTGACTCCAGCAGAGGAGGAGGCCCTGGAGGTCTCTGGAGTTGCAGAGCTGCTCGTGGTGGAAGATGGAGAGAGGGGGACCTCCCAGCAACCTGGTAACAGAATTACATCTCATACAGCCACATGGCACACAGCAGTCACTCGTATGGTGACTGATGTCAGCAGCCAGTGAATTGTCATCATGTACATAATGGTAACGTTATCCATTCTTATGATAACACTTCTCAATCATCTCTTTACTCTCCCACAGGTACATCATGTGACCCCCACTGTCCAGCCGGAGGAGGAAGACAACTCCTCAGAGGAAGGTCCAGCCTCTGAGGGTGCACCGTCAGTAGACCCAAGTGCACCCAGCACCAGATAGAGTAGTGTTGTCACCTGGTGTCTCACACATCACAAGTGAGCAAGAGCAGATGGTTTTGACAGGGACAGTAGTGGAGACTCCTCATCAGAGGGCACAGGCACTCCAAGCTCTGCTGAGCTGCATGCAGGTGCTGAGCCTCGAAGGCCATCAAGAAAGAGGGTGATCTTGGAGGGGCAGCAACAATTGCATGAGGCTCTGGCAGCTTTTGCAGCCGCGATGTTTGCAAATGTGCAGAGAATGGAGGAGTCCATCTCCAACATGAGCACCACCATGTCGCAGGCGATGGTGACGATGTGCTGTTCCATGGAAAGGATGGCCACCTGCATGGGGCAGCTAATGTGCCAGTCACACGAGCACATGCTTGCTGTGGACAACAGATGGCAGACGCTCATAGACCTCACCTCTAGGAGAGATATAAAAGTAGACTTGGGCGTTCATCGCCCCACTGCTGTACAGTAAGGTGCTCTCCAGCTCCTTGCTAGCAGGGAAGTGCAGGTGGCTCCTCTCAAAGCTCTCCCACTTCTCCTCCATTGCCCTCCCCTCAGTCAGAGCCCCACATGCTTCCTTAGATCCCGATAGCTGAGTCTGCCCCTACACAGTTGCAGAAGGAGCAGTCTTTGGCGGGGCCATCACAGGCTCCAAAACCCAGAGGCTGTCCACCAAATGTGTCTAAGCAGTTGCAGCAGGGCAGTGAGCAGCCTGCCTCTACCTCTGCTGAAGCCACAGGGGTTGCACCTCGTAGAAGCATGCGGAAAAGAAAAAAGACACAATCCTAGGTGCACAAGGGTATGCACGTGAGTGTATGAACAAATGTTAGTGATAACTTTCAGTTATTTTTAAGACACAGATAAATGTATTTCTTTATACCACCTTCCAGTCTTGTCCATTTTTGCCTGCTACCTAGGAAGTGGCTTTGTCACTTGGAGTGAATGGGGATACATTACTTAACCTCCAGCACTGGGGGCTTGGTTGACAGGAATGGCTTGGTCATTGTAGGGATACTTTATGGTGTTGCTGCCGGCGGGGGGGGGGGGGGGGGGTGGGGGGGGGAGTGGGTGGGGGGGAAACTTTGTACAGCATGTGGCAGCCATATGGATGCATTGGTGCAAGGTAAGTAAATCTAACCATTATGAAGCCATCCCGGGCCTCCCGGGCAACAATGTGTGTCGATGCTGGTGCCATCTCCACGTCAGGTTCGTCCTCCTCCTCCTTTTTGTCTTCTATGTGTTCCTCTTGCTTCTCTTCCTCCTCCTCCTCCTCTGTAGAGGCTTTGCGCTCTGCGCCTTGTTCCTCTCGCAGCTCCAATCCTCGCTGTTGCGCTATGTTGTGCAGTGTGCAGCAAACGACGATGATTCTGGAGACCCTGGCTGGTATGTACTGAAGGGCTCCTCCAGATCTGTCAAGGCATCTGAAGCGCATCTCCAGCATGCCTATAGCTTGCTCTATGACACATCTGGTGGACATGTGGCTCTCATTATAACGCTCCTCGGCCTCAGTACTTGGCCTCCTCAAGGGTGTCATGAGCCACGTCTTCAGTGGATAGCCCTTGTCTCCAAGCAGCCAGCTGTTAAGTCTGTTTGGAAGTGCGAAGAGCTGAGGGAGGGTGGACTGGCACAGGACAAAACAGTCATGACAGCTGCCAGAGAATCTGGTGCACACATGCATGATGATCTTTTAATGGTTGCAGATGAGCTGTACATTGAGGGAGTGGAAGCCCTTGCGGTACACAAACGCTCCTGGGTGATGATGGGGTGCCTTGATGGCCACATGTGTGCAGTCAATGCCGCCCTGCACCTGTGGGAAGCCAGCCAGAGCAGCAAAGCTGAGCGCACGCTCAGTAACACTGGCTTCATCAGTGGCAAATTTCACATAATTGGCTAACTTGTCAAACATGGTATCAGTCACCTGGGTGATGCATTTCTGGGCGGTCGACTGCGAGATACTGCAAATGTCTGCTGCAGACCCCTGGAAGGAGCCTGAGATGAAGAAGTTGAGGGTGGTGGTGTCTTTGACAGCCACTGGTAAGGCGTGTCCACCAGGTCCTCTGGGCAGCAGGTCTTGCTCCTGCAAATGTCTGCGACGACCTGGCGCAATAGCCTGAGTCTCCTGAAGTACTGCTGTTCAGTCATGTCCAGGAAGCTCATCCTCTGCCTGTATACCCTGTGTTGGGGGTAACGCTTCTGGTACGGTTGCAGCCCTGTGCTGACCCCCTCTCTCCTGTGGAGCAGCAGGTAATTGAGGAGAAGACTGCTGGTGTTGTGACTGCTGCTGGTGTGGCTGGTGCTGGGGCTCATCTTGGTTCGATTCTGAGTTCCAAGGTGAGACAGCATAACCGGCACCCATGCTGATGTAATAGATGGCAGGTAAAGTGGAGATCAGAGCGCATATCCCTCAATGTTGTGATAGTGACTAGCAATGTGTTGAGAGTGACTTCCGAGGTTGCAGAAATGACCTGCAAACTGCTGACAACTAAATCTCTGTACAAAATGGAGTCAGCAAGAGCCTTTCCATTAGTTAAGTAATCAGGTGTAATGTGGGAGTATTTATGTGTTTTTCCCAGCTCTCAATTAATGTCCTCGCACAATGGCCACTGAGCTTCCGCCTCCCCTTCACAGGTGAGGTTCTTGAAGTGCGTGAATCTCGTGCTCCTGAAGTTAAAGCCAAAAGATGCTGTTAAAAACCCTCTTAAGGGTCTCTCACTAAGCATTTAAGTACTTGAATGAGGTCGCCCACCTTTCCCGAGCGGGTCCGTGACGCGCCTCGAAACGCGCCCGAGTTAAATGTGGAAGTCGCTGGGATGACTGCGGGTTCCCGACGCGCTGGCAATTTCTGGGAATTTAACTGCCGACCCGCCCCAAACCCGCACGCTCGGCAATGGGAAAATTCCGGTCCATATGTTTCTAAGTCATTATGAAACTGTATCACTTCTGGTTTCAGACTGATTGGTATCTGATAGTAATACAACCAAAATATATTACCAGATTTGTTTGAAAAAATTCCCAGAGTAAAGGTCTTTAGTGCTAATTGCAGAAAACTAAGCATTTTGGTCTATGATTAATTATTTATTGGATCATTTTTGCTGGTCATAGCACACACAGTATTACAGTTGGTTACTGCTAGCTGTTTCTTTAGGCTTCAGAGAATGCATATCCCAGAATGCATGAGATATATGCCTCAGCACAGGGCAGAGAAGAGAAGTTCTTATTATATGAAATGCCTGGATCAAGTGGGCGAAAGGGTCTGTTTCAAAGCCCAGTCTTTAAAGTGTTTGGAACTGGTCAAGCTATTCCATTCAATGATAAGCATCCTGTGGGGCTGTTTACAATACACCTTTTGGTTCATGACTGTATTTATGTGGACAAACACCATTGTGAATCCTATGCATTGCTGACCATCTAATAAAATTAAGAGAAATGCAAGCCTCAATTTTAACTTAACCTGCTGCCAAGAACAGGGTTAGTTCGATTCGGACATTCGATTTAAACCACACTTGAATTTACACTCCATGCAGTTTTTAATTCCTTTTATTCCTGGAATTTTTTCAAACCAATCTGATATATTTTGGTTGTATTACTACCAGATAACAGTCAGTCTGAAACCAGAAGTGATACATTTTCATAGAATTTACAGCACAGAAACAGGTCATTCAGCCTAACGGGTCTGTGCTGGTGTTTATGCTCCACTCAAGTATAGACAGAAGGCTCTGTAGAGCAGATAGCTATGTTAGAAGTAAGCAACCATGTTTCAATAGTTAATATTGGACCAGAAATTGGTGTCGGGGGCTTCCCGCGGGTGCAAGCCCCCGACCTACACTTACATAGCGCGCCGACAGTTGAAGCCTGGCCCTGCGTGGATTTCCTGTCAGTGGCCCGGTTCAGCTCCCGGCGCGCTGTGCTTGCATGATCCAGCGGCGTAGTTAGTTCGATGAGCCGGCTGGGATCACGTGAGCACTGGGCAACCAATCGGAGGTTGCAAAAGCTCATTCATGAGTTTGATAGTAAGAACTGTCAAACTCATGAGAACTCCAGGTGCCCAAAACAGTACTTAAACTTCAAATAAAAGTTTTTAAAAATCCCACTAATTAAATGAACTATTAATAACTGTAAAAAACTAATTTAAACAATTATTCAAATTTTTGTAAAAATAATTTTTTAACAAATCAGGTCTAAAAATACACTTACCTTACTGTAAAGTATTTAAAAATAATAAACCTGTGGAAAAAAATTTCTAACTTTAATTAATAGACCACTTACCTTTTAAAACTAAGTACTTACGTCTGCTTTTTTCTCGCATAAAAACTGGAGGCATTATCGCACGGGCAACCCTGTAAAAAAAAAAAAAGGAATTTCAGCACGCACGCGCAGACTCCTGCGCGCATGCGTTCGACCTCTGAACCCCTTGGTTCAGAGGATCGGAAATGCCGGTTTCCCGCGCATGCGCTGTGCATGCAGAAAACCGGCAATTCCATCGGTCCCACGCGTGAGTACACGGTGCTTACTCACGCGTTGGGACCCAAATTACTGGGCCATTATTTTAAGAGTCAGCGCAGGGGAAGTGCCTTTGTTGTTTGGTTCTAAGAATAGTGAAGTCTTTTTCTACTGTAATTCTACTATTTGTGTTCAGTACTGCTCATTTACCTGTTTTAATGGTGGTTTTTAGCCCGAACTGTGATTTCATAGTGTATATATCCTTCCGCCTACTAAAGGCAAGGGGATAATGTGGCAGCATGTGGTATACTCCAGTAAAATAGAGTAGAGTGAGAAGGGTCCTCTGTTTGGCCCTTGGATATCCCTACATTTGCCTAGATGTTAAGCGGGTAATGGCACACTCCAGTTCATAAGGGATGTGAGGTCCACTTATAGGAGTTAAACCAAAGGAAATATCAAGAGTCAAAGTCAAAAAGATAATAATTTTGTTAATACAGAAAAACATTCTCCCATTTTTTATTAAAATAAGAATTTCAGACACTTTTATTTTCTTTACTCAGACAAATAAACAGGGCATCCAAGTGATCTGCTCAACCAGGAATGCACTTTAAATATCAGTGGTGGTGAAACTGGTCAATGCCAGTAGTGCAAAATGGGCTGATAGCAAATCGGCAACCCGTTTTACAACACATCCACTAAATAAATGCAATTTGTTGTTTAGAAGGCACAGCATGATGGAAATTCAGAGGAGCAACAGATATATTACTGTCAATAAATTAAAGAAAGTAAGGTTGTGAGGAAGAGACTGTGGGCTGATATTTCAGGGTCAGGGTATCATAAATTGGGCACGTGACAGGATCTGTTCACTCACTGCAAGTTCATTCACTTCAGGCAGAGAGAAATTGCTGTGACACCTTGATACAGTGCCGTGTGGCTGACTTTATTCTTTCAATTTAAATGTTTTACATTTCTGCCTTGTCCAATGCAATCAATTGCACCAGGCAAAGCACCCTTTATAATTTCACCTTGCCCATAGCAACACACGGTGCCAGGAACTTGGGTCCATTGTCACTGAGGTGTCAATAACGTAAAATACATCATATGACGCCATTCACACAATTGCATCTTATTATAATGCACCTGTCCTTATTTGGGTGGACGTATTGTACATCCATCACTCAGGGAAATGGCATCAGGTGGCCAGGAGATGGCAGAATGACTCCCCATCCAATTTTTCTTCCCCTCCTGTCCAGGTTACGCACAGAATTGGATGGGGTGGCAGAGGAGAATGTGCCCTGTGCGACTAATGGTGATATGGTGATTGTTTTGGCGTGGGTGGCGGGGGGGTGGGGGCGGGTGGTGCTGTTTCTACTCTTTTATTTATCTTCCTTCTACCCATGCCATGACCCTTTCCTATACCATGAGGACAATTATAGAAGCTGGTTTCCAGACCTCTTATAGTGTTGCTCTTCAACCAAGCATATGGAAATGTTGTTGATTGGAGCTTCCTTCAATCCTTCTATCCCTACAGTTAAGCACCTCATCTTGCAAACTGCCTGTTTAAGAGGCAGAACTCACTGTCTAGCGGAATACAGGGGAGAACCAATCCAATGACAGTAGCGTAATGTACAAACTGGTTGCATCACTAGTCCACTCAGGGAATAGTGAATGTTAAACATTATTGAATCATTTTATATTACTCTGTAGGCTTTAATTAAACGTTAATACAACAGAAAATAAGTACAATACAGGGCATATCACTTTAGAATTCTCTTTTGTCTTTGTTTTAATATATATCATACCATTAATGTACATTGTATCATTCATCAATTCTGACTTGACCTAAATAATTAATACGTTTTGATATTCAGACTACCACTGGGAATTAGAATTTTTATGACTGTTAATAGTGGTTGCTGCATTAAATACATCTATCTAGGTCAGTGTAAGGAATCATCAGTATCCCTCAGGTCTGCATCCTAAATCTAGTTAATGTTATACGGACATAAAAAGTCCTTGGTTGTCTATGCCCTCAACCTCACAAAAAAAAATGTCTTTTTCCATTGCATCAGGGGTGTGGATTAGGTCCTTGCCACCTGCCCAGACTTTTGATTCAATAAAATACACAATCTATACCTTCATAGCAGAGATTTGTATATTAAACTACTAAGGGGGTCAATTGGGTATGGGCCAAATTATTATATGTAATTAAATGCCCAGCAGTCATTTTTTTTTTAACTGATTGAGAAATAATTCTTAAGACACAAGGGGGGGAGGTGAGCAATTTTTAACAGCTGGCCACCTGTTTCTTGCCTGAAAACCGGGCGGTCGGCAATTGAAAATCAGGCGGAGATCATCTCGGCCACCCCATTAATGCTCAAAGCCCGCGTAATTAAATTGTCAGGTGGACCTGTAAATGGGCGAGGAGCCCACCCCCCCGGAAACAAGTGGGAAATTGCTTAAATATGCAAATCAGCATCCTACGTCAGTCATAGGACCTCAATTGAAATGTTCAGAAACAAATGGGTGATAAGAACATAAGAAATAGAAGCAGAAGTAGGCCTTACGGCCCCTCGAGCCTGCTCCACCATTCAATAAGAACTTGGCTGATCATCGACCTCAATTCCACTTTCCCGCCCGATCTCCATATCCCTTGATTCCCCTAGAGTCCAAAAATCTATCTATCTCAGCCTTGAATATATTGTACGCACAGCACCCAGTTATGGCAGAAATTGAACAGCCTAAGCTGTGGCCCTTAAAGGGACTGCTGAAGGCTACTCAAAAAACAGCCCAGGAAGCTTTCAATTATTTTGGTGGTGGGGAGGGGGGGTGCGGGGCATTTAGGAGGAGCAGGAGTGCTCCTACTGGCCCACCAAAACAACTCCAGCCCGCTACCTGCCAGTTCAAAGTCGCTTTGTGGGTTCGCCTTTCCCACCCAGGCCCAACATGCTGACCATCTCAGTGTGAGGGCCAGCCAATTTCCCACCCACCCAAAACCAGCAAGCTACCTGCTTGGCATCCACGACTGATCAGCGACATGTTAATGAGGCCCGGGCCTCAAAATGGCTCAGGCTTTACACCAGCACAAACGAGCAGGCGTAGCAAGCGCTCTGCCGACTTAGTGCCCATTTTGGACGCTATTTGCAACTCACCTTTCAAATTACAAGATTGCACAGACACTAGTCCAAGGCAAAAGCAAACTGTAGCAGTTCTGTTCTCAATGTATCGCATAGTGTTTTCCACTGAGCAATATTTTTTAGAAACAAAAGAATCATAGAATCATGCAGCACAGAAGGAGGCCATTTGGCCCATCATCCCTGTGGCAGCTCTTTGAAAGAGCTATCCAATTAGTCCCACTCGCCTGCTTTTTCCCCATAGCCCTACAATCTTTTTCCCCTTCAAGTATATATTCAATTTCCTTTTAAAAGTTACTATTGAAATCTTTTCATATGCTTGATTTACCTCTAATAACATGGATACTGAACTGGTTGATGTCATATATACCACAGAAAAAGGTAACAATTTTTTTTGTGTGGTATTGTATAGATGTAATAAAGAGAAACTGTTTCCAATGGCTGAAGGGTTGATAACCAGAGGGCACAAACTTAAGGTGATTGGCCAAAAAAACAGAGGTGACATGAGGAAAAACATTTTTACACAACGAGTGGTTAGGAATTGGAATGCACTGCCTGTTAGAGTAGCTTTAAAAAGGGAATTGGATAAATACTTGAAGGAGAAAATATTGCAGGGATATGGGGTAAGAGCCGGGGAAATGGGATTAAATGGCTTGCTCTTCTGATCTTCGAAAGAGCCAGTGCAGACGCGATGGGCCGAATGGCCTCCTGCTGTGTGTTGCACACTTCTATGATTCATTGATATCTGAGTTCTAATTTCTGTGTATATTTGCTGTAAACTGGGTTAGTAATATAACTGCCAGAACTGAAGAGTTGATATCTGAGAACAGGATATGTGGTGAAGGAGCCAAAAATTATTTATCTATTATTACATAGATGCAACAATTATCCAAATGGCCTATGTTTCCCATACAAATAGTGTGGCGGGAATTTTGCTCACCTCGGCTGGGGACTTCAGTGGCAGGTCCTGATCCCGCTGCTGGCTCCATCCCGCTCTGTGAAATGAATATATGTAGATGGGGCTTGTTAAGCCCGCCCAGCATGTTTCCCGGCCAATTAGAGACCTAATGGAATGCAACACGTCAGGGAGCATAGTTTCCCACTGCTGGTCTGGTAGGTTGCGTGACCTCAGCGCAAGACGAACAGCATTCCAAATGATAGCGTTGTATCTCTCAACCTGTATGTTACCGATGGGATGGTACAGTGTCGTTTTACTTGTGGCGATTCCCCATTGGGAGAGATAACTTTTGAGTTCGCTTGACATGAAGGAGGGACCCCGATCAGAGTGGATAAAATTGGCCATACCGCAAAGGGAAAAGACTTGATCAAGGCATTTGATCACTGTGGAAGTAAGCATATTGGGACAGGGGAAAGCAAAGGGAAAGTGTGAATATTCGTCCACCATAGTCAGTAAGTAGGTGTTTCGCGTTGAGGAGGGCAATGGTCCTTTAAAGTCAATGCTGAGTCGCTGCATAGGCTGCATAGTGTGTATGAGCGAGCCATCCGATGGACGGAAGAATTGCGGTTTTAATTCGATGTCAGCAGCCACTGAATGATAATTATGTGCATAATGTTATCTGTGCCCAATGTACATATGACATATGCAACTCATGTCTTTACTCTCCCACAGGTCCATCAAGAGCCCCCCACCCCCCGCCCTCCCCAGCACTGTCCAGGAGGAAGCCAAAGATGATTCTTCAGAGGAGCCTCCAGTTTCTGAGGACACAGCATCACCTGACATGAGCCCACCCCGCACCAGAGCAGAGACACACACCTCGGTGGGTGCCATGCGAGATAGAATAGTGTTGTCACCTGGTGTCTCACAAATCACACGTGAACAAGAGCAGATGGTGGAGACAGGGTCAGCAGTGGAGACTCCTTGCTGGAGAGCACAGGATGCTCCCAGCTCTGTTCAGCTGCATGCAGCTGCCGAGCCTCGGGGGCCATCCAGAAAGAGGGCGATCCTGGAGTTGCAGGAACAAGTGCAGGAGGCTCTGACAGGTTTTGCGAGCGTGATGACTGCCACTGTTCAGAGAATGGAGGAGTCCATTTCCAACATGAGCACCACTGTGGCGCAGGCAGTGGCAACTGTAGACTCCTCCATGGATAGGATGGCCACCTACATGGAGCAGCTAATGCACCAGTCGCAGGAGCACATGGTGTCTAAGCAAAATAGATGGCAATCTATGGAGGAGAGATGGGTATCTATGGAAGAGAGATGGGTATCTATGGAAGAGAGATGGGTATCTATGGAGGAGAGATGGCTATCTATAGAGGAGAGATGGCTATCTATGGAGGATAGGTGGGTATCTATGGAGGATAGGTGGGTATCTATGAAGAATAGATGGGTATCTATGAAGGAGAGATGGCTATCTATCGAGAATATATGGGTATCTATGGAGAATATATGGGTATCTATGGAGAATAGATGGGTATCTATGGAGGATAGGTGGGTATCTATGGAGGATAGATGGTATCTATGGAGAATAGATGGGTATCTATGGAGGAGAGATGGCTATCTATGGAGGAGAGATGGCTATCTATGGAAGAGAGATGGTTATCTATGGAGGAGAGATGGCTATCTATGGAGGATAGGTGGGTATCTATGGAGGATAGATGGGTATCTATGGAGAATATATGGGTATCTATGGAGAATCGATGGGTATCTATGGAGGAGAGATGGCTATCTATGGAGAATATATGGGTATCTATGGAGAATAGATGGGTATCTATGGAGGAGAGATGGGTATCTATGGAGGAGAGATGGGTATCTATGGAGAATATATGGGTATCTATGGAGAATCGATGGGTATCTATGGAGGATAGATGGGTATCTATGGAGGATAGATGGGTATCTATGGAGAATATATGGGTATCTATGGAGAATCGATGGGTATCTATGGAGAATATATGGGTATCTATGGAGAATCAATGGGTATCTATGGAGGAGAGATGGCTATCTATGGAGAATAGATGGGTATCTATGGAGGAGAGATGGCTATCTATGGAGAATATATGGGTATCCATGGAGGAGAGATGGGTATCTATGGAGAATATATGGGTATCTATGGAGAATCGATGGGTATCTATGGAGGATAGATGGGTACCTATGGAGGATAGATGGGTATCTATGGAGAATATATGGGTATCTATGGAGAATCGATGGGTATCTATGGAGGAGAGATGGCTATCTATGGAGAATAGATGGGTATCTATGGAGGATAGATGGGTATCTATGGAGGATAGATGGGTACTCGTTTGTTTGGACCCAAAAAAAACCCCAAAACAAATTGGACTGTAAATTAACAAAAGTTCAACTAAAACTTAACAAATCAAATTAAAATTTGGTTTTCTGGATTGATGATGCACTCCAGTCCTGGCAGCGCCCACCGGTGAGGATAGATGGGTATGTTAGATTCGAATTTTTGGAGCAAAACCACACGGAGACGGAACTGCTGACGAAGTAAAAGTTTATTAGTAAATGGCTGGAAGGCCTTGTGCACAAAGGGAGAGAGGTTGATTTCCCCAGAATCGAACCGTTCCTCTCAACGAAATACAATCTACAAGCCTTGATATACCTTTCGATAGGTAACGCCCACAGATTACAAAAGTAGGCGTACACATACAAACAGCGTCACTACCATTACTCCCTTATTGGTTGGCGTGATTCGTCTCTCAATGTTGGGGCCCGCCCTGAAGTGTTCTGTGACATTAAGCACGATGCATGATTCTTAGACAGGAGCTTCCGTCTAACTTCTGGGAACCAAGACGTTCCAGGCTCCATCTAATCTCTGCAGCCGAGGTCACCAGGCTTATCTTCCCTTCCCCAGACTATTATACCTAACCAACACTTCGTTAATTCTAGAGAAAAGTGGAAGATAAACAAGGTCATCTTGGGTTGCGGGCCACATTCCAAGGGGAGATAAGGTGTGAGGCGAGGATAGAAGTGGCCTAGTCCCCGTAAGGCTTGGTTTTCTCTTATCTCTCAGAAGGCCAGCTGCATTAAACACTGATAACACATTCCGATGTTTTGGGATCAGCGGAGACAGATGCCAGGTATGGCAAATGTGCTGTGATCGCTATTTCTACATACTTAGTTAAGAAGGGGTTAATACAATGCTCAAGTATCCCATCATGCTTTGCAACTACCCTGATGCTACATATATGCTTTTAATATATATATATCTCTACAAGTGAAACTAATCATCCTTTAAACATGATTGCTAATACTACAGCCCTACAATCTTGGTCAATGTATTTAAAGACGGGATGATTCAGGCTTTGGTTCACAGGCTTATTTTTGCAATCCAACAGGTATCTATGGAGAATAGATAGGTATCTATGGAGGATAGATGGCTATCTATCAAGAATAGATCCCAGAGGCTCATTGACATCCTCTCTAGGAGGGACGTCAGTGTAGACATGGGCCCTCATAACCCCACTGATGTGCAGCAAGGGGCTCTCCAGCTTCTTGCTAGCAGGGAAGTGCGGGTGGCCCATGAGAAGGATGATGGTGAGAGGGGACATGGAAGTGGGGGCTCCTCTCCAAGCACTCACACTTCTCCCCCTTTGCCAACCCCTTAATCAGAGCCCCAAATGCCTCCTCGGACAGCGATGGCCGAGTCTGCCCCTGCACAGTCGCAGGAGGAGCAGACATTGGCGGGGCCCTGACAGGCTTCAAAACCAAGAGGACATCCGCCAAGAGTGTCAAAGTAGTCGCAGCAGCGAAGCAAGCAGGCTGCCTCTACCTCTGCTGAAGCCACAGGGGTAGCACCATGTAGAAGCACTCTTAAAAGAAAGGTGCCACACAAGTAGATTCACAAGGGTAGTCACTTGGGTGTTTTGTTCAATGTTATTGTGAAGTTTCCGTTAAATAGGTTTCTTTTCAAAACTTTCCTGTCTTGGACAACTTTGTTTGCACAATGGGAAGTGGTTTAGTTGGAGTGAACGGTCAGACCTAACTTTACCTCCAGCAATGGTGGTATCTGTAAAAGGAATGGATTGATCATTATAGGGATGCTTTATGGTCTGGCTGTGGGGTGTTGCCAACCTGGCAAGGCATGTGGCAGTCATATGGGTGTACTGCATAAAGTTAAGTAAATTTGGCCATGTTGAGGCCATCCCTGGCCTCACGGGCAGCAATGTGTTCATGTTCTGGTGCCATCTGCACCGCAGGTTCCTCCAGCTCTTCCTCCTCCTCGTCTTCCACCTGATGCTCTTCCTGTTCCTCCTCCTCCTCCTCATCCTCTGAGGAGACTATGCGCTCTGCGCCTTGTTTCTCATGCAGTGCTAATCCTCACTGCCGCGTTATGTTGTGCAGGGTGCAGCAGACCACAATGATTCTGGAGACCCTGGCTGCTGTGTACTGACGGGCTCCTCCAGGTCTGTCAAGGCATCTGAGGTGCATTTAGAGCAGGCCTATTATCTGCTCTATAACACATCTGGTGGAGATGTGGCTTTCATTATATCTCTCCTGGGCTTCAGTACTTGGCCTCCTCAAGGGTGTCATGAGCCACGTCTTCAGTGGATAGCCCTTGTCTCCAAGCAGCCAGCCGGAAAGTCTTTTTGGAGGCGCGAACAGCTGAGGGAGGGTAGAATGGCGAAGGATGAAAGTGTCATGACAGCTGCCAGGGAATCTGGCGCACACATGCATGATAATCTTCCTATGGTTGCAGACGAGCTGCACATTGAGGGAGTGGAAGTCCTTGCGATTGACAAAGACTCCTGGTGATGTGGGGGTGCCCTGATGGCCACACGTGTGCAGTCGATGATGCCCTGCACCCGTGGAAAGCCAGTCAGAGTGGCAAAGCTGAGCGCCTGCTCAATAACACTGGATTCATCAGTGGCAAAGTTGATGTAATTGGCTGACTTGTCAAACAGAACATCGGTCCCTGTGTGATGTGGGCAGCCGACTGCAAGATGCCGCAAATGTCTGCTGCAGATCCCTGAAAGGGGCCTGAGGCAAAGAAGTTGAGGGCAATGGTGACTTTGACAGCTCCTCTGGGCTGCAGGTCTTGGTCCAGCAATGTGCAAATGTCTGCGATGACCTGGGGTGATAGCCTCAGCCTCCTTTGGCACTGCTGCTCAGTCATGTTGATGAAGCTCATCCTTTGCCTGTATACCCTGTGTTGGGGGTATCACCTCTGGCGCGGTGCAACCCTGCGCTGATGCCCTCTGTCCTGTGCAGCATCAGGGCGTTGAGGAGAAGATTGGTGGTGTTGTTGGTGGTGCTGCTGGTGTACCTGGTGCTGCTGGTGTTGGGGCTGATCATGGTCAGATTTTGAGGACCAAGGTGAGACATAAATAGTGCCCATGCTGATGGGATAAATAGCAGGTGAAGTAGAGTTGACAGAAGCAATCTGTCAATGGTGAGAGAGGTTCTTCCAATGAGGTGACAGTGGATGGAGACTTTGCTTGAAACACTTGCAGCCTGCAGAAAGCTCAGTCCATGTTGCAAATGCAGTGAGAAATAGCGGCTGCATGAGGAAAGTGATCAGCTGTCAGGTGGGAGCTTTTATAGTAAATTTCATCCTGTCAGCTAATCATCTGGAGCAATGACCACTCAACTCCCGCCTCAGGTTTACAGACGTGGTTCCCAAGCAGCGTGCACCCCGTGGGAATCCAGTGAAATTTAAAAGGTAAGTTTAAAATCACTCTTAAGGGTCTGACAACAAGGTAATAATTGTTTAAATTGGGTCGCCCGCCGCTGCCAGTCGGGGTGGCTTCGCAATGACATGCCTGTGGGAAAGGCGCGTGGGAGCGAGACCCCGCTATAAAAAAAAACAACTTTCCCACCCGACCCGACACCGATCTCATCCACTACCACCTCAAAAAATTCCAGCCATAGACATTAGGAAACATAATGTAGGGAAACATTTGGTGTGATATCATACTGAATGTACGTGTAAAGGGGCATTTTGTATCTCTGCCACCATTTCTAAAGGGTTAAGTGCAACTGAACCCAAAGCTGGCTGAATTGTTTAGGTAGGGCTTAATAAATAAACCTAAAATGATCACATTCACAGATTGTTCAGGGACCATTCCTAGATCATATTCAAAATAAACATTTCCAGTGATTTCTATTAACCTTGTACATTATCTAGAAATATGCATAACTGTCACCCATTATAATTTTGTCATCTATCATTGTCATTTCTCATCATAATAAACACCTGCAAATTAAATGTATCAAATATAAAGTACTTAACATTCCCCGCAGTTGTCTGATTGGTAATACTGTGGCCGCGATTTCGCTAGCGGAGGCAGGAGTGTGGCGGAGAGGTGGGTGGCGGGTCCCGGTCCCGCTCCCAGCTCCAGCCCGCTCTCTCCAAGTGATTTTGCCCTAATTGGGCTTGTTAAGCCCGCCCTGCGCGTTTCCCAGCCAATTAAAAGGAAGCGGGTCTGATGACATCATTTGATGAAGCGTCATCAGCCGGTTTCCTTAAAGGGGCCATGTCCACGTTGACTTTGACAGTTCTGCTGTCAGTGTTCTACATCATTGAGGTGCTGCAAACACTGACAAGCACTGCACAGAGGTGCACACCTGCACCCAGGCTCTCCCATAACTCCCTCCATATGCTTATGGAGGGAGTCACAGCACTCAGGGCGGTCCTCTTCCCTTCCCAGGACACCAACGCAGCCCGGTTGCACATTGCACAGGAGGGCAAAAGCAGGAATGTCGTCAGGAGGACCAGGCTGCAGTGGCGCCAACCTTTCAATGATCTGAGCAGATCACAAAACGTTACTGCCAAGCCACACTCAACCTCATCCTGCTGTGCCACTCATCACATCCCTATCAATCTGCCTTCCCTATCCTATTCCTGCACATCTTTACTCACACCAACTTACTTTGCACCTCCACCCATCCCTCTCTATCTACGTTATCACTTCCCCATCTCACTAGTCACCCCTTACACTCACCCTCGTCCTAGTGCAATCATACTAACCAACAACACACAAGGGTAGGCACTTGGGTGGTCTAGTCAATGTTCATTTGAAGTAACTGTTAATGTATTGTCAAACATTGAAATCTATATTTTCAACACTTTACCTTATTGGATAGATCTGTGCTCACCTTTAGAAGTGTCTTAGTGAGTTCCAATGAATGTTGATACACAACTCCGCCCCACTCCCAATTGTGATGAGTGTGAAAGGAATGGCTTGGACATAATAGGGATGCTTTATGGTGCTGGTGTGGGGTGGTGTCAACCTGGTGCATCATGTGTCAGCCAGGGTGTACAGTGTCAAGTGAAGTAAATCTGGCCATGGTGATGCCATCGCTGGCCTTCCAGGCAGCAATGTTCTCGAGTGCTGATGCCCTGTGTCCTGTGCAGCATCAGGTGATTGCGGAGAAGGTTGGTGTTGTTGTTGGTGATGTTGTTGGTGTGCCTGGTGATGTTGGTGTTGGGGCTGATCATGGAGGGATTCAGAGGACCAAGGTGAGATTTTTTCAAGGGTACCGATATTGCTGGAATAGATGGTAGCTGAAGTTGAGATGACAGAAGCGATCTGTCAATGGTGAGAGAGCTTGCTCCAAGGAGGTGACAGTGAATAGAGAGTTTACTCCAAACATTTCCAAACTGCATACAGCTCAAAGGTGTCTTCCAAGTCCTGAAGGCTCAAGCTTCTGACATTGGAATGTGACCAGCTGTGAAATGGTAGCTGTCACCTATTCACAGCAATGGGAAGACATAGAGAACCCAAACTACTTACCTGACTTGAGCTCTGAACGACGGGAACCTCGTAGAAAAAGTGGTAAAATAGAAATAGGCTGGCAAAAATTGTAGTTAACGAGCATTTAACAAGCATTTAACTATCTTAAATGCCTCCCTCGTGTCGGGTCTGTTCTGAAATCGCACACCCGACACTTTGGAAACTTACATGGAGGCGCGTTCGGCGCGGGTTCCAATCCACTGTCAATCATTTCGATTTTGGACCCGCCTCCAAACCCGCCCTCTGAGCGACGGCAAAATTCAGCCCTGTATGTTTTTAATACATTGTCTGATCAATATTTAATTTAATCGATTAAATTGAAACCAGGAAGAAGTTTAAACATGAGAGGAAATGCATTTGATTAATGAAGGAAAGCCAGATCTTAACTTCTTCATGTTCAAAATCCTATGATTTGCTGTATTTGAATAATAATGTGTATTGAACAGCAATACATTGTGGTGGACGTAAAAATTTCCTGTCGACAACTGCAAATTATTCCCCAATCCTTCTTCTTAGGCAGTCCCTTGGAACTGAGGATGACTTGCTTCTACATTAAAAATGAGTTCTCAGGTGACTGATGAGTCTAATGCTGGAAGCCTGTGGTAACAACAGTAATATTATGAATACTACAGGATATCATCATAGAGCGTACAGATTACGACTGACAGGAATAGAATGGGCTCCATATTGAATAAATGTACAATTCCTTTTAAATCATCCGGCAGGAGCCAAGAAAATTTGCAAATTAAAAGGAGTTGCAAGAAAAAGGAACAAAAAACAGAAAATGCTAGAAGTACACAGCTTCTGATTTGTAAAGATTAAAGACATGTTCATCTGTCAGAACCCAAGAAAAAGGAGGGTTGGAATGTGCTTTCCCACTTCTCAGTTAGATTTATTTACACCTTATTTTGTTTTGGGATAGTTTAACATAGTTTATGGGAGTTTTGGTTTGGAATGTGCTTAATTTGTTTTGTTTTCCACACTTCTCAGTGAGATGGATTTAAAAAGGAATCCAACTCAAACTTGAGACTAATGCAGATCCATAAATTGGTTAGTTGCATCTTAATAGGAGCACACAGGCTCACCTTGTTAAGACAGTGAATAACTGAGCCGTACAGGCCAGGAAGAGCTCAGTCTCGATCCTCAGTTTGTGCTGTGTTACTTGATCTTACCCAGGGTGATGGTAGGGGCAGAAAACTCATTTAAGAAGGGGGAAAAAATCAGTCAGGGTTCTTTAACAATTGATTACTATCCAGTTAGCCCCTCGTGGCAGTGCATATTAGGTGAACACCTGATGGTGGCCACCAGTCGAATAGCTTGCAGATAGTCACTGTTTAGGCTCACAAATAAAGGACTACTTGGGTGAGGTATCGGAGCATCTCTTGCTCATTAAATTATCAAGCAGTCAAAACTTTCAGGAGAGAAAGGGAAAAAAGATGAGAAGAGAGCACTGTACACATCATAAAAAAATAATAGTCACCCTGCAGGAATTTCAAGTTGTAATCTAATCATGGGGTTAAAATGCAGCACCACTTGGAAGTATTTGAATCACTTCAAGTATATCTTAATTAGAAACAAAATGAGCTTGATGAAATTGTGCATTGCAAATGAGGGTAAAATGCTTAGTTAAATTGTGCATCAATAGGTAAATTGAGCAGGGCATCTCATGGCGTGTCCAGTTAGTTAGACTTTATCCTGCCCCCTTCAGCTCAAAATTATTTTGCCCTGTAAGTTGCTGGTAGTGCAAGCTGATAACAGCGCAGCAAAGGCAACAGGGCACCTGGGACCTTGGTGAACGGCCGGACCAACAGGAAGGCTGCTTCAGCAGCACCCACCCCAAACCAGAACAGTGCCATGCCATTCCAATGGCAGAAAGGAGGCTTTGAAAAAGCCCAATGAAAATGTTCTGCCCTGAAATTTCTGTTGGGCTGCTCCAATGGCAGAAGAGAAATGGAGCGGACCCTAAGGCCTCGATTTTCATTGGGCCGTGAGGCGGGCTTTTAGGCGTGCGGGGGGTTAAAATCGCAAAACCTGGGGGTCGCGACCCCCCCCGCCTGGATCCCGCCTCCACGCCATTTTAACCTAGGTGTGTCTGATTGACCCGAATCAGTCCCGCCTGCAACAGGCGGGACTGGTCTTTAGGGCCCTTAAACACCATTTTAACAGGCCCTTGCCTGTTTAACCCTTTTCCCATGTAAAACACGCCTGGTGGGGATCACGCCTGTGAAACCTGACGTGAAGACTATTGGCTTACTGACTATCAGCTGCAGGTCCAACATTAAAGAGGATATTTGATCAGTCATCATTTGCAGGTGGCAGGACTTTGTTGTCTCAGGTCTGGGGCAACTTTTACCAGGCCTAACCACACCTGTGGAAGGTTGGAGCCTCATACAATTCTCCAGTGTGACCTCCTGCGAGACCCCTCTCGCCACCCTCACTCAGCACTTCCTCAACTGAGGCATCTACCAGAAGCACGGGAGGCGCGGCAGCAGCAGAACCAGGAACAACAGCAGCACCAGCCACAGCAGCAGCAGGAGCAGGAGCGACAGGCTGCTGCTCACCCACCTGAGGCAGCACAGGCCAGAAGGGGCCATCGCATGGAAGCCCATCGGCGCAGGAGATACCCCCCAAACAGGGTCTACAGACACAGGGTCAGCTACCTCAACATGACTGAGCAGCAGTGCCAAAGGCGGCTCCGACTTTCGCGACAGGTGGTGACTGACATCTGCGCAATGATACAGCAAGACCTGCAGCCCAGAGGACCAGGTGGACACTCCTTACCAGTGGCCATCAAAGTCACCACCGCACTCAACTTTTTTGCCTCAGGCTCATTCCAGGGATCAGCAGCAGACATCAGCAGCATCTCCCAGTCGGCCGCACACACTTGCATCACGCAGGTAACCGATGCCCTCTTTGCCCTCGCGCACAATCACATCCATTTCACCAGGGATCGCGTAAATGTGACGGCGCGAGCGGTTGGATTAGGTCATCTGGCAGACTTTCCAAGGGTGCAGGGCGTCATTGACTGCACACATGTGGCCCTTAAGGCATCCCATCGCAATCCAGGTATTTTTGTCAACTGCAAGGGCTTCCATTCCCTTAATGTTCAGCTGGTGTGTGATCACAGGAAGGAGATTTTGCATGTTTGTGCCAAGTACCCTGGCAGTTGCCATGACTCCTTCATATTGCGCCAGTCTAGTGTGCCTCTGCTATTCAGTCCACCAGACCAACTTCACGGATGGCTACTTGGAGACAAGGGCTATCCCCTGAGGACTTGGCTAATGACGCCATTGAGGAGGCCAGCCAACGAAGCTGAGGAGAGCTACAACTCCAGCCACATTTCCACCAGATCTATAATCGAGCAAACCATCGTCTTGCTGAAGATGCGCTTCAGATGCCTGGATAGATCAGGTGGAGCCCTGCAGTACTCAGCAGCCAGGGTCTCCAAAATCGTCGTGGTTTGCTGTGCACTCCACAACATGGCACAGCGTCGTGGCTTGCAGATTCCTGAGGACCAAATGGCTTCTCTCATACCCTCCTCAGATGATGATGATGCTGAGGAGGAGGAGGGCGAGAACGAGCATCCTGCAGAGGCCCATCAACCAGCGGCAGCATTACGCGAGAACATTGCTGCCCGGGATGCAAGGAACGCACTCATCCTGGCCAGATTTGCTTAGCCTAGTAAATCAAACTTTTTTGCCTCGCAGCTTCTTACCTGAGCATCACCAATGGCCAAACCCTGCGGATTCCGAGCTTTTTGACCAGCATCATGACAACTGCAAGTAATCCTAAGCCCTCAATGTGAAAGCCCCATTCACGAAATGACACACGCCAGAACTGCGGCAGTTGCCACCAGAATTTTTATGAAACACACACAACTGATGGCATTTTTCCAAAATACACAGCATTTCACCCAAGTGACTACCCTTGTGTCTATTTGTGCTTTATTTTCCTCTTACACGTGCTCCTATGTAGTGGTTCCCCTGTGGCTTCAGCAGATATGGAGGCCCCTTGCTCACTTTCCTGCTGCTCCTGTCTCAACACCTTTGGCGGGTGTCCTCTGGGGTGGCGAGCATGTGAGGGCTCGCCAGCAGTCTGCTGCTCCTGCAGCTGTGCAGGAGTTGAGACGTCTATCTCTGTTGGGTGTGGACTCCGGCGGGGCTCTGACCGAGGGCTCTGCAGTGGCATGGAAGTGTGAGCGCTTGGAGAGGAGCCCCCACTTCCTTGAGGTCTGCCACCAACCTCCCTCTCATGGGTCAGGTTCCCCTCTGATCTTACGGATGGACCCAGAGGCAGAGGGTCGACATAGAAACATAGAAACATAGAAACATAGAAGAAAGGAGCAGGAGTAGGCCATTCGGCCCCTCGAGCCTGCTTCGCCATTCAATGCGATCATGGCTGATCATCCAAATTCAGTACCCTGTCCATGCTTTCTCCCCATATCCCTTGATCCCTTTAGCCTTAAGAAATATATCCAAATCCTTCTTGAATATATTTAATGAATTGGCCTCTACTGCCTTCTGTGGTAGAGAATGCCATAGGTTCACCACTCTCTTGGTGAAGAAATTCCTCCTCATCTCTGTCCTAAATGGCTTACCCCTTATCCTTAGAATGTGACCCCTGGTTCTGCACTCCCCGACCATCGGGAACATCCTTCCTGCATCTAGACTGTCTAGTCCTGTTAGAATTTTATAAGTTTCAATGAGATCCCCTCTCATTCTTCTAAACTCCAGCGAGTACAAGCCCAATCGACCCAATCTCTCCTCATACGTCATTTCTGCCATCCCAGGTGTCAGCCTGGTGAATCTTTGCTGCACTCCTTCCATGGCAAGAACATCCTTCCTCAGACAAGGCGACGAAAACTGCACACAATACTCAAGATGTGGTCTCACCAAGGCCCTGTATAACTGCAGCAAGACATCTTTGTTCCTGTACTCAAACCCTCTCGCTACGAAGGCCAACATACCATTTGCCTTCTTAACCGTCTGCTCCACCTGCATGCTTACATTCAGCGACTGGTGCACAAGGATGCCCAGGTCTCGTTGCACTTCCCCTTCTCCCAATCTATTTCCATTCAGATAATAATCTGCCTTCTTGTTTTTGACATCAAAGTGGATAACCTTGCATTTATCCACGTTATATTGCATCTGCCATGCTTCTGCCCAATCACCCAACCTGTCCAAATCATACTGGAGTTTCTCTGCATCCTCCTCACAGCACACACCCACCCAGCTTTGTGTCATCTGCAAACTTGGAGATATTACATCTAGTTCCCTCATCCAGATCATTAATATATATTGTGAATAGCTGAGGTCCAAGGACCGATCCCTGCGGTACCCCACTAGTCACTGCCTGCCACTCGCAAAAAGAGCCGTTTATTCCAACATGCAGCTGAGCCGAGCTGGCAGAGTCCTGCGCCCACCGACGAGGACTCTCCACTGCTTTCCCTGTCTCCACAACCTGCTGATGCTCACTTGTGCGCTGTGATACACCAGGTGACAACTCTACTCTATGTCCCAAAGGTCCCACCAAGGTGTGAGTGTCTGCGCTGGTGCTGGGTGCACTTATTTCTGATGATGCTGCACCCTCAGAGGTTGCAGATTCCTCTGAGGTGTCTGGCTGCTCAAGCTCTTCCTCCTGCAGAGTGGGGACGGGGGCTCTCGATGGTCCTGTGGGGGAGTAAAGGAAAAAGTTAGAGATGTGATGCCAAGGTTACATGCACATTGCATTTTGCAGATGATCATAAGTCCATATGATGTAGCTTCAGAATCATTATCAGCGACTCACCAGCTTGCAGGGATGCTCCTGTCTGTCCTTCCCCAACTTCCACTTTGCGGTCAGCCCCGGCAATCTCCAGGACACTTTCCTCCCAGGGGGTGAGTTGGGCTAATGAGGGCAGACCTCCTCCTGTCCTGGCTCGCTCACTCCTGTTGTAAGCTCTCTTTTCCTGCAATGAGGGAGACAAGTGGAGGTTGAGTGAGAATGAAGGAGTGAGTGCAGAGATTGCATAGCATAGATACTTAGATGGAGACAAAGATGGAGTGAGGTTGCAAGACCAAGGGCCCTCCCTGTGTGTAGTCAGTTGTGTTCAAAGCATCAGAGTGAGAGGGAGTGTGAGGGCTGCATGGTAGAATAGTTCTGTGATTGTGAGCATAGAGAGAGAGGGAATGGCTAAGGGTGCATGGATGTGAGTGTCTAGTGGGATGTGCAGGAAGAGATTGCTAAAGCTGAGTGCTGGTGAGGAAAGGCAATGGGGAACAGATTGAGGGTGATGGAAACTTCATACAGTACTTATTTTTCCAGTGCGAAGAAGGTCATGGAATCTTTTCCTGCACTGCAACCACGTTCTTCGTGTAAGCCCCAAGGAGTTGACTTGACCTGCCACCTCTAGCAACACAGCCTTGGTTTGGCTGGGAGGCCTCTTCCTCCCTGAAGAAGAGAAGAGGACCTCCCTGTGGGCCCTAGCACCATTCAATAATGCCTGTAGTGAAGCCTCATCAAATTTGGGCGCAGATCTGGCCCTCCCGCTGGCCATTGCTCCTGCAGGTTCCTGTGCCATCTTAATGTTGAAGGTTGGAAGCCTGCAGAGGAAGCAAGGCTTGCTGTGGACCTTAAAAGCAGCAGCAATGCTGACGTCATATTCTGCGACTTTCTGACTGGAAATATTCACTTGCCAAGGCTTCCCACACGCTGGAAATCAATTGGCCAATTGTGTTAAATTTGCATCAGTCTCACAGACCCATTTACAATCGTGTCGGAATCACTAAATTCGGGGAAACCGCCAATTCCCCGCACCTGAACTAAAATCGACCCCTAAGTCTGCCCGAGTGGAAACCCCAAGACTGAAATGTGGGGTGAGTGCATCATGCTAGTAAGAGTACTTCAGCAACCCTTCCCTGGCCACTCACTCAATCTGAACTAGAGCATGCAAAAACTTGGCATCTCGAGTTTAATAATGTCACATCCTACCCATTATCGCGAATGTTTACTTACAGCTCTGCAATATTGGTTTTCTCCAGCCTACCTCACAGTCAATGAAACTCACCTTTGTCATCTCTAGACTCCCTCCCTCCAGACTCCACCCTCCATAAACTCAAATTTATTCAAAATTCAGCCATCCATATTTGCACTAAGTCCCACGCACCAATCAATCCATCCTTGATGACGTCCATTGGCTCCCTGTCCTCCAATGCATTTAAGTTAAGATCCTTGTCCACATCTTCAAATACCTGAACAGACTCCCCCTATTTCTGCAACCTCCACCAGCTTAATATCCCCTCACAGACCATTCTGTCTTCCAACTGAGGCCTTTTGTGTACCTTTCCCTTCATTCCATTGTTGCTGAGTATTGCCACCTCAGCCCTCTGCCTCTCCACCTCTCACCACCTTTAAAAATCTATTCAATACCTGTCTTTTCAGCCAAGCTTTTGAGCACCTCTTGATATTCTTCTACCAATGCTTGGTGTCCATTCCTTTATCCATTTTAATCTCCTCCAGTTTATAATGTGTCTTCTTACATTTTCTATATTAGAGGCTCTGTATAAATGCAAGCGATTATTGTTGTATTTCCATCTCCTTGCTGAGTTTCCTAATATCTTTCTGAATTTGATTTTATTGTTCCTCATTATTTGATTTGTTTCCAATTTTACTATCATATGCAAACTTGGACATTTTACCTTAGTGCCCTCATGTAACTCATTTATATATATGTAAGTATCATCATCAAAGTTAAGGAAGTCAGTATTATTATAAATAAAAATTAAACCCTTTTGTGTCCACCTCTAGCTTTAAAAGTTTCCATTAATAGCTACTCTCAATTCCCTTTCTTTGAGCCAGTTTTTACCTATCCGTCCATTTTTCCTTTTCCTCATAGAATCATAGAATAATACAGCACAGAAGGAGGCCATTCGGCCCATCAAGTATGCGCTGGCTCTTTCGAAGAGCAATCCAGTTAGTCTAGATGTTTCTTTATCCTAACCATTACATTCCAATGTAGAATTTTGTCGAAGGGTTTTGAAAATATTAGTATATTAGCAGATTTTCCATGGCATTGCTTGTAGTGAGTCAGCTGTTATCATGGCCCGTATTTTCCGATTCCTACGGCTGTGTACACACCCGTAGGGACATCGGAAATGCCGGTTTCGGGCATGCGAAGCGCATGCACTGAAAGCCGGCATTTCTGATCTGTCAAGAATGCTCTTGACAGATCAGACGCCTGCCCTGGAGAAGGGTCTCTGCAGGGGGAGAGTTCCACTTTCTGCAGAACCTCCGCCCACTGAAAACCCTTAGAAATCTTACTCCTTTTACCAGCATAAGAGTTGAAAAAAAAACATTTTCACTCATTTATAATTTTAAAATACTTTTAAAAAAGGTAAGTTTATTTTTAGCCCCATAAAAAACTTTAATTATTTTTTCAAAAAATTTAAATGTTGTTTAAAATATTTAATTTATTGTAATTTTAACTCATTTTAAAAACGTGATTTAAAAAAATGTATTTAATGTTTTACTGTGTTTTTAGGGTGATCTCCATTCATATATTTGACAGGTCTATCTGTCAAAAATATGAAGGGAGATTCCCTTCTCCTATTGGCTGGCCTGGCCCATGTGATCCCAGGGACGCTTGCGAACTGCATGCGCCCCTGGGGTACGTGGGCCCTGCGCATTTCGACTGTGGAGAGGCCCAGGAGCGGAAGTGTCTGGGCCTTGGGAGCCCTCAGTTAAGAGCGTAGATTTTTTTCCGATAGGAGGCATTCGCACGCAGGAAGCCTCCTGTCGGAAATTACGGGCCAGTGTTTTATAACAAAAGGAACATTACACCATGTAATCCAATTGTATTATTCTGCTGCTAAATCTAGCCTATCTTTTTGTCTAATTACTATAAATAGGAACATTCCAAGGTTAATTAGTGTTTAATTGCTATTGGTGCAGGTGTCTTTGCTGCTGATGACACAACCTCTGACTCTCTATTGACCTGCAGTCTGTGATCATTGGCAGGTAGAAATGTTATTCCCTCCAGACACAGTGGTAACTTCTTGGCAGGTTTGGCCGATCAGACTGTGCTGGCTGTTGACCTCCCTGGAATGACTTTTTTCATGCAGTGCAGCTTTGGCATGACATGCTATGATTCCAAAGAACCATCCAGCATTACAATTAGTCTGGACTCCACGTACTGGGGATGATTTTGGTCTCTCCACCATCCCATTTTTTGCCGGAGTAGGGTGGTAGCAAAACCAAAAATCACAATGATGAACTTACTGCTCCCTTCATGCTGTTGTCCCACCTCTTGGAGCGAGCCAAGAAATAAGCATTCAGGATTTCTGCTGGCCACAGGCAGGAAGCCTCATTATTGCAAGAATTTGAACTCAGATTAAAAAATCTGGGAATACAAGTGACCATGAAGCTATCGGATTGTCGCAAAAACCCAACTGTTTAGGTAATCTACTTTAGGGAAGGAGAACTGCTGTCCTTACCCAGTCTGGCCGACATGTGACACCAACCCACACCAAAGTGGCTGACCCTTAACCGCCATCTGAAGTGGCCCAGCAAGACACTCAAGTGTATTAAACTGCTACATTGTAGTGGTTCAATAACGCGGCCCACCACCACCATCTCAAGGGCAGCTAGAGATGGACAATCATTGCCGGCCTTGCCAGCAACGCCTTCACAACTCAGGAATAACAGTTGATGACCTGACTGTTTTAAATTTGAACAGTCAGCTCAGCTCCACGGAGGAGACGCTGGATTTCCCCCACCCCCGCTTCCTCCTCAATCTCCCTCCTCCCCCCTCCCCCTCTCCCCACCTCCCTCTCCTCCCCTTCCCCTCTCTCCTTCCTCCTCAACCTCCCCCTCCCCCTTTCCCCTACCCCCCTCCCCAGCCTCCTCCCCTCTCCTCCTCCCCCTCCGCCTCCCCTTCCTGCTCCTCCTGCCCTCCCCCACCTCCTCCCCCTCCCCCACCTCCTGCCCCTCCCTCTTCACTCCTCCCACCTCCCTCCGCCCTCCCCCTCCTCTCTCCCCTCCCTCGCTTCTCCCTCCTCCCTCCATACTCCCTCACTCCTCCCTCCCTCCTCCCCTTCTCCTCCTCTACCTCTCCCCTCCTCCCTTCCTCCTCCTCCTCCCCTTCTCCTCCTCCACCCCTCCCTCCTCCCTCCTCCCCCTCCTCCTCCCCTCCCCCTCCCCTCCCCTCCCTCCCCTCCCCGCCCTCCCTCCTCCTTCCCCTCCCCTCTTCCCCTCCCCCTCCTCCTCCCTTCCCTCCTCCCCCTCCCTCCCTCCTCCTCCCACCCCTCCTTCCCTCCTCCCTCCCTCTCGCCCTCCCTCCCCCTTCCCCTCCTCCTCCCTTCCCCTCCTCTTCCCTTCCCTCCTCCCTCCTCCCCCTCCCTCCTCCCCTCCTTCCTCCCCCTCCCTCCCCTCCTTCCTCCCACTCTCTCCTCCCTCCCCTTCCTCCTTCCTCCCCCTCCTCTCCCTCCCTCCTCGCTCCCCCCTCCCTCCTTGCTCCCTCCTCACTTCCCCCTCCCTCCTCGCTCTCCCCCTCCCTCCTCACTCCCCCCTACCTCGCTCCTTGCTGCCCCCTCCCTCCTCGCTCCCTCCTCGCTTCCCCCTCCCTCCTTCCTCCTCGCTCCCCCTCCCTCCTCCCCCCACCTCCCTCCTCCCCCTCCCCCACCTCCCTCCTCCCCCCACTTCCCCCCTCCTCCTCCCTCCTCCCATCCCCTGATTGATGAGCTGCCTGGTACTGCTCACTTAGCATTGGCAACTCACTGATTTTATTTTAATAAGCCCCAACCATGAAAATGATCCAGACCTCCAGTGAACTTCATTGTCAGGCTCCCTCCACCCACCATCTCCTCAATGAAATGGTCACATGAAAATTGATCCCATTATATTTGTGCCATTAGGCCTGCCATCAGGAATTCCCACTGAGGAACCCATTGGTGGCACTAATGGAGCTATCGGAAGGAAAAAAGAGGCACAATTACCACAAAGGCTCCTGAAATCTAAGTGTCATGGGAAAAAAATGACAAACATGATGAACACCTTAAACATGTTCACTGAATCTTCTTCCTATTCCCTTTAAATGAACTTTCATATAATACTGATGTCCTAACAACCATGGATGCCCACTATATATGGGTGTGAACTGCCCTCAGAATTCCTCACACATGAACGTCAGAAAGTAACATGCAGGACAAAATGCCATCACGCTCCCTAATTTAAATATTATAATGGAGCCCCTGCATATTTAAGACAGGAACTTCCTGCCCTTATTTATTTGCCCAGCAAAAATGCACACAATGCACATACTTAGCAGGCATCCAGCAGTATGCATCTCCGTCATACTTTCTGTTCCATTCCGTCCTGTCTGCACCAGTTTACAGTGTACAACAAAAGCAAAAATCACTCCCTGCATTTTGAGTGAGCTTTGAATTTGTTTCTAACCACTCATGACCTGAACCAAAAAGTCTAGGCTAGTGGGTCTAAAGCAACTGGGAATTAAAGTCTCTGCTGGGAATTAAAAAGAGGTTTTATCTAGCTGGTACTAGAAATAATGATCAATTTGCTTGCAAGCTAGTCACAAGCTATAGGGGCGAGTAGCCTCATACAGTAACATTCCAGGCTCGTCAAAATTTATAGAGGTGAGTACTCTCATATAGTAACAATCTTCTTCTATTCTACCCAACTTTTCTTCACTCTGTCGGGAATAAGATGGATAGAAACTATAGATAAACCTCCTTTTTTTGTTCAATGTTGCCGCTCATCGAAGTGAAAGATGAATCCTGGTAAAAGGAACACCTTTCCATTTCTGGCACCCAATAGTTGTATTAAGCACTCTCAGGTGAGGTATAGCACAAGGTAATAACAACAGAAAATGCTGGAAATACTCAGCAGGCCAGGCAGCATCCGTGGGCACCTGCTTAATATCTGTTTCATCTCCAGCTTTTTCCAGTTCTGATGAAGGGTCCCAGACCTGAAACGTTAACTCTGTTTCTCTCTCCACAGATGCTGCCTGGCCTGCTGAGTATTTCCAGCATTTTCTGTTGTTATTTCAGATTTCCAGCATCCGCAGTATTTTGCTATTACTATAGCACAAGGTAGATGCATAACATTCAGATATCCTCTATTAGATCTGCCTCTACTCTGCCCAGCAATGTTACCTTACCCCAACCTCAGAGGAGCACCAATGTCACATTGTTCATAACCTGCACCACCCACTCTGTGGCTTCTTTGAGTAAAGTAACAGAGTTCCAAATTCAGGGCTGTTTTTGTGCTGTGAGCCTATGCCCATGAGGACTGAGCTTAAACTGTCCAAGGTTCTATCATATAAGACTTTTATAGCCAACAAACAGAGAAATGCAGATTCCAGAGGTGAAATGCCAGCATGCTGATCCATTTCAGCATCCAGTCTGGACACTGCTGTATTTCACTGATTAAAGAAATCTTGTTTAGCCTGGTGTTATTTGCAATTTTCCCTGGATACATATGCAACCAATTTTGAAAGAGAGGGATGATTCTGCCACCCTGTGTTTATGACGCAAATTGTACCTCACAGCACAGAGCGAAAAGATTACTATCACTATTACTTTGATACAAAGAGAATTCCTAACTACCTTTATAAAGTTCCATAATAGCTCCACTTCTAGTGTAAGTAAACAGGTAAAAGGAATATTATGTTGTGTTCTGTTTACTCCAGCTCTTGCTATCATGAGATGCGGAAGATTTATTAGATTTCATTCAATTGTATATTGTCGACAAAATGGCTAAAGCAAAGGAAAAAGGATTCTAGTTCTTAATCATTTAATGTCCTGTTTGCACAAGTAGGGATTTGGGCAGCACCTTGATGAACAATGTTACTGGCCTTATTAAGGGCCTACTTGGACAGTCCACCTGTACAATTAAAATCTTGATCAAAGTGCAGTCTCCTGGATGCATTGAATATGAAATGGAAGGCACAACCATTGTGCCACTCAATTGCATACTTGTGTTAACCATATCTATTTCTGAGATGCAACTTCTGTAAAATCATGTACTGTGAGAAAGATGAATCAATCAAGACTTCAGTAAAGATATTTTGATTTGAGTTATTCTGGGAGTGTAGTAATAAAGTCACTCCCCTGTAAACAAAATATCTGATTCCTAAATACCTAATACAATAGATATATCAGGGTAACTTTAGTATGGCAAGGTTCCCAAAATGCAGCCTTGCTCAATGAGTGTGCAGATCAGAGAATTCATAAAAGGAAAGAAAGAAAATGCTTGTGTTTATATAGCTCCATTTATATCGCGCAGAATTCGTGCTGCCTGCTCATTTACATGATTGAAGTGCTGAGCTCAGCACTAAACACGCTGCTGGTTGGCTTACCGCTCCGCAGTTGGGCCAATATCGGGTGCAGTCCAATGGCCAGTAATATTTGGCCCAGTCTCTCTCCACTATTTAAAGGGGAGGTGCTTTGATGCAGCAGCACCTCATTGTCATTGGAGTTGGAAGACATGGCTCAACGGCAGCACAGAGAACGAGCCAGAAGGTTCTCCGATGTGGCTCTCGAGGTACTGGTAGTGGCAGTGGAGAGAAGGTAGGGTGTCCTGTTTCCACAGGGTGGCAGGAAGCCATCAAAGCACACTTCGAGAAGGCTGTGGCAAGAGATAGCTGGGTCCATCACGGCCGACAGTGTTGTACCGCGGACATGGATCCAATGATGCAAGAAGTTTAATGACCTCGCACGGCAGGTCAAAGTGAGTGAAGGCTTCAGCAAATGGCATATTCCACCATCTGCACCACAAGCCTCACACACTGCTCAATGCGGCACATCCCCATCACTCACCTACCAACAATCTCTACCTATCACCACTCATATTGCACAATCATAGCTTCACTTGACCCTCACAACCTTACCACTGCTGAAACAGTCACACTCACATCTTGCACACACTAACAGCTATTCAACTATGTGGAAACTGACGCTGTGTGTTTGGATGATGTCACCGAGGGGCAGCATGTAGATGAGAAATAGGAGGGGGGCCAAGGATAGATCCTTGGAGGACACCAGAAGTAATGATGCAGGAGCGGGAAGAGAAGCCATTTCAGGTGATTCTTTGGCTACGATTAGATAGATAAGAATGGAACCAGGCGAGTGCAGTCCCACCCAGCTGGACGACGGTGGAGAGGCGTTGGACGAGGATGGAGTGGTCAACCATGTCAAAGACTGCAGACAGGTCGAGAAGGATGAGGAGGGATAGTTTACCTTTGTCACAGTCACATAGGATGTAATTTGTGACTTTGATAAGAGCCGTTTCGGTACTGTGGCAGGGGTGGAAACCTGATTGGCAGGATTCCAACATGGAGTTCCAGGAAAGATGGGCACAGATTTGGGAGGCAACAGCATGTTGAAGGACTTTGGAGAGGAAAGGGAGGTTGGAGATGGGGCGGTAGTTTGTAAGGACGGAGGGATCAAAGGTTGGTTTTTTGAGGGGAGGGGTGATGACGGCAGATTTGAAGGAGAGAGGGACAGTACCCGAGGAGAGAGAACCCTTAACAATATCAGCTAACACGGAAGCCAGAAATGGAAGTTGGGTGGTCAGCAGTTTAGTGGGTATAGGGTCGAGGGTTCAGGAAGTGAGTCTCATGGACAAGATGAGCACAGAGAGAACATGAGGGGAGATCAGAGAGAAACTACAGAAAAATGTGAATTCACGGCTAGGGCAGGGGAGAACTTTAGAGGAAGTTTGGCCCGGTGGGCTAGGGGAAGCAAGGGAAGGGCAGAGGAAGCTGATCGGATGCTCTCATTCTTAGAGACAAAGAAGTCCATGAGCTCCTCGTAATTGTTGTTGGAGGTGAGGGTGGAGGAGACAGGGGAGAGGAGTTTATGAAGACGGTTTGCAGTAGAGAAAAGAAGCCAGGGATTATCTTTGGATTCCAGAATGATCCTGGAATAGTGAGCAGTTTTTGCAGACGAGAGCAGGAGCTGATAATGCTTTATGTGGTCCAACCAGATCTGGCGGTGAATGGCTAAACCAGTTGTCCGCCATATCCATTTAAGTCACTGATCAGTCATTTTATATTCTGTCACGCATGCAGCTGTGGGCAAGGAAAAAGAATATTGCAATCAACCACCACCTAGACCGAAGGGTGTGTTGATGCGGGATGGAGGACACAAGCACAGTCACAAGATTGGTAAATGAAATACAGCAGTTAGCGGTGTTTTATTTTTAGAAAACGGGGAAAAAGGTTCACATCTGTCAAAATCCAAAAACATACGACGTTCAAAAAACAAAATGAAGAACAAAACCATCACCTGCCCCGGGTGGTTAGGAAGGCAGTCCTTAAATCAATTTCCTCCAAAAAAACAATAAGCCAGGGTTACTTTACCACTGGATCTTTCTCAGCCAGTCCAGGGATCACATCCGGCTCTCAGGACTAAACAATATATTCCACCCAGGTTCAACAGCAGACCTCTCTGTGGCAGCTGCAAGCTGGTTTTCAACAGCAGTCTTGGCTTTGTCTTGGCTTTCTCCTCAGGTACTGGCCCTGTCCTGGCCCTCTCCTCGGGCACCGGCCCTCTCCTCAGGCACTGGCTCCCAGAACTAAACAATATTCCACCCGGGTTCCATAGCAGACCTCTCTGTGGCAGCCATAAGCTGGTCCTCAACCGCGGCCCCGGCCCCGGCCCCGGCCCCGGCCCTGGCCCTCTCCTCAGGCACTGGCCCTGAAGGGATGCACTAGTTTGCCTTTTGAACTCCTGAGCTAATGGGTAGTTTTGCCTCAGGCGTGTTGGAGGTGGGTGTGGCCTTCACCTGGATTGGAGTGAGAGGGGGACTTTGTCTCCATCTGGTGGCCACATACCGTCCATCCACCACAAACCGCCCCCATAGCTCACAATATCAATAATGAAAGCATATTTTCATAAAATGATAAATTAGAGGGAACTTTCTACTTCCAATATAAATGCTTTTAGTTGTATACCTAGAGCAACTAAGTACAGTGGAATGAAATCTAATGTGTCATTCTTGTTTTGCTGATGTTAGAAAAAAGTGTCCAATGAAGAGTAGCAATACAGAAATATTGTAATAGTTATTCTAAAACTTATTTTGGTGTCTAGAAAAGTGGAGTTGCTGCTGCATTCGATGGAGGCAAGAAGAGTTTCTCTGTTTACCACTCCCGGGCACCCTCCCCAGAAGAAAACAAGCAGCACGCCTAACAGGAGGTGGCAGCCAGGCACCACGCTAACTGTGGTACCCACAAGACCTGGGAACATGTTTGGCAGAAAATGGCACAACATAAGGAGACTATAAGGTAAGCTTACCCAACGGTTCATTTACCTGGTGCATGCCACATATGCATGTCACAAAATGCTGCTGGTCAGCGTGTTGCACATTTACTGCTGGGTCCTGAAAAGCCTTCACTCATGAAGCACATATCAAACATTCAGGCATGATCCATCCACTTTCTGACCATTAAGGTTCAGTCATGAGTCTGCAGACAAGCGATGGCAGCCCACCACCTGAGCCCTCCTGTTTGATGGTTGCACTGAAGTGGAGATGATGCTATGTGGGGTACTCTATGACATCATCTCCATAGGGCAGGATTGCCTGCAAGGACGTGGAGGTAAGCTTGAAGTTAAGCTAATCCTTCCATGCTGTGTGATAAAAGCAAGTAAACTTGCAGCTGATTGGAAAGATCTGCATTATCCATTCTGCTGACCCAGAACCTGAAAGGACAGTTCCTTATGAACACTGCCAGGTAGTTGTACCAGGGCCTACAGGCATAGCCGGTGGCATTTTGGCAGCCGTGGCCAATCAGGATATGCTGCCTGTTGATCTCCCTGGTATGTCTTTTTCCATACAGTGTTAAAGAAAACAAGATATACTTTTTAAAATTTATTCTTTGAATGTAGGCAACATTGGTAAGGCCGCAATTCACAGAATCACAGAATCCCCACAGTGCAGATAGAGGCCATTTCGGCCCATCGAGCCTGCACCGACACATAGCCCACCCTATCCCCGTAACCCCACGTATTTAATCCCCTAACACTAAGGGTCAATTTATCATAGCCAAATCAACCTAACCCGCACATCTTTGGACTGTGGGAGGAAACCGGAGCACCCGGAGGAAACCCACGCAGACACAGGGAGAATGTGCAAACTCCACACAGACAGTCGCCCGAGGCCAGATTTGAACCCGGGTCCCTGGCGCTGTGAGGCAACAGTGCTAACCACTATGCCACCGTGCTCCCCAATTATTGCTTATCCCTAGTTAACTGGAGAAGATGGTGGTGGGTCTTGAAATGCTGCCATCCATGTGGCTTTGATGCTTTCACAATGATGTTAGATAGGGGATAGGTAACTGTGACTGAGGTGCTTTTGAGGAAGCAACCAACACTGTGGTTAGTCAGGCATTCTTGGTGACACCATCTAATCAGCTGCCCGGCTCCCTTTGCCCTAATTATCTGCCAAAGGAAGTATTGGTAGGTGGGTTAAAAAGAATGCAACCTGAATTGCCTCACAACACTCCTTAGGTCCTTCTCTTCTCCAATAAATGTCAGATAGGGCACTTCCCACTGGCAAAATCTTTGGTGCCCAGAGCTGCATGATGACACTCAACTAACATTTCATGACAGATTTTAAATGAAAATCGACGATTTGCAGTGCCACCTACATGTATAAAGGATACTACAGGTAAACGTTGATATTTTTAAAATGGGTTTTCCAATTGATAAAGCCTACATAGAAGTTTTCAATATATTTTGAGATGGAATGTTGCAACCTACTCGGCAAATATATGATAGCCCAGATATTCCGATCCCTACGGGTGGGTACGCACTGTGTACCCACCCGTAGGGACATCGGAAATGCCGGTTTCAGGCATGCACAGTGCATGCGCTGAAAACTGGCATTTCCGATCTGTCAAGAATGGTCTTGACAGATCCTCTGCCTGCCCTGGAGAAGGGCCTCTGCAGGCAGATAGTTCCGCTTTTTGGAGACCCTCCGCCCGCAGAAAACCCTTACAATTCTTACTCCTGGTAAAAGCAGGCGTAAGGCCTGCTTTTACCAGGATAAGAGTTTTACCAGGATAAGAGTTGAAAAAAGTTTTTTAAAAATTCTCTGATTTATCATTTAAAAATACTTTTAAAAGGGTAAGTTTATTTTTAGCCCCATAAAAAGCTATAATTATTTTTTTCAAAAAATTACATTTTTGTTTAAAATACTTAATTTATTGTAATTTCAAGTCATTTTGAAAATGTGATTTTTTTTTTTATTTATTTAAAGTTTTACTATGTTTTTTCATTGATCTTCATTCATATATTTGACAGGTCTTCCTGTCAAATGTATGAAGGGAGATTCCCTTCTGTGATTGGCTCCCCATAGTCCACGTGATCCCAGGGATGCTGCGAACTACATGCGCCTCTGGGTTACGTGGGCCCTGCACACTTCAAGTTTGGAGAGGCCGAGGAGCAGAAGCATGTGCGTCCCGGGAGCCCTCAGGTAAGGGCGTAGATTTTTCCAGATTGCAGGCCTCCGCCCGCGAGAGGCCTGCGATCGGAAAATACGGGCCATTATAAGTTTACAATTTAGCTCCTGTGTGTTTCAGGTGAGGCTTTTTGCACCCATCAAATATCTAACTGGAAATGTGTGTGATGTGCATTATGGATGGAGATCCAGCATAACCAATCTCCATCCTTTCTTGCAGTTGGTTATGGGCTGATTATGCTCATTTATGGGGCATAGCTGATTAGTAAATCTAAACTGTGGTTTCTTCATTTCACTACAAGAGGAAGTGATATTGCAGAAAAACACTAAGATCAGGAGTCACTGAGCACAAAGATGAATACCAATCAGTGTTATTTCTGATATCAATTTCATATGTCTGTGGGCTTTAAATACCACCCAATTTGGTTTTTTTTTATTACTGTTCTTGAAGAAATGGAAAATAAGCATTTGAATGTTGTTTTCACCGGCTTAGCCAGGGGAAAGTATCTTGACCTGTGTGCTGAGATGAGCACATTTCTGGATGATCCTGCATTTGTTGCTGATGGTTTGTCTGTAGTTGATTTGGCAAATCAGCTCAATGAACTGAATCTCACACTTTAGGTAGAAAACCAGGACTGCTGCTCGTTTGTTTCACCGTGTTACGGGGTTTAAAGCAAAGTTGAAACAGGAACTGAGTACAAACAAATTTGCAGATTCATAGGGTGAGAAAGATCATGGTGTCCATGAAACCTGAAATTTGCAAGAGAGTGAGCCAGTAACTGATCAATTGCAATCAAGTTTGCCAACTTCAGAGCGAAGTCACTCAAGCTGCCCCTGTTTAGTACACTCTTCACAGCAGATTCTGGCAACACAGATGGTTCGCTGTCAGAAGAAGTGATTGAAGTTCAAAAAAGTTCTATTCTGAAAAATCAGATGTGATGTTACACATAGCTAGGCTTAGACATATCACAGCTTACAATTTCAGGGTCCTAAAATATCATGCTCAGTGCAGCTTTGCATGCAGTATATCCGGCCATCAAAGGAATGACATTACAATTGCTCTAAAAGTAATGAGAAATAAAACATCCACAATTGTCACCTTTTTCACAAGTGTCATCAGATGAGTAATAGAAAAAGAAAATGCCAGAAATGCACAGTACGCCAACCACCATCATAGCTCTGATGAAGGAATGTGCACCCATAAAATATCCTTACTTGCAACATCTCTCCCAAAAGTGTGCTGTAAAAATTATAACATTGATTATGTCTCTCTTAGGCAGTCCCTCAGAACCGAGGATGACTTGCTTCCACACTAAAAATGAGTTCTCAGGTGACTGATGAGTCCAATGTGGGACCAACAGTCTCTATCACAGGTGGGGCAGACTGTGGTTGAAGGGGCGGGTGGGTGGGGTGCTTGGGTTGACGTGCACTCCTTCCGCTGCTTGCGCTCGGCATCCACTTGCTCCCGGTGAAGAGACTCGAGGTGTTCCGTGCCTTCCCGGATGCTTCTCCTTCACTTTGAGTCGTCTTGGGCCAGGGATTCCCAGGTGTCAGTGGGGATGTTGCACTTTTTCAGGGAGGCTTTGAGGGTGTCCTTGAAGCGTGTCCTCTGCCCACCTGGGGCTCTCTTGCCGTGTCGGAGCTCCGAGTAGAGCACTTGATTTGGGAGTCTTGTATCAGGCATGCGGATGATGTGGCCCGTCCATCGGAGCTGATCGAGCGTGGTCAAAGCTTCGATGCTGGGGATGTTGGCCTGAGCGAGAACACTGACATTGGTGCGCCTATCCTGCCAATGGATTTGCAGGAACTTGCGAAGGCAGCATTGGTGATACCTCTCCAGTGCTTTGAGGTGCCTGCTGTACATGGTCCATGTCTCTGAAGCATATAGGAGGGCGGGAATCATAACTGCTCTGTAGACCATGAGCTTGGTGCCGGGTTTGAGGTCCTGGTCTTCAAACACTCTCTTCCTCAGGTGACCGAAGGCTGCACTGGCACACTGAAGGTGGTGTTGGACTTCGTCATCGACGTCTGCCCTTGTTGACAGTAGGCTCCCAAGGTATGGAAAGTGGTCCACGTTGTCCAAGGCCTCATCATGGATTTTGATAATCGGGGGGCAGCGCAGTGTGGCGGGGCAGGTTGGTAGAAGACCTTTGTCTTACGGATGTTTAGTGTAAGGTCCATGCTCTCGTATGTTTCGGTGAAGGTGTTCACGATCGTTTGGAGTTCGACCTCAGAGTGTGCGCAGACACAAGCATCATCTGCATACTGTAATTCGATGATAGAGGATAGGATGACCTTGGATCTGGACTGGAGGCGACAGAGGTTGAACAGAGGTAGCGAGGCAGAAAGGTTTAGGCAGGGAATTCCAGAGCTGAGGGCCTATGCAACAGAAGGCACAGCCACCAACGGTTGAGCGATTATAATCAGGGATGCTCAAGAGAGCAGAATTAGAGGAGCGCAGATATTGCGGGGGGTTGTGGGCCTGGAGATGATTAAATGGATAGGGAGGAGCAAGGCCGTGGAGGGATTTAAAAACAAGGATGAGAATTTTGAAATCAAAGCGTTGCTTAACCAGGACGCAATGTAGGTCAGCGAGGGTGATAGGCGAACGGAACTTGATGCGAGTTAGGACATGGGCAGCTGAATTTTGGATGACCTTAAGTTTACGTAGGGTAGAATTTGGGAGGCCAGCCAGGAGTGATTTGGAATAGTCAAGTCTAGAGGTAACAAAAGCATGGATGAGGGTTTCAGCAGCGGATGAGCTGAGGCAGGGACGGAGACTGGTGATGTTACGGAGGTGGAAATAGGCAGTCTTAGTTATGCCACGGATATGTGATCAGAAGCTCATTTCAGGGTCAAATATGACACCAATATTCCCAAATATTCCTTGTACTCTTGTAAAAATGTTTTTGTTTGGCCATGAAATATTTCCCATACTTCCAAATTACTACAATGATGTGCTCTGTGCTCCCTCTGCTGACTGAATTCAATAAAACAGCACAGTACATCATATATCTTCCCCTTTCAACTTAACCTCTGTATCCTCCCCTCCCCCTCGCTTGACTGTCACTCACCTCACCCTTAGACCTCCGTCCACTCTCCCTCACCTCAACGCTCCCCTGAAGGGTGAGTGCTGAGGCCAGAGGCCCCCTCGCTCTTAAACAGATTGCCAACCCCCCCCCCCCCCCCGCCCACCGGAGCCATTTCTCTCACACTCTCACTTCCTATGTTTCCCAGGACCAGTACATGGAGGTGACTCTTGCCTCAGGGAAGCAGGTGACCCAGAAGGGCAAGCTTCTGGCTCCATTTCTCTTGCACTGGTAAGGGGTTCCAGAGCCATGTCTAAAACTCCCTGATGTGTGGGCACTGGAGAGGACCAAAAGGAAGCAGGCTCAATGCCACTATCTGGAGAGACAGTGACATCTGTACACATTCATTATTGCCCACCCCTGGGCACAGACTCAGAAGTGCTACTGGTCAGTGTCAGTAAAGACTGAATATTCCCAACTGGGTCTTGGAACCTCTTTGCAAGTGTGATGTTCTGATTTATCCTCAAGGCATTTATTGAAGCAATGGTCGCTGCCACTGCAAAAGCCACCTTAGAAGCTGTTTCTGGCATCTTAATGCAACAGAAAACTTCCAGGCTGTCACAGTCTCCAAGTTTATTCTGCAGTTTGTGAGAAACTTCTTGCAATGTGTTGCAGATGCTGCTAGTGGACTCCTCCTTTCTGTCAATTATTTTAGCCATATGAATGGAAACCATCTCCACTACACATGAGATCAATACTCCCTAATCATTGCTCTTTTGACAACTGGGCTCCTGAGATCTGGGTCCCTTGGCTCATCGGCCATTGGAAATGGTTTCTTCCCCCTCTCCCTCTTCTACTCCCTAGTCTTCATTCTCAATAGTGCTCAGTTCTTCACCCTTCTGACTCACTAATTAACTTCCTCCCAAGTGTGTGTCCTTGTGCTGGTGCTTGCACAAGTAAGATGCCCTTAGAGTTGGTGATGAAGCGACAGGAGTTGAAGCTGTGCTTCCAGCATCTAATTCCCCAGTGGCAGTGGTGGTCATTATTATGGCTGGCCAGTTCCTGCAGACGAGCTGTGCACACTGTGACATTCCCCATGAAGAAATTGCGGGCACTACAATACTTTAAAAAAGTGTACAAAGCTGAGACTGCCTATGATGAGCATTTCCCAGCTTTTACCAGCCTTCTGTTGCTACCACACCTCCAACCTCACCCTCTCACAGCTTCTCCTATCTGCCCGCCCATGATTTACAGCAGCCCTTCTTTATGTGTGCTCACTGTGCTCAGTACAGCTGCTCTTCCCCTGGTTGTGTTTCTTTGACACAGGTTGCAGGAGATCTTTTCCTTTAGAAGGAGAGAAGTCAATGTTAACAGCATGCGAGTGGCATAGATGCTTTGCTTTGTATGAGAGCATACATCCCCTGATGATAAGATGTAGAGGCACTTTAACTCAAGTGTCTTTGAAGACTAGGGCCTAGAAATTCGATAAAGCCCGAGAACAGGCAGTGCCACCGTGGGCCAAGGTTAACCCCGCCCATAAAAAGAGTGCAGGCAGCACTGTTACTTTGGTGCTGCCTGCTGATTTAAAAGAGCGCAGCACAGAACCTCCTGTGCAACGTGCTCTTTCAGATGGTAAGATTAGCAGGAGGCCGAAGGTAAGATTAGCAGAAGGGCCGGATTTTCCAATCGGAGGCTTCCTGCGTGCGGATGCCTCCAATCGGGAAAAATCTATGAACTTACCCGCTTGCTCCATAGGTCCTGAGACTTCCGATCCTGGGCCTCTCCTGGTCCACGCGCGCAGAGGCCCAGGTATTCCAGGGGCACAGGAGGTTCGCAAGCGTCCCTGGGATCATGTGGGCCATGGGGAACCAATCAAAGAAGGGAATCCCCCTGCACACTTTTGACAGGTCTGTACGCACAGATCTGTCAAAATTATGAATGGGGATCGTATAAAAAAAGTTAAACATTAAATAATTTTTTTTAAATCACGTATTTAAAATTAGTTAAAATTACATTAAATTAAATATTTTAAACAAAAATTTAATTTTTTGAAAAAAATAATAAAGTTTTTTACGGGGCTAAAAATAAACTTACCTTTTTTAAAAGTATTTTTTAAATTATAAATGAGTGAAAAAAAGTATTTTTTTACTTTTTTAAACTCTTATGCTGGTAAAAACAGGCCTTACCAGGCGTAAGATTTTTAAGGGATTTCAGCGGGTGGAGGTTCTGCAGAAAGCGTAACTCTCTGCCCACGGGGACCCTTCTCCAGGGCAAGCAGATGATCTGTCAAGAGAATTCTTGACAGAACAGAAATGCTGGTTTTCAGCGCATGCGCTTCACATGCCTGAAACCGGCACTTGCGAGGCCCCTATGGGTGTGTACACAGCTCGTACATACCCGTAGGGATCGGAAAATACGGGCCCTTCTGTGCAGCGTTCTCAGGAAATCGCGATTTATGAAACAGAAGTGCAAAGTTTCCGGTTATGTTTCTCATGTTTTGTAGGTTGACAGACAGGGTATGCAAGATCAGTCAAAGCCTAAAAATACATTGATCTGCCAGATTTTAAAGAATGCAACCTGCAGTTTAGCTGAATACTATGTTTAATTCAACTGCTGACTCTCAAATATTTAGCTGGCTAATTTGTCAACTACAATTATTAAACAAAAAAAGTCCTCATTAACTGATTAAATTACTGCAATTTGGGTGGAACCATTCTTGCAGTTTGAGGTTCCAAATGCTTGAAGTTATGAAAGCTTATGCTACATGTGTCATAAAATTTCTGATTACACCATCTAGTGCAAACAGTGTCAAAATTATTTGAATCTGTGATCAGTGAGGAATGCAAACCTGTCACAGAGCCTGGGTTCAGTAGGGCTGCACATACTCTGCATAATTATTGAAGACTTCTCAGGGATCTATAGATCTCTGCCGCTTTCTCCCGGGTCTACGCGTTGGCAACGGCTGCATGCACGGGTCTGCTTTGGAGAGGGCGGTAAAGGAGCGGCGATGTCTAAAATCGCTCAGCGTGCATCAATTCGGCATTGCACGCCAATTGATGTCACGCTCTTGATCATTAAAATATTTGAGGCGAGCACAGGCAGCAGCAGCGCTGCTGGCCTGCCCAATATGGCGGCCATTACGTTCCACACCAGAAGTGGGCAGAAGCGAGGCGGCAGCCATTTTTTCTTCAAAACCAGCCTTAATGGCCGGAACTAAAGGTTCCAATTTCTAACCCTAGGTGTAGCCCTCCTGGCAGACAACGTGAGTTGGCAGAGTGGTTTTAAGGACAGCAGGTGCTTGAATGTTTGCAAAGGTTGCCTTTTGCAGAAATGAAAACCCCTTAACACCCAGATGCTGAGAGAGAGAGTATGTGAGGTAAGGAGGTGAGTAAAGGCTGGCTGTATGAGTGGTATTGACAAGAGTGTCTAGACTTACCTTACCACCTTTGTAAGGTAGTTGAACCTCTTCCAGCACTGTGTAATAGTTCTTGTGATTGTGGAGGTAGTACTGACTGTCTCTGCTACCACCCTCCAGACAGTCTGCGCCACTCTGTTATGGGGCTTCCTGCCATCATGCCCAACAATTTTCCGCTTCTATTCCTGACTTTTGCCAGCAGGACGTCTGGGGATGAGCCTGAGAATCTCAGCACGCTTCTCGTTGCTGACACCCCTGATGCTGCTGCTTGCTCCTGCTTTAGATATTATTGCAGAAAAGTGATGCTGCACTTTAAAGGCTGCACCAGAACTGTGTTTTCCCCCTCTCAGCAGTGGTAAGCTTATCGGGAGTGGTATTACTGATCCAAACCCTCCCGGCATAGCAAATGAGGGAGCCAGGAGGACATTGCAGCAAATTAGTGTCCGAATCAGGCAGTATTCCCACTACACCATTATACCACCAACAGAAAGGAAGTCTAGGTCCATGATTTCAAATATTCATGGTTCAGTAATTACTGTAAGTGGATTCCAAAGAGACATCCAAATGGTTTGGAAGCTCTCCACCTCCAACTGGTGAATCCACCGTTCAGTGGGGTATGTTTTGTGTGTCAGTGCTGTGGTCTTGAGGCTGGTAGCAGTGTACTCCCATATATTATGACTAGCTGGGGAGTCCCGCGTTGCGAGGGCAATTTTGGGGCGCGAGGGCAATTTTGGGGCGTTTGGTCTCCCTGCCCCTGTGTGTCCCCCCTCTCCCTGTCATGTCCTCTCCCTGTCCTATCCCTCCCTCCCCTCTCTCCCTCCCCTCCCCCCCTCCCTCCCCTCCCCTCTCTCCCTCCCTCCCCTCCCCTCTCTCCCTCCCTCCCCTCCCCTCTCTCCCTCCCTCCCCTCCCCTCTCTCCCTCCCTCCCCTCCCCTCCCCTCTCTCCCTCCCTCCCCTCCCCTCTCTCCCTCCCCTCTCTCCCCTCCCCTCCCCTCTCTCCCCTCCCCTCTCTCCCCTCCCCTCCCCTCCCTCTCCCCCCTCCCCTCCCCTCCCTCTCCCACTCCCCTCTGTCCCTCTCTCCGGCCCCTCCCCCTGCCTAGCGCCTGAGGTCCGGTGCCGTCGAGGGCAATTTTGGGGCGCGAGGGCAATTTTGGGGTGTTTGGTCTCCCTGCCCCTGTGTGTCCCCCCTCTCCCTGTCATGTCCTCTCCCTGTCCTATCCCTCCCTCCCCTCTCTCCCTCCCCTCCCCTCTCTCCCTCCCTCCCCTCTCTCCCCTCCCCTCTCTCCCTCCCCTGTCTCCCTCTCCCCCCCCCACCCCTCCCCCACTCCCCCGCTCCCCTCTGTCCCTCTCTCTGGCCCCTCCCCCTGCCTAGCGCCTGAGGTCCGGTGCCGTTGCTGAGGTCCCCCGCGTATCGCGCGGCTGATGGACGGCCGCTGCGGGCGGGCGGGCAGCGAATGCGCGGTGAGTGTGGGCGGCGCATGCGTGGTGAGTGCGGGCGGCGCATGCGCGGTGAGTGCGGGCGGCACATGCACGGTCAGTGCGAGCGGCCCGCGGGAGCCGGCAAGGCCGTTAGCGAGCGGGAAACTTCGGGCGGCGCACCCGCGCACCGTCCGCGACACCTGAGAGGGGGAAGTAGAGAGAGACAGAGAAGGAAGAGGAGAAGGAGAGAGAGGGAAGAGGAGAGAGGGAAGAGGAGAAGGAGAGAGAGGGAAGAGGAGAAGGAGAGAGAGAGAGGGAAGAAAGAGAGAGAGAGAGAGAGAGAAATTTTTTCAGCTTCAGGCCCCGAGTCCCCCCTGCGCGAGGGTGAGGAGGAGGGGGGGCGGGTTGCTAAACACAATATAAAACTCAAATAAATTGTTAATTAATTGCCTAACACATAATTGAAATATTTACCTTAGTTCCCTAACACACAGAAAGTGTGGGGGAAAAAATCGTGGAAAATCAAGATGGCGGCCACTCACCTCGGTTCAGAAGGATAAGGCCCGCCCACACACGCACCGATTGGTCGACCGGTCAGGTCACCGAAGCGTAGGATTGGTCAATCGTCGAGTCACTCGACACTCAACTGTAGGAAGACCTCGACGTTACACGGTCGCTAATGAGATGCTAATGAGCGGAACGCTGAACGTTTTTGGGATACCGCGGGCGGGATTTTTGTCCGGCCGAAACGTAAATACGCCGATGACCGGTCCGGAATCGCAAGCTTTCTTTTGAGGCGACGCGCGCGTCGGTACGCTCTGTAACTTCCAAACGTATAGAGACCAGGCGGACAGACAGACAGACAGACAGACAGACAGACAGACAGACAGACAAACAGAAGAGCCGCTTTATATATATAGATGAGTTGTGCTGCTCACCGTGCTATTCATGAGAATTCCTGGTACCTGTTATCTAACTCGGGAGTTCTCAAATCTGCACTTGTCAGTTGTTTAATGACCAATTAGTGACTGTCTTCCTGTTGGGAAGGGTATGTGAGGTTGAGGTGATGCCTGGCAATGGAAGTTTGGAAGCAAGTCAACCCTCTGTGACAGACCTGATGATCCGATGCCTGATGCGGACAGGTCTGTAATGCTCCAGTGCACTGTTGATGGTCGACCAGATAGCCGGGATCACTAATAGAACCAGGAGGGAGTAGACCTGTCTGTGATGCCTGGGATTCTTCCCACTTGACTTCAGACAACCTATAGGTCATAGGGCGGATAAGCAGCAGGAAGCTTACCAATGATCTGTTCTGTACAGTTTCAGCTGCAGTATACTTACATACGTCTAGGGGTCTCTAAGACTTGGCTCTACCAATCTATACTTTAACTGTCTAGACTTAGGTAAGTGGGATGTCTCCCTATGGGGAAATAGTGTGCAGTGCATGTTGGGCAAACAAAAACTTTATAGATGGGTATAGATTTCTTAGTAACTTGAAATGGAATGCCTTAAACATAATGTTGGGACCCCATGCATGTCAGACACCTGGCTAATGCAAATAATGAGTTTTGCTGAACAGATCCTGCCAACAATGTATACTCATGTGAATGCCACAGAAAATAGTGTCATACCTTTCGATAGGATTTACAGTGGTACCAGTGGGACATCAACACACAGATACAGAAACAGTGGAGGAGGTGGGAGGGAGCTGTACATCAGGGTAACAGCTCCCTCCCTCCTCCTCCCACTGAGACTAGGAAGTACATTGTCCTGTGCGTGTGTGGGGGGGCGGGAGAGACTTGAGCAAGCCTTCACGTGTGGTTAGGCCTTGTGTGTGTGTGCGTGTAGAGCATTGTGTGAGCAAGACATTCAGATGCGTGGGCGCCCAGTGTCCCAACCATCATTTTGTCACGGGTTGCTTATATGCTCCCTTATATTGCAATGACCAGAATCTTATGAGTTTTTTCTTAACTTTGTATATAGATGAAAATATACCTCTGATATCTGAACCACTGCTTTAAATTCAAACTGGATTTGAGTAGGCAATAATAGCACCCTGTTTGAATAGTTTCTAAGTTGAAGAATTGTTCATTGTTTCTATGTAAAAAAAAGGGTCAACAATACTTTCCCTGCATTAAGTGGTCAACAAACCCTTAACAAATCCATTGGCAGGATAGGCGCACCAACGTCAGTGTTCTCGCTCAGGCCAACATCCCCAGCATCGAAGCTTTGACCACGCTCGATCAGCTCCGATGGATGGGTCACATCGTCCGCATGCCCGATACGAGACTCCCAAAACAAGCGCTCTACCCGGAACTCCGACACGGCAAGAGAGCCCCAGGTGGGCAGAGGAAACGCTTCAAGGACATCCTCAAAGCCTCCTTGAAAAAGTGCAACATCCCCACCGACACCTGGGAATCCCTGGCCCAAGACCGCACAAAGTGGAGGAGCAGCATCTGGGAAGGTGCAGAACAGCTCGAGTCTCTTCGCCGGGAGCAAGAGGAAGCCAAGCGCAGGCAGCGCAAGGAGCGCACGCCAACCCAAGCACCCCACCCACCTGCCCCTTCAACCACCATCTGCCCCACCTGTGACAGAGACTGTAGGTCCCACATTGGACTCATCAGTCACAGTGTGGAAGCAAGTCATCCTCGGAGTATCACAACATACTTACCTTCAATCTGCTTCCCATCTCTTCTCATTACCAGCACTCTGCATTGTCAACCTACTCCTCCACATCCCACCTTACCCTTACTTCCCTTGCACCCTTACCTATCCCTCTCTCTCTATGTACAGAATCACTTCACCATCCTACTATGCACCCCATACACTCACTCTCACTGTTATGCAATGACAACAACAAACAATGCACAGGGAGGCACCTTGGTCTTGGCACCTCACTCCATCTTTGTCTCCCTCTAAGATTCTATGTTACGGATTCTTCATACTCACTCCATCAATGTCGCTGAAACTCCACTTGTGTCCCTCCTTGCAGGAAAAGAGAGTCCACAATAAGAGGGAGGACTGGAGGAGGTCCATCATCCCTGGCCACTTCAACAAGCATTGAGGAGGCTGCTCACAACATTGTCGGAGGTGCAGAGGAGCTGGAAGTGGGGGATGGAGAGATGGGTGCAGTAAAGCAAGCTGGTGACAGATTAGATTTGCAACGCTCTCATTTCGATTTCATGAGTGATTGAAATGGCATCTGATGTTCATAGAGGTTGACTTCTGATCATCTGCACAGCAGGATGTGTCTGCTACCTAAATAACACATGTCTAACTCATGCCTTTACTCTCTCACAGGACCATTGAGAGCCCCCCTCCCCACTGTCCAGGAGGAAGAGCCAGATGACTCCTCAGAGGAACCTGCAGCCTCTGAGGGAGCAGCGTCACCAGAAATCAGTGCACCCAGCATCAGCGCAGAGACGCACACCTCGGTGGGTCCTTCGCGACATAGAGTAGTTTTGTCACCTGGTGTATCACCGCTCACAAGTGAGCATCAGCAGATGGTGGAGACAGTGACAGCAGTGAGAGTCCTCGTCGGAGGTCACAGGACGCTCCTAGCTCTGCTCAGCTGCATGTAGACGCTGTGCCTCTGGGGCCATCCAGAGAGAGCAGTGCTGGAACTTCAGGACCAAGTGCATTTGTCTCTGACAGGGTTTGCATCCACGGTAACTGCGAGTGTGCAGAGAATGGAGGAGTCCATCTCAAACATGAGCACTGCCATGGTGGAGGCAATGGCACATGAACATGCCACCATGGAGAGGGTGGCAACCTCCTCAGAGGACATAACTCGCCAGACTCAACAGAGCATGGTAACTCTTCTAAATAGATAGTCTGCTGTGGAGGATAGATGGGCATCTATTGAGGAGAGGCACCAGAGGTACATGGACGTCCCTGTTATGGGGACTGTCAGTACAGAGAAGGGTCCTCATGGTCCCACTGATGTGCAGCAAGGTGCTCTTCAGCCACTTGCTAGTAGTGACGTGCAGGTGATCCATGAGAGGGATGTTGGTGGTCGACAACAAGGAAGTGTGGGCTCCTCTCCAAGCACTCACACAGCCATGCCACTGCGGAGCCCTCAGTCAGAGCCCCAGATTCCACACCCAACTGAGATGACTGTCTCAGCCCCTGCACAGCCGCAGGAGGAGCAGACTGTTGCGGAGCCCTCCCAGGCTCCAAAGCCCAGAGAACACCTGCCAAAGGCATCCAAGCAGGTGCAGCATGAAAGTGAGCAAGGTGCCTCTACATCTGCTGAAGCCGCAGGGGAAGCACCATGTAGAAGCACGCGCAAGAGGAAGTTAACACACAAATAGTCACAAGGGTAGACACTTGGGTGTTTTCTTCTCTTACAAAGTGAAGTTTGTCATCCTGATTGTAACTTTATTAAAAAATAGTGATGGCAAAGAATTGATAATTTGGCCTATGTGTGCTCAGAAATGGAAGTTGCACAGTGAGGGGTCAGGGCGCCTTTCATGATGGTGGTGAGAGTGATAGGAAACCACAGTTTATTGTACACATGCTGTATGGTGTGTTAAGAAGGTCATCCAGACATTAATTTCCAAGTGCTAGCCACATGTGGTTGATGCATAAACTTATGCGAATCTGGCATGGATGAGTGCATCCCTTATCACGGCCAGCAATGTGGTCCCGCAAGGTGTCCCTCATCTGCTGCCTTCTCCTCCACCTCGTTCTCCTCCTCATCCACCTCCTCCTCCTCTTCCAAGGAGGCTGTGCGCTGAGCCATTTGTCCCTCAGGCAGCGCTAAGCCACGCTGCTGTGCAATGTTGTGCAGGGCGCAGCAGACCACGATGATTCTGGAGACCCTGGCTGGTGCATACTGTAGGGCTTCACCAGATCTGTCGAGGCATCTGAATTGCATTTTGAGCAAGCCAATGGTTTGCTCTATAATGCTTCTCGTGGAATTGTGACTGACATTTTACCGCTCCTCAGCTTCGTTTGATGGTCTCCTCATCGGTGTCATTAGCCACTTTTTCAGGGGATAGTCTTTGTCGCCAAGTAGCCATCCAGAAAATTGGGTTGGTTGTTTGAACAGCTGAGGCACAGTAGACTGCTGCAGGATGAATGAGTCATGGCAACTGCCAGGGAACTTGGCGCAAACATGCATAGTGTTCTTCCTGTGGTTACACACCAGCTGGACGTTAAGGGGGTGGAAGCCCTTGCGGTTGACAAATACAGCTGGGTTGTGATGGGGTGCCCTAATGGCCACATGTGTGCAGCCTACGACACCCTGCACCCTTGGGAAGCCTGCCATATTTACAAAGCCAACCACATACTTGCTTCATCCGTGGAGAAGTGGATGTAATTGTGCAACTTTGCAAAGAGGGCATTGGTAACCTGCATGATGCAAGTGTGTGCGGCCAACTGGGAGATGCCGCTGATGTCTGCTGTTGATCCCTGGAAGGAGCCCGAAGCAAAGAAGTTTAGTGCAGTGGTGACTTTGACAGCCACTGGTAAGGCGTGTCCACCCGCTCCTCTGGGCTCCAGGTATTGGTGCAGCATTGTGCAGATGTCAGCAGAGAGTGCTGTGAGTTTGGGTAAATGTGAGAGTTCTTTCATTGTTATTTCTCTTTAAATCATTCTTGATAAGATTACTTAAGCAGTTTAAGTAAAGGGGAAAAGTTAAATATTTGGGATTCTGTTGGTTTAAGAAGAGTAAAACAAGGTTACACTGCAGTAGGAGTAAACTGGCACAGCAGGCAGTGGAAACCAGTTTTCTAACCAATCAGCAGGGGTGACTCATTTGGCTGTAAACAAACAAACAGTATAAAAAGACCAGTGCTAGTGCGAGCAAGCACTGAGTGCGAGTCAGCAGAGAGTGCTGTGAGTTTGGGTAAGTGTGAGTTAGGGTAAGTGGGGTGTTAGGTGCTCTTTTCAAACTTTAACTCTGTGGGTCGTAGTTAATAAGACCTTTCTGGTGCAGAGTGACTGTTGGTAAACCATTTAACTGGTGTAATTAGAGGGATTGATTTAATTTAAATCCAATTAATTAAAGGAGATACGAGCATCTAAAATCAGGCAGAGGGTGTCCATAAATAACAATAAAAAAATTAATTAATTATATAAAATGGAGCAGGTGATGTGTTACTGTTGCAAGATGTGGGAGCCGGTGGACCCAATTGAGGCTCACAGTGTTTACTTCTGTGACAAGTGTCTGCTGCTACAGGAACTCCAGCTCCATGTTGATGAGCTGGAGTCTGAGCTTCAGACACTGCGACACATCGGGGAGGGGGAGAAGTACCTGGACTCTGTGTTTCAGGAGGTGGTCACACCTATGAAGTTAATTAATTCAGATGTAGCCCATGGTCAGGGACAGAACGGTGTGACTACGAGTGAGGCAGGTACGCGGATCTAGGAGGTAGTGTTGGAAGAGCCGCAGCCCTTGCTCTTGTCCAACAGGTTTGAGGTTCTTACTCCCTGTGGGGACAGGAGCAGGGACTGCAGGGAGGATGAGCAACCTGGCCACAGCACCGTGGAATGGGGGGCCATTCAACAGGGGGGAGTAAATAGAAATGTTGTAGTGGTAGGGGATAGTATTATTAGGGTGATAGATAGAGTTCTCTGCAGCCGAGAGCGAGAGTCCCGAAGGCTGTGTTGCCTACCCGGTGCCAGGGTAGAGGACATCTCCTCTGGGCTGGAAAGAAACTTGCAGTGGGAGGGGTTGGATCCAGTTGTCATGGTCCATGTTGGTACAAACGACGTAGATAGGACTAGGAAGCCGGTTCTGTTAAAGGAGTATGAGCAGCTAGGGGTCAAATTAAAAAGCAGAAACTCAAGGGTAATAATCTCTGGATTATTACCTGAGTCACGAGCGAATTTGGCTAGGACAAATAAAATTAGAGAGTTAAATGCGTGGCTCAAAGACTGGTGTGGGAGAAATGGGTTTTGCTTCCTGGGACACTGGCACCAGTACTGGGGCAGGAGGGAGCTGTTCCGTTGGGACGGGCTTCACTTGGCCAGTGCTGGGACTAGAGCCCTGGCGGATCATGTAACTAGGGCTGTAGAGAGGGCTTTAAACTAACTAGTGGGGGGGAGGTTCCTAGAGAGCAAATAATAAAAATGACAACAGAGAAGGTCAAAGACTTAGGTAGCAGTGGGGAAATTAAAAACCAGAGCGTGTCAGGAAGGGGCAGAAGGTATGGAGTAAAAGGTAAAGTAATAAAAAGGACAAAAGCAGGAACTAAGTGTCACAAAACATATTTGAAAGTTCTCTATCTGAATGCACGTAGCATTCGTAACAAAATAGACGAGTTAATGGCACAAATAACTACATATGGGTATGATCTTGTGGCCATTACAGAAACATGGCTGCAGGGTGACAATGCCTGGGAATTAAACATACCAGGTTATTTAACGATCAGGAAGGACAGGCAGGAAGGAAGGGGAGGTGGGGTGGCTATGTTAATAAAGGAAGGAATCACTGTAATACAGAGAAATGATAATAAAACAGTTTGGGTGGAGATAAGGAATAATAAGGGGGAAAAAACACTAGTGGGCATAGTCTATAGGCCTCCGAACAGTTGCAACTTTGTTGGACGGAGTATCAATCAGGAAATAGTTGAGGCTTGTAATAAGGGAACATCTATAATTATGGGGGATTTTAACTATCATATTAATTGGACAAATCAAATTGGGCAGGGCTGCCTTGAGGATGAGTTCATTGAGTGTATTAGGGATGGGTTTCTTGAGCAGTATGTAACTGAACCGACCAGGGGGCAAGCAACCTTAGATCTGGTCCTGTGTAACGAGACAGGATTAATTAAAAATGCCCTAGTAAAGGATCCCCTTGGAATGAGTGACCATAACATGGTTGAATTCCATATTCAATTAGAGGGTGAGAAGGTTGGATCTCAAACAAGCGTGCTAAGCTTGAATAAAGGAGACTATGAAGGTATTGAGAGCGGAATTGAGTAGAGTGGATTGGGAAAATAGATTAAAGGGTAAGACGATACATGATCAGTGGTGTACATTTAAGGAGTTATTTTACAACTTCCAAAAAATATATATTCCACTGAGAAGAAAAGGGTGTAAAAGAAAAGTCAGCCATCCATGGCTAAGTAAAGAAATTAAGGATAGTATTTGACTAAAAACAAGGGCATATAAGGTAGCCAAATCTAGTGGGAGGATAGAGGATTGGGAAAACTTTAAAAGAGAACAAAAATTAACAAAAAGATTGATTAAGAAAGGGAAGATAGATTATGAAAGTAAATTAGCAAAAAATATAAAAACAGATAGTAAGAGTTTTTATAGTTATATAAAAAGAAAAAGGGTGGCTAAAGTAAATGTTGGTCCATTAGAGGATCAGACTGGGAAATTAATGGTGGGAAATATGGAGATGGCAAAAACACTGAATGAATATTTTATATCAGTCTTTACAGTAGAAGACGCTAAGAATATCCCAACACTGGACAAACAGGGGGCTAAAGGGGGGGAGGAGCTAAACACGATCAAAATCACTAAAGAAGTGGTACTCGGTAAAATAATGGGACTCAAGGCGGATAAATCACCTGGACCTGATGGCTTACATCCTAGGGTCTTGAGGGAAGTGGCGGTAGGGATTGTGGATGCATTGGTAATAATTTTCCAAAACTCCCTGGACTCAGCAAAGGTCCCGGCAGACTGGAAAACTGCTAATGTAACACCCTTATTTAAAAAGGGCAGTAGACAGAAGGCTGGAAACTATAGACCGGTTAGCCTAACATCTGTGGTAGGTAAAATGTTGGAGTCCATTATTAAGGAGACAGTAACAGGACATTTGGATAATCATAATTTAATAGGACAAAGTCAGCATGGTTTTATGAAGGGGAAGTCATGTTTGACAAATTTGCTGGAGTTCTTTGAGGAAGTAACATATAGGGTGGATAAAGGGGAACCAGTGGACGTAGTGTATTTAGACTTCCAAAACACATTTGACAAGGTGCCACACAAAAGATTATTGCTTAAGATAAAAAATCACGGGATTGGGGGTAATATTCTGGCATGGATAGAGGATTGGCTATCTAACAGAAGGCAGAGAGTTGGGATAAATGGTTCATTCTCAGACTGGCAATCAGTAACTAGTGGTGTTCCGCAGGGGTCAGTGCTGGGTCCCCAACTCTTTACAATCTATATTAACGATTTGGAGGAGGGGACCGAGTGTAACATATCAAAGTTTGCAGATGATACTAAGATGGGAGGGAAAGTAGTGAGTGAGGAGGACATAAAAAACCTGCAAGGGGACATAGACAGGCTAAGTAAGTGGGCAGAGATTTGGCAGATGGAATACAACACTGGAAAGTGTGAGGTTATGCACTTTGGCAGGAAAAATCATAGAGCAAGTTATTATCTTAATGGCAAGAAACTGGAAAGTACTGAAGTACAAAGGGATCTGGGGGTCCTGGTGCATGAAACTCAAAAGGTTAGTATGCAGGTGCAGCAAGTGATGAAGAAGGCCAATGGAATGTTGGCTTTCATTGCTAGGGGGATAGAATATAAAAATAGGGAGGTATTGCTTCAGTTGTACAAGGTATTGGTGAGACCACACCTGGAATACTGCATACAGTTTTGGTGTCCATACTTAAGAAAAGACATACTTGCTCTCGAGTCAGTACAAAGAAGGTTCACTCGGTTAATCCCGGGGATGAGGGGATGGACATATGAGGCGAGGTTGAGTAGATTGGGACTCTACTCATTGGAGTTCAGAAGAATGAGAGGCGATCTTATTGAAACATATAAGATTGTGAAGGAGTTGGATCGGGTGGCTGCGGGGAGGATGTTCCCGATGATGGGTGAAACCAGAACTAGGGGGCATAGTCTTAGAATAAGGGGCTGCTCTTTCAAAACTGAGATGAGGAGGAACTACTTCACTCAGAGGGTGGTAGGTCCATGGAATATGCTGCCCCAAAAAGCTGTAGAAGCTACATCATTACATAAATTTAAAACAGAAATAGACAGTTTCCTAGAAGTAAAGGGAATTAAGGGTTACAGGGAGCGGGCAGGAATTTGGACATGAGTCTAGGTTCGGATCGGTCATGGCCCTGTGGGTAGCGGAGCGGGCCCAGGGGCCGTGTAGCCTGATCCTGCTCCTATTTCGTGTGTCTAATTCTGTTAGATTCAGGAGATGGTTCGGTGATAGTGGATTGGCGGTTAGGATCAGATCAGCCATGATCTTATTGAATGGCGGAGCAGGCTCGAGGGGCCGATTGGCCTACTCCTGCTCCTATTTCTTATGTTCTTATGTTCTTATGTTCTTATGACAAGGTGCCACACAAAAAATTATTGCTTAAGATAAAAAATCACGGGATTAGGGGTAATATTCTGGCATGGATAGAGGATTGGCTATCTAACAGAAGGCAGAGAGTTGGGATAAATGGTTCATTCTCAGACTGGCAATCAGTAACTAGTGGTGTTCCGCAGGGGTCAGTGCTGGGTCCCCAACTCTTCACAATCTATATTAACGATTTGGAGGAGGGGACCAAGTGTAACATATCAAAGTTTGCAGATGATACTAAGATGGGAGGGAAAGTAGTGAGTGAGGAGGACATAAAAAACCTGCAAGGGGACATAGACAGGCTAAGTAAGTGGGCAGAGATTTGGCAGATGGAATACAAGACTGGAAAGTGTGAGGTTATGCACTTTGGCAGGAAAAATCGTAGAGCAAGTTATTATCTTAATGGCAAGAAACTGGAAAGTGCTGAAGTACAAAGGGATCTGGGGTCCTGGTGCACGAAACTCAAAAGGTTAGTATGCAGGTGCAGCAAGTGATTAAGAAGGCCAATGGAATGTTGGCTTTCATTGCTAGGGGGATAGAATATAAAAATAGGGAGGTATTGCTTCAGTTGTACAAGGTATTGGTGAGACCGCACCTGGAATACTGCATACAGTTTTGGTGTCCATACTTAAGAAAAGACATACTTGCTCTCGAGTCAGTACAAAGAAGGTTCACTCGGTTAATCCCAGGGATGAGGGGATGGACATATGAGGAGAGGTTGAGTAGATTGGGACTCTACTCATTGAAGTTCAGAAGAATGAGAGGCAATCTTATTGAAACATATAAGATTGTGAAGGGGTTGGATCGGGTGGATGCGGGGAGGATGTTCCCGATGATGGGTGAAACTAGAACTAGGGGGCATAGTCTTAGAATAAGGGGCTGCTCTTTCAAAACTGAGATGAGGAGGAACTACTTCACTCAGAGGGTGGTAGGTCCATGGAATATGCTGCCCCAAAAAGCTGTAGAAGCTACATCATTACATAAATTTAAAACAGAAATAGACAGTTTCCTAGAAGTAAAGGGAATTAAGGGTTACGGGGAGCGGGCAGGAATTTGGACATGAGTCTAGGTTCGGATCGGACATGGCCCTGTGGGTAGCGGAGCGGGCCCAGGGGCCGTGTAGCCTGATCCTGCTCCTATTTCGTGTGTCTAATTCTGTTAGATTCAGGAGATGGTTCTGTGATAGTAGATTGGCGGTTAGGATCAGATCAGCCATGATCTTATTGAATGGCGGAGCAGGCTCGAGGGGCCGATTGGCCTACTCCTGCTCCTGTTTCTTATGTTCTTATGACTACCTCTTGTGAAAGTTTCAGCCGCCTTTGACACTGCTACTCACTCATGTTGAAGAACCTCATCCTCTGCCTGTAAATCCTCTGTTGGGGGTATCTCCTGTGGCGAGGTGCAGCCCTGCGCTGATGCCCTCTGCCCTGTGCATCATCAGGTGGCTGAGGAGAAGTTTGGCGCTCCTGTTGTTGATGCTGCTGTTGTGCCTGGTTCTGCTGCGGCCGCGGCTGCTCTTCCTCCGATTCTGAGGACCAGGATGAGAGAGTATAAATGGTTCTCATTCCGCTAGAATATACTTCAGTTGAGGAATAGATGTTATAAGTGCTCACTCAATGTGGCCAGAGGTTATTCCAAAGAGGTCACAGTGCATATGGATCTCAGCTTGAACACTCACAAGCTCAATAAACCTGCAAAATGTGTGCCAAAACCTCAAAGCACAAAGTTCTGGCATCTGAAACTCAGCCATGCAGGAGCAGCTGTCAACAATTCAGCTACTTGCTGAACCCGGCACAATCAGCTGGCGTGTTTGTCGCACGACGGGCAACATGCTGAAAATGTACTAAAATGGGAAGAGCCAGTAAAAATGGGATTAGCTAAGCAGTTAACTAGCTGTTAAATGCCTTAAGTGCCGTTCCCGCCGTTTGGTGTCGGGTCTGATCAGGGCTTGCAGACCCAACACTTTGGAAAGTTGCGTGGAGGCGGGATGGCAGCGGGTTCGCAACCCGCCATCAATTATTTGGATTTTAACTCCCGAACCGCCTCCAAACCTGCCCTCTGAGCGCCAGCAAAATCGCGGCCAAAGTGTTTATTCCACCATCTATTAACTGAATGGAGAGGTCTAATTCCATATTTTAAATGCATTTCTAATTCTTAAAGTGTTCCAAAACTGTTTGAACATGTACAATTTGCCATCAATAAAACTTAAGCAAAAATGTATTTAGAAATTGCAAGATTATTTATGCCTGTTTCTGTTGTACCTACCATATATAGTCTTGTTTCTGCTCTCTTTGTTATGTTCATAAATAAATCGACGTTTTCATTATGAACAGCTAGCTTGAGCTCGTCATTTATTCAGCCATGTGGACTGGTGTACAGGCATCCATCTTGACTACTGCCTTGTGGGTAGACCACTACTAAACATACAGCTCCACCTAGTGTACCATTCTAGAATGACATGTTACTGATCATTACACTCTTCATTTAGGTTGCTCATCCTGCTGGTTATTCAGCGTTGCCTGTGATAATCTGGTCAGTTAATAGATCTTGTGATAAACCCTTTAAAATACAGATTCAGAATAAAGGACTGTTGAAATTTGGCCACAGCCCATTATTGTCAAATTCAGTTCTTTCCCTCCCCTGAAAATTGAATTGAAATTAAATGAAATCACAATTCCTATGTGGCTTGAATATTTTTAACAAATGTATAAGTTGTTTCCCTCTTCAGGTTTGTGTCTGCAGCCATGTTTTTGGGTAGCTGGAACTGTCTAAATATTCAATGGAGCTACACCACTATGAGAGTATTTGTTGGGGAATTTGTATGATTGCTGGTAGACTCCATGGAAAATAAATATTAACTAATTAAAATGCATTTTGCATTTGCCACTGGCAAGCAGAATAGATGCTCAACATGTCCAACCAATGTAGAGCAACAATCAACAAAGTCACTAAATATTGAACTACATAGCTGAAGGACTGGAATATGTCAGAAGAAGTCATGATCAAACTGTACAGTCAGACGACACCTTGAGTACTATGTCCAGTTCTGTGAGATATTCTAATGCTGCAGGCAATGCAGGGAAGAGCCAGGAGACTGATCTCCAGTGAAAAGGATCTGAGTTATGAAGAGATTTTAGTGAAATTCATTTTGGGCGTAGAGAGTGCTACCACTGAGTCAAGGCTGACACCACAAATCACAATGGTTGGGCCAAAAGGAAGCCAGATATACTTAAAATAACTCTGGTGCTAATAAATAAAATGATGGTAGCTCCACGCTTTAATTTCAAAAGTTCAACAAGTTCATCTGATGGATCAGTGGATAAATCAGTGGATAAACACAGCTTGTTACTGAGGCTAGCAACATCCCAGGTTCAAGCCTTGATATCTGACTTTAAAAGAGATAGTAGTTGGAAAGTTACAATTAGGCACAGGGTCTCTGGGCTAGAAAGGAGTGAAAACAACTTAGCCATGTGGTGTATGTGCCTTTAAGAGCCCCAGGTGTGCTGTAATGCCGGTAATTGCCACTCGGGCTATATAAGCCTGTATATTGTGTATATCCATTAGAACCCCCCCCCCCCAGACTTTGCTTAGTAAATACCTATGAACCAACTCCTGTCTTCAGTGTCTTTATCAACACACGGACACGACAGTGGCGGCGAAGTGGAAACGGACTTACCTGCAATTCGGCAGCACCTCAAGGACATCGATTCCTCGGGCGTCCAGAAGACTCAAGGAAGTGAGAGAAGCTGTGGTTTCACCAGCTGGCCAAGCTGGTGGCAGGTACTGCGTTAATCCTTCCTGGGCACCAGGCTGGGGCTCCAGCGGCTGGCTCTACAGCTGAGACAGGCAGCGAAATCGGAGGCAATCAATAACGGACTGGGAGGGAGCACTCGGGAGACGGCCGGCGCGGCAAGCAGGTCAGTGTTCAGACCTCCGGCGGGAACGAGTCTCCAACAGTAAATTTTAAAAAAAAGAGAACGGAAACCGCAGTAAACAGCGTTGTTATCGGCAGCAGCGGCGGGAAAGCGCGGGAAGTGCCATATCTTTGCTACAGAAAAGAAAAAAAAAGCGCGGGAAGCGCCATATCTTTTCTGAAATGCCTAAGTCTGGCAATATTGATGCTTTTGATAGCGAAATAGAGGATTGGACCACATACGTGGAAAGAGTAGAGGTATATTGCACTGCAAATGGAATAGAAGATGAAAAAAAAGCTTCAGTACTTCTGAACTTAATGGGCACAAAGACATACGGGCTGTTATGAAATTTAACCACTCCAGCCAAACCAAAGGACAAGAATTTTAAAGAAATTGTTGATACCCTGCAGGAGCACTTAAACCCAACACCGCTGCTGATAGCGGAACGATTCAAGTTCTTCAAGAGAAATCAACACAAGAATGAAAGTAACGCTGATTACCTAACCGAATTAAGAAAGCTATCAAAGTACTGCCAATTCGGGGCAGGACTATCAGATTATCTTCGAGACAAATTCGTTTGCGGTCTCTTAAGTGAAGGAACACAAAAAAGACTGCTTTCTGAAAAAGATTTAACATTGGACAAAGCTTTCAGTATGGCTGTATCATACGAAGCAGCAGCAAAAGGAGCTGCAGAGATACAACAAAAGACACAGGACTTCGGCACCCATGAAATGACACAGTGTTTCGAAAGATGTTATCGCTGCGGCAGATCCACCCATAACCAGAGGGACTGCTGCTTCAAGGACAAAGCATGCAGGCAATGCGGAAAGATTGGACACATTGCACGGGTATGCTGATCTGGACAAAATTAATCCACTGACAGAAAAAAAAAATCAATAAAGAAAAGTACAGGAAGGTACAAATGATGACGGACAGTAGCTCCGAAGACCAGAAGAGCGATAGCGACTTCGAAAACAAGAGACTAAGCTGTCTCAAATTACATAATGTACTTGCCAAAGATGATTACCAAACCATTTGGGTTACCCTCACAATAGCAGGGTCCCCAGTTAAAATGGAGCTAGATACAGGATCAGCTCTAACCGTAATAAATCGACGGGATTACGAAAGGCTATTTTCGCATATACCTCTAAAAGACACATCCATTATCTTAAAAACATATACGGGGCAGAAAGTATACCCCAAAGGAAAAATAAGGGTGCCTGTTGTATACAACGGCAAAGAAATACAAAAGTTGTATTTATACATTCTACAAGATGGTGGTCCACTGTTGTTGGGACGTGAATGGATCAGGAAGATACGTTTAGACTGGCACTCCATTCAGGCACTGACGGTGACCAGTAAGGAAAAAAACAATGATGACATCATACCTGAACAATTAAAAGACATCTTGGCCAATGCCAAAGAAGTGTTTCAAGAGAAACTAGGAGCCTTGAAAGGCATCACCGCCTCAATAAAAGTGGAAGATGCAGCAATTCCCAAATTTTTTAAGGCAAGACCGGTGCCATACGCAATACGTCCAGCAGTCGAGGCAGAGCTGGAGAATTTGGAAAAAGCAGGCGTATTATCCAAAATAGATTGGAGCGAATGGGCAACACCCATCATTCCAGTCATGAAAAAAGCATTGAATAAAGATAATTCTGAAGAACAGAGAAAAATTCGCATCTGTGGTGACTTCAAGGTGACTGTAAACCCTGTCCTTCACACAGTACAGTATCCTCTTCCGAGGATAGAAGATATTTTCGCCTCACTATCCGGAGGGAAACGTTTCACCAAAATTGACTTGGCACAGGCATATCTACAGATGGAGGTTGAGGAGGCCTCTAAAAAGTATCTCACGATAAACACACACAAAGGCCTGTACCAGTACAATCGACTGGTTTTTGGAGTAGCATCAGCTCCAGCTATCTGGCAAAGAGCTATGGAGCAAGTCCTGCAAGGGATTCCGGGGACTCAATGCCACCTAGACGACATCCTTGTAACAGGAGAAAACGACAACGAGCACCTTGCCAATTTGGAGCAGGTGCTCACTAGGCTGAAAGAACGGGGCCTACGAGCGAATCGCCCCAAGTGCGAATTTTTCCAAAATCAGATATCATATTGTGGCCACATAATTAATAATGAAGGGTTGCATAAGTCACCTGAAAAAATTGAAGCGGTTATAAAAGCCCCAGCACCTGAAAATGTTTCACAATTAAGGTCGTTCCTGGGATTAATAAATTACTATAATAAATTTTTACCAAACTTATCAACTCTTCTACACCCTCTTAATGAACTTCTACAAACAGGAGTGATTTGGAAATGGAACGAAGACTGTAAACGTGCCTTCCATAAATGCAAAGACTTAATCACATCCGAAGAAGTTTTGGCTCATTACAACCCATCACTGCCAATCAGACTGGCGTGCGATGCATCCCCTTACGGCATAGGAGCAGTATTATCCCATAAATTCCCTGATGGCTCAGAACGGCCGATAGCTTTTGCGTCACGCTCATTAAACTCAGCTGAGCGTAACTATGCCCAAATCGACAGGGAAGCACTCAGCCTGGTATGGGGAGTGAAGAAATTCAACCATTACCTACACGGACAAAAATTTACCTTGTTGACTGACCATCAACCTCTCATCTCCATATTCAACCCTAAAAAAGGTGTTCCCATTATGACAGCGCAAAGGCTACAGAGGTGGTCCCTTTTTCTAGGGGCACACCAATACAACATAGAATACAAAGGGTCAAAACAGCATGGGAATGTTGACGGTTTATCGCGCCTACCGTTGCCAACGGTAGAAGAGGCACCTACAGTAGACCCAGTAGAGATGTTCCACTCTACCATAGTGGAATGTCTACCAGTGACAAATTCTGCCATTGAAAGGGAGACGAGAAATGACCCGACTCTCTCACGGGTCTACGATTTAACAGTGAAGGGATGGCCAGCACATGGCGAACCACTGTTGCCAGCATTCTCGCAAAGAAGAGAACAGCTGTCAGTGTGCCGAGGAACCTTGATGTGTGGATCCAGAGTGGTGATTCCACCCAAACTCCAGGATAAAGTGCTAAAGGAGCTTCACGAGGGGCATCTGGGTGGAGTGAAAATGAAGAACCTAGCTAGGGCGTTTGTATGGTGGCCAGGTATCGATGGAGACATCGAAGAAATGGCCAAGAGCTGCCTAGGATGCCAGAAGGTCCAAAACGCTCCACCACAAGCCCCTCTACATCCATGGGAGTGGCCCTCATCTCCCTGGCAAAGGGTGCACATCGACTTTGCTGGTCCATTTATGGGCTCAATGTTCTTAATCGCGGTTGATGCACACTCCAAGTGGCCGGAGGTAATAAAGATGTCCTCCACCACCACGGAAAAAACCATCACAGTATTAAGGACCATATTTGCCAGGAATGGGCTGCCGGAACAGATATGTTCTGATAATGGACCGCAATTTGTGTCCGAAGAATTCAGAAAGTTCTTAAAAAACAATGGGGTTAAGCACTACACGTCCGCCCCATACCATCCCGCCACCAATGGATTGGCTGAAAGGTTTGTCCAGCCCTTCAAGAAGGCCACAAAAGCCATGGGTAATGAAGACATAAAACTTCAGCACACGGTGGATAACTTCTTATTCGCATACAGGAATACAACACATATGGTTACCAACCAAACTCCCGCCATGATGTTCTTCAATAGAAACCTAAGATGCCGGCTGGATTTGGTCAAGCCCAACATCAGAAGGGGCGTGGAGAACTGGCAGTTTCAAGGCATGAATGAAAGGCCAACTAGAACCTTGCAGATAGGTCAACAAGTTTTGGCCCGGGACTACCGTACCGAGAAATGGCAGCCTGGAACTATCTGCACACGACTAGGACCACTGATGTATACCGTGGACATCGGAGAAAGCATAATAAGGCGCCATGCTGACCAAATCATAAAGTCATCCGAAAAGGGACAACCTACACCACAACTCTATACATCTAACGATGAAGTAGAGATACCCATATCTACCTCCGATCCGGTGATACTGGAACCCGATGAACCCGACACTGGCATTCAAGCCGAATCAGCCTTGCCAGAAGAACCTACTACACCACCAGAAACTACTACACCCCCGAGGCGTTATCCGGACCGAGTCAGGAAGCCTCCTGAGAGACTAACTTATAATTAATTAACTACAGCAATGTATATTATTTTGCTTATAACATGTAATTAATAATTACTTAAAATATGATGTACTGGTTAGCTAAAAGGGGAGGAATTGTGGTGTATGTGCCTTTAAGAGCCCCAGGTGTGCTGTAATGCCGGTAATTGCCACTCGGGCTATATAAGCCTGTATATTGTGTATATCCGTTAGAACCCCCCCCCCCCCCCCCCCCCAGGCTTTGCTTAGTAAATACCTATGAACCAACTCCTGTCTTCAGTGTCTTTATCAACACACGGACACTACAAGCCAGGGTTCCTGCTCCTGATTGCAGTTCAGTGAACCTTGCTGGAAATGGCCAATGTCTGGATGTTAGGTGAGGCCAGATTCAGGTTCACCTACAATGGGCAAATAGCCTGCCTGCACTTTATCGTAAATGTTTTTGCTGCTTTTCCTGCCCCATCCATGTCAGTTGCCTTGTATGCTTCATGCAGATGTCCCATCCCCAACACTGGCCATGACATATCCAGGTCCCGGCAGAGTTTGCGGCCATTCTGTTGGATTCCCATTGGAGTTACAATGGGCATCCACTGGAACAGCCAAGCAATTCTGGCCCAGTGAAACTGTTACTGATTAATTTGTAAATAAATTGGTTTTTCAGCTATGATGAATACATTATCTTGCCAATTTTCTACCAACCTGCCCCCGCCACACAGTACTGCCCCCCCGATTATCAAAATCCATGACGAGGCCTTGGACAACGTGAACCACTTTCCATAACTCGGGAGCCTACTGTCAACAAGGGCAGATGTCGATGACGAAGTCCAACACTACCTTCAGTGTGCCAGTGCAGCCTTCAGTCACCTGAGGAAGAGAGTGTTTGAAGACCAGGACCTCAAACCCAGCACCAAGCTCATGGTCTACAGAGCAGTAGTGATACCTGCCCTCCTTTATGCCTCAGAGACATGGACCATGTACAGCAGGCACCACAAAGCACTGGAGAGGTACTGAAGGGATAATTACAAGTCCTAGCCCTTCCCGGGCTACCCCAGATCAGGCGCATTCCCCAGCCGTTCACCTTCAACTTAAGTTAGAGATAGCCGAATTCCATAAGATGGGTCTAAAGGTTTAGACTATCTCTCCCTAAAGGAAAGGAACAACTGAAGATGTTACCGTCCACCAGATAGCATTTTTAATAAGTTGAGCTAGACTGTAACCTTCCGGATATTATGGGGGTCCAGAATACCCCCCAGAATTCTGCAACTCCTTACAAAAGAGTGTACAGAAATTGGGTTCACGAGTTTATACAGAAATACTCTTTGAGACAATTCTAAAAATATATAGTTTTATTTAAGAGCTGACATTCATTTAACAGCTGTTGATTCTGCCACAACATTAACAATTCAAAATACAGATAGCTTACATTTCTTATTTCACAGAGATCCTTATTCTCAAATCTTTACTTCGTTACATTTCTTAATTATTTCTAAATCCAGAACATCCACCAAAATCAACTACTTTGATTACCCAAGACTCAAAGTTAAAAACTTACAGAGCGTGCCTGTGAAGTTGAGAAATGCTTGGCCTGTTCAGCGAGTTCTGACTTTCTGTTTGAAAGCTCTTATTTTTATGCCCTTTTTGCAGTGGTTTATTCTTTGAAGTTCTCTGCTGATGTCAGCTAATTGCCTTTATTGATACCTCTGATTTGAATGCTTTCTATTTTACTGTCAATTCAACTATTGCATGCATAATTATGTCTCTACCTTTAGGTGTTCCAAAAACTATCATAAAAACAATGACAGCAATGGTTTGTTTGATGCCATTCTTACAAAATTCTTTCATTCAATTCTTAATATTGGCTTAACTGGTTTTTAGCAGACATTGAGTCTCCTTACTGTTCCAAGTTCAATACAAACACAATGTCATTGCTTGGTGTATCTATTGAAGTCATATCTTCAAAGTGTTCTTGTTGGTATCATATTTACTATGTATATATTAAAGACACTTTGACCAGAGTGTTTCATGCATTTCTAGCTCTCTCAATTGGTTGCATATTTAATCGTGTTTCCTGTCTTCCAAGTTTTACATAAAAACTATTTGAGCAGCAGGTGTTTCTTTTACTTGAAGTCATCTTTTCAAAGGCACATGCCTCTTTTAATGTTTGTGTTTCTGTTCAATGTGTTAGCTTGTAACACCTTAAACTGGATCTTCTCATTGTGTTAGTTGCAAACCCCAGACCCTCTGGAATCGCCAAACTCTCATTTCAATAGGGTCATTGTTTTAGTATATTTAACTACTTCCCATTTCAAAGCTTGTTTGGTTTTTACAACTTTGTTATACAACTGATCTTTACCTCAGAAGCCTGTATTTCTGTTTACAGCCTGTGTCTCCAGGGCTTTAGATCTTTAAACCCAGTATATCATAGAGTCATAGAGTTATATAGCACAGAAAGAGGCCCTTCGGCATGTATTAATAAATATCAGAATTGTGTTCATATTATGATGTTTCTTTCTGAAAAATGGCTTAATCCCTCACAGTACCGCCAACACTGCCTCTGCAAGATCCTGCAAATCCATTGGCAGGATAGGTGCACCAATGTCAGTGTTCTTGCTCAGGCCAATATCCCCAGCATTAAGCTTTGACCACGCTCGATCAGCTCCGATGGACGGGTCACATCATCCACATGCCCAATACGAGACTCCCAAAACAAACGCTCTACTTGGAGCTCCGACGCGGCAAGAGAGCCCCAGGTGGGCAGAGGAAACGCTTCAAGGACACCCTCAAAGCCTCCCTGAAAAAGTGCAACATCCCCACCGACACCTGGGAATCCCTGGCCCAAGACCGCACAAAGTGGAGGAGAAGCATCCGGGAAGGCGCTGAACACCTCGAGTCTCTTCACCGGGAGCAAGCGGAAGCCAAGCGCAAGGAGCGCACATCAACCCAAGCACCCCACCCACCCGCCCCTTCAATCACCATCTGCCCCACCTGTGACAGAGACTGTAGGTCCCGCATTAGACTCATCAGTCACCTGAGAACTCATTTTTAATGTGGAAGCAAGTCATCCTCGGTTCCGAGGGACTGCCTAAGAAGATCTTGCCAATTTTCTCTTTCCTCTCCAATTCCTGAAGGTGATGTTTATTTGCTGAGATAGATTTTCAATGGGACCAGTAATTCTCCCAGATCTCCCCCAAGCAGCTATTATTCATGTGTGTGCCTGTACAGATTTAGCAAGCTGTCCAACTGTAGAGGAGCATCATAGCCGAGCCCAATCCTGTCCTTATGCAACCTCCACATCTGCATACATCCAGTAGGAACCTGTGGAAAACACTCTTGAACAGGAACCCAGGCCAATTTTTCCCTCCCTACTGCAGCAGTGCTCAAGTTAATTGTAATGCCCCTACCACCAATCCCAGCTGAGACAAGCTTAGTGCACACTGGGGGCCAACTCTGGGGTCTTCCTAATTTACAGAGGTCAGCTACCCACTGGATAAATTCACTATGCCATTTGGGGAGGCACAATTCCACCCTATAAAATATGTTTTACAATTACTTACAATTAGAATTTTGTTAATGTGTCAAGCCAAGTAATGCTGGTGGTATCAAAAACTGCACATAACTCAAGTCCAGTTGATGTATGACTAGAATTTTGTCTTTCTTCTCTATTCCTTCTGGGGGATGGGACATTTGTGCTTTATGTCATATTATAATTCTTCAAATGTGCAGTTTAATTTAGGAGCTCATGATGGTTAGATTTCTTTGCAGGAACCATTAATCTTAGCACAAAGCCTGGTATCCATTTTTTAATTTTGAAGAAAATTCCTATCTTTATGATCCAGTCCCTAGTGAGAGGAAGGATGCTGCAGCTGTGGCTCAAAATAGACTGGATCAGACAAATATGTTTATAGAAGCAGTGAATTCTTCCAATGTGTCACAACCTGTTTGTGTGGCAGACACCGTACTTGAAATGAAAAAGTAGTTTTTTAGAATGTGGCTTCCTGTTGGCAAAAAGCAAGATTTGACACAATTTATGCAAATATATTTTTGAAATGTGTTTAACTAAATCACACTTAAAATGCCAATGTTGCAAAACTTACAAGAATCAAAATTTCTCTTTTCATTACATTTATCAGGTAATTTCTCTTTTCATTACATTTATCAGGTACATAACATGGTTGTAAAATGTGTACTAATGTGTGGATATTTCATCCATGTTAACAATTTCTTGTTTTTGGAAAGAGTCTTTAAGAACAGCAACAGACATGTAAAATGTGTGTATAATGACAAATAAAAAGTGCTGTTGGACCTATAGAGACAGTGGAATGGCATCAGTCACAGAAGGTGTTCTCCTCCACAATCACTGTGTGGACAGGTATGTGTAACAGTGCAACTGTGTGATTAAGATGGAGCTGCCTGGAGCTCTGCCACATCAGCATCCCGCAACTTCTACGTCCGTTTCTGACCTGCCCCAGGAAGCAGATTTTGGAAACCTGATCCATACTAATTTAAACATTTGGAAAATTACTCCCAATAGCCAAGGTTCCTGCTGGAAGTGAAAAATTACCCCTTTGTGTTGAGACCAGACATATTGGCCACTGTAAGGTACTTTCAGCAGCACATTCTCTCTCTCATCATAATGAATGCAATAAAAATTGCATAACCATGCCAGCTTCACTTGTGACACATTACCTACAAACTTATCGCTTTTATAGGCTAAGATCTTTTCATCTGGAACTTTGCTTCATGCCCATGTATGACCTTTACTGTAAGAAGTCACACAACACCAGGTTATAGTCCAACAGCTTTATTTGAAATCACAAGCTTTCGGAGCGCTGCTCCTTCTTCACTTCACCTGAAGAAGGAGCAGCGCTCCGAAAGCTTGTGATTTCAAATAAAGCTGTTGGACTATAACCTGGTGTTGTGTGACTTCTTACATTTGTCCACCCCAGTCCAACTCCGGCATCTCCACACCATGGCTACTATCGACCTTTACTGTGATATCACAATCTTTATTGGTTATCTTGATGCTTTTCTTTAGGTGATGCAGATTTGTCTGTACCTCCTGCCAAGTTTTTCACCTATGCGACACAACATGTACTGTCATCCCAGGTTTGCCTCCTGTTTATTGAAATCAGATGATTACATTCTAATCCAATATATCATCACCCCTTAAATGAGCACTTTCAGGGTCTTGTTGGTGAATTGCACTTGCACTCTGCTGTTGTTATTGCTCTACTTTCACCGACTATTGCACATACTATAGCTGCATTTATGAAGTTAGGCATATGAAGGTAAATTCGCTGATCCTGCAATCCCAGCAAGGAGTTATGCTTGATGAAAGCAGTCAGAGAATCAGTGTTACAACAACCATGTACGTTGATCTAAATTTATGTTCCAGGCATACCAAGCTGAAGGAGAGATTAAAAAGAAAGATTATAGCTCCTTTCACAACCTCAGGATGTCCCAAAGCGCTTTACAGCCAATAAAATTCTTCTGTAATGTAGGATACATGGCAGGCCATTTGTGCACAGCAAGGCTTCACAAACAGCAATGTGATCATGACCAGATACTGTACTCTGTTTTAGTGATGTTGATTGAGGGATGAATAGTTGCCAGGGCACCGGGGATAACTCCCCTGCTCTTCTTCAAAATAGTGCCATGGGATCTTTTACATCTACCTGAGGCTGAATGGCCTATTCCTGTTGCTAGGTTGTAGGGCTGGAGGAAGTTACAGAGATAAAGAGGGGCAACACTGTAGGGGTTGCAAAATTTCCCCTATTTCCCTGAAGATTGAAAATATTGGTCCACATCGTGGACGAAGAATTGGGTGATGTGACTGGTCTGCAGTGTTTTAAAATGTGCCGAGAACCACAAAAGACTGCTCTGAGATGGACAGAACGTGGACAACACCGGAGTCGTAGAGCTCTGTGGAAAATATTCACACACCTTAAGACAGTACTTTATCAATAAAATCATTCCCTGGAGGTTGGGCAATCATAAAAGGTTTTAAAATGGCCAGAGAAAGCATGGCAAAAGGACAAGCAGCTCGCAGCAAGGATGTCTGTGTATAAAGTGGGAGGATCTAGCAGTGGCTGAGTCAGACCTGCCAATCAAAGGGAGGTTCCCTCTCAGCACTTGAAGTTGTTTATTGACTTAAGCAATTGCCCACTTGAGAACTGATTGCAGGACAATCGATTTGAAACTGCTTCTGTTTACACAGCCATTCAGAGCTCCCTCACAGACAATGAGAGACTGAAACCCTGAAATGGACTTTGGATCTGCTACCGTTTAAGAACTGAATGGGTTTAAGTCACCTAGCATTCTGGACAATAGAGCAGTTGTCTTCCCTTTTGTTTCAGCCCAGGTAAGCTCCGGATGTGGGCGGGAACATTTCGGCCCCACAGTGCAGACACACTAACCCAGTCCAACCACTTTGAGTTAGCCAATCACAGCTTTTCTCTTGTGAATTGGAACTTTTTGGGCGCGAATTTTCCAGACAGGCAAACAGCAGGGGGGAGGGGGGGCTCACCAGGTATATAGATAGCTCCTGAGAAGCTATCACTTTTTACTTCCTGGGACCACAGGTGAGCCTCTCTCTCTCTCTCTCTCTCACTTCGCTGGACCACATGTGAGCAGAGTTTCTGACTCCTCAGCAAAGCAACCTAGTAAAGAGTTAGGGGATGGTAATTTAAGGGGATATTGCTAAGATTGTTTAATCAACATTGTAGCCACTTACCCCTCATTTTTGCTGTCTGCATTCCCCCATTTAAGCAATTTTACTGTAGTTACTGTGATCATGTGGTATAGTTTGATATTTGATTATAGTTTCTTTTAGTTAATAAAGCTTGATTTTTTTCTCTCATCCAAACCACGCGTCCGTTTTTAATATCATTAATTATAAGTCCTGCAGTCAGAACTGGAAGGTGGGGTAGCAAATCAAAACCGCTGTTTGAAAATTGGTTTATTGGAATTGGTCAGAGTGCAGGCAAAGGCTGCAAGACCAGGAGAATTACCTTAAACCAGTTAAAAGAAGCCCCCCCTACAAAATGGCAACCGCGGCAGGACTGCAGGCCGTTTTTGATTTGATAAGTGGTCTGGATCTGGAGAAAGTACCAGCTCTTGTTTCTCTCATTTTCAGTATGTGGGTAGCCCTGCAAATTTTAGCGGCAGTGTGTAGGCTGACCTATCGGGGTATAGGTGGCTGGATTAAGGGTGAGATGAGGGAGCAGGAGGAGGCTAAAGAGGCCAAGAATCGGGAGTCCCAGTTTGAAAAATGCCAGGCAGAGATAGAGCGCCTTGTGCAGGAGGTCACTGAAGCCAGAGATAGCGAGATGAGACTGCGGGAAGAGAATGTCCACCTCATATCAGAGGTTACAGAACAGGAGGAAAGGTTTAGAGAAGTAAGGACAGCTTATAAGCTGGCCTGCACCCAAAAGTTTAGTGAAGCAGATCATGGCCCCTGTAGGGCAGAGATAGAAAGCCTTAACGTGGCTTTAAAAGCTGCAAAGGGGACGATTTGTGTAATCAGCCCAAAGGCAGGTCAGCTGGATTTTACTGGCAGCCCAAATCAAACTACCCCAGAGGCAACACCCAGGGAAAGGCTGGTTGGGGAATTAGAGATCCCAAGACAGCAGCCCACAGCTCCAGGTTCTGAGGAGCTCTGGCAGCAAGGAGGGGTGGACAATGGGGTGGTAGGAGAACGCCAGCAGGTCCCGCTAGGCAGGCGGGGACCAGGACCAGTGTACCCCCTCCAACAACAGAGGTACGGTCCGCCCATGAGTGGTGAACCTGAGAATAGGAATCCTCAGCCCACAGCAGGCACAAGTTCACAGGCAAGCTCTGTGGCTTGTGTGGGGGGAGGAGCAATTCATGGGCAGAGTAAGCTGTTTAAGCCAGGGAACAGGGAAGGAGAGTTCTGGGACCCCTGTAGAGCAGGTCCAGTAGCAGAAATCCGGGACAAGGGAGGCACACAGGGGATAGTTTTGGCCCCAGACCAAAGGCAGGTCCAGGTCCAAAATTCCCCATTTAAAGCCACCCGAGTAAGAGAACATGAGTTTGCTTACCAAACAAGTTCAAGTTCACAGCCTGTAAAGACAGGCTCGGTGGCTTGTTCTAAGGGAAAAGTTGTCCAGCCCACAAATTGGGACACTTCCCTACCCCAGTGGGACCCTAGTTTTGGCAAAAGTTCAAATTTGAAATGGTTAGGTGGCTTAGGAACAGAGAAACAGCAGCCTGGGATCAGAAATCTGCAGGCTGCTGCCACTCCATCCACTGAAACTGCTCGCGCAGGCGCGGTTCCCCAGCCTGCACCCCCAGCGGATCTTCTTTACTCTTCTCGCACAGGCGCAGTAGCGCCTGAGGGAAGAGGTTCCCCAACACTGGGCTCGCGCAGTCGCGAGCTTGGTACCCCCAGCGGATCATCTCAACTTTTCCCACACAGGCACAGTCGAGCACCTGAGGGAAAAGGTTCCCCAACACCGGGGTCGCGCAGGGGCAGTCACGGACCCGGAGCTCCGAGAAGCCCTTACTCTGTTTTCCCGTGCAGGCGCGGTCGCGCGCCTGAGGGGAGAGTTTTGCCAACAGGAGGTTCACGCAGGTGCAGTCGCAAACCCAGAACCCTCAGCGGCTCTTGCCCACAGTGAGGCTGAGCGCGCAGGCGCAGTCGGCCATTTAAAGATCCCTGCTGCTCAGTTTTTACGCGCAGGCGCACAGGCCTGCTTGGAAGACTCAGCGGTTCTTCCAAACCTTTTCAAACAAATTGTTCATGCAGGTGCGGCTGCCTGTGGGACCCCAGCGGCCCCTCTTCTGTTTTCCTGCGCAGGCGCGATCGCCTGTTTGAAGCCAGAGGCTTCACAGCCTCTGCCGTGGGACAAAGAGGAGGAGGTTTGCGCAGGCGCGGCCGCCTGCTTGAATACAGAGGCTTCACAGCCTCTGCCGAGGGACTCCGAAGAGGAAGTTCACGCAGGCGCAGTCGCCTGTTTATAGGGACCAGCTTCCCAGCCAGCCTCTAGAATGGTTCCCCCCATGATGTGGGACCCTGGGGGAGGGGGCAGGGATAGCAATTCTTCTTGCAGGGGGGCTGGTAACAGGTTTTCACAGAATCACAGAATCCCCACAGTGCAGATAGAGGCCATTTTGGCCCATTGAGCCTACACCAACACATATCCCACCCTATCCCCGTAACCCCACGCATTTAATCCCCTAACACTAAGGGTCAATTTATCATAGCCAAATCAACCTAACCCACACATCTTTTGGGCAAGGGGGAGAAGGTTCCCAGCCAGCTAGGGCTGCGATCCTGGCTCAGGGCCCGCCAGCCAAAGTTTCCCCCACTGAGACACCCCTCAGAAGGTCTCAGCGGGCCCGCAAGCCCAAGAAAAGGTGGTCACCAGGGTACCTGCATCAAAGAGCAATCTCCCAAACCAGGGAGAAGCCAAAGGGCAGGGGTCCCTACTCAACAGCCATAAGCTGCGGGGGACCAGAAACAGGATGCAGTCCAGTTTCGCTGCAGCCAGCAGCAATTTGCGACCATGCCAGAGATTAGCCTGGCCATCCGGAGACGGGCAGCATTTGTATTATAGCTATGTGTGAATATAGCGTGCTTTTAAGGTGTATTTTAAGTTTTGTTGATATAACTAGTTTTAAGGTTAAGTTTAAAGAGTTTGGCCTAGAAATTCAGTTGGGCGCGGCAGCCGTTAGCACCTTAGGAGTAGATTTCGAGCGCTAGGCGCTTAGCGGCCGGGCGCAGCGCAATCTGCGCCTCGCCCCAACTTCAGTACACATTTAGCGCCAGCGCAAAGTCTTAGCGCACGCCCTGCTGCGCGCGCACATCATGACGTCATTTGCTAGTGCAACGCCTTTTGTGTGCCCCGAACCGGAACTTCACTCGCGCCGGCCCATTGTGCGCCGGGCGGCCCGAGCGACTGTGAAGTGGAACGGTACACAGCCCAGCCGGGCCGCGGGGAGTGCAAATTAAAGGGCACTTACCCAGCAGTATAAAGGCCAGCCATTTTGCAGCATTCACTCTTGTGCAACGGTTTTTTGGACAGAGACCAAGGAGGAGAGTTTACTGGTTTGGACCAACACTTGGACAGGTATTTTTGGCTCAGGCCAGAGCTTACCAATTATCTTTGCCTTCATTCAGAGCTCAGTGTTTGCCAGCATATAATGGGGGCTGCATTGGGTGGCAACGCTGAATTTCAGCCTTATGCCAGAAGGGCTTACAGACGCCGTGAGAGAGTGGCAGCCCTGGCTAGACGCAGAGGGGGCAACAGGCGTCGCCAACTGAGGCCTTACCCACGCAGGGTATACCGCCAGCAGACCTCCTATCTGACCATGTCTGCCGCGATGTGTGTTAGGAGGCTGCGATTCCGAAGGGAGGTGGTTGCAGACATCTGCCGGCTGCTTCAGAGAGATCTGCAGCCACAGCTGATGCGCAGGACGTCTCTGTCGGTGGCAGTGAAGGTGACGGTGGCTCTCAACTTCCATGCCACCGGCTCCTTCCAATCCGCTACTGGGGACATCGCTAACATCTCCCAGTTCGCCGTGCATTGCTGCATCCGCCAGGTGACCGAAGCCCTTTTCAGAAGGAGACATCAATTCATCTCCTTCCCCATGACCCTGGACAAGCAGGGGTTTGCAAGAATAGCGGGCTTCCCCATGGTGCAGGGTGCCATTGACTGCACGCATGTGGCCTTGCGGGCACCTCTTGGGCATGCCGAGGATTACTGCAACCGGAAGGGCTACCATTCCCTCAATGTACAGCTGGTGTGTGACCACAGGCAGCGTATCCTAGCTGTCAATGCCCGCTTTCCAGGCAGCAGCCACGATGCCTTTATCCTGCGACAGACAACTGTGGCTGACATGTTCCAGGCACAGCCTCCCCCAAGAGGATGGCTTATCGGGGACAAAGGCTATCCTTTGTGTACCTGGCTCATGACCCCGCTCCGCGCGCCCACGACCCCTGCTGAAGAGGCATACAACGAGAGCCATCAAGCGACGAGGAACCTCATAGAACAAACAATCGGCGTGCTCAAGCAACGGTTCCGCTGTCTCGATCGCTCCGGGGGAGCCCTCCAGTATTCGCAGGATCGAGTCTCCCAATTCGTCGTCGTTTGCTGCATGCTGCACAACCTGGCTATCCGCAGGACTCAGGCACTGCCACCTCACGTTGGACCACCACCTCAGGAGGAGGAGCAGGAGGAGCATGAGGACGACGAGGACGAGGAGTACCAGCCCAGGAGTGAGGCACAAGGTCTGGCCGTCGAGCGGGCGGCTGTTGATTGCTGCAGCTGTGGCTGGCCAGCATCAGTCGCTGCAGCAGCTCCTGGCAGCTCCACTGGGGGACTGGCAGTGGCGGCTAGAGGAATGGCGGCAAGCTGGCGGATGGCAGGCGCTCGCTGGTCGCCTGAGACACTGGCACTCGCCCGGGCCAGCACTGCAGCATGCGCACCAATCTGCCGAGGGACAGACCGCTGTGCTGCTGCAGCACGCCGGGTGCCCTGGCGATGCCTGGCTGACACAGCGAGTGTGGCAGCAGTGAGTGCCCGTGTTGACCTGTTCACTGACCGCATCAGAGCAGCCAGTGACTGGACGGCACCACTGATCACCTGGCCAGTTGCTGACAGAGCTGCCCCGAATTCCGCCCAACTCGCTGCCTGATCTGCCCGGTATTCCACCCGACTGGTGGCCTCTGAGGGCCCGAACTCGGCCACACTCCGAGAGAGGGAATCGATGGACTCAGGCAACCGTGCCACTGCCGCCATGAGCTCCGTGTGCCGGCACTCCGAGTCCGCGGACAAGTCTTCGAGGCGTTCCATCTCCTCGGCGAAGAGCATCTCCTGACTGGAGGCCGGACTCTCCCTCTGGGGAGAAGGTCGCCGAGCTGGCCGACCCTTCCTGCGTTGCTGGAGGCCGCTGGGCCCAGCAATTGGACTCCCGTCCGACGCTTCCCCCCTCTGGGGAGAAGGCCGCCGAGCTTCCACACCCCTCCCGCCTTTCTGCAGCCCGCAGGTCCCAGGAGCTCCCCTCCCCTTCGACACTTCCGCCACGCTGCCCTCCAGGGAAGACGTGTCCCCTACATTGGCCTGGGTGGCCGCGGCTGAGGGTTCCCCTGATGGGCCGCCTTCCTCTTGCTCCCCCTCCTGCTCCTCTTCGGAGGGTCTGTCACTGGCAAGTTCAGGGACCTCCTCTTCACCATCTGAAAGCAGGAAGGCACAAGAGTAGCTTTAGAGTGAGGAGAGGGCGTCAGTGCGGGATGCATGAGTGGTGGCATTCAGCGCATTGGTCGGACAGTGGCAAAGGATGTAGATCTGATGCGCAAGTGGGACGAGAGAGGTGCAAAAGGTGATGTCCTTACCATTGCTGCCCAGAACAGGGTCGGCATCTCCACATGCAACGGGCCCAATCACCCGGCCACCCATGAGGCGCTCCACGCGATGTTGCAGGTCGGTGAGTGGCTGGATATGGGGTCGGCCTCCCCCAGTCACAGTCCAGCTCTTGCGATTATTCGCCAGCTTGGCCTGCAAGAGAAAGGACGGCCTCTAAGTACAGTGTGTCACCGTGATCTTGTGTGCACTGCCTCCCATGGTGGAATAGCTTGGCCAGTGTGTCGCCATGATCTGGTGTGCACTGCCTCCCATGGTGGAATAGCCTGGCCAGTGTGTCGCCATGATCTGGTGTGCACTGCCTCCCATGGTGGAATAGCCTGGCCAGTGTGTTGCCATGATCTGGTGTGCACTGCCTCCCATGGTGGAATAGCCTGGCCAGTGTGTCGCCATGATCTGGTGTGCACTGCCTCCCATGGTGGAATAGCCTGGCCAGTGTGTCGCCATGATCTGGTGTGCACTGCCTCCCATGGTGGAATAGCCTGGCCAGTGTGTCGCCATGATCTGGTGTGCACTGCCTCCCATGGTGGAATAGCCTGGCCAGTGTGTCGCCATGATCTGGTGTGCAATGCCTCCCATGGTGGAATAGCTTGGCCAGTGTGTTAAGTGCAGAATGTGCAATTGATGCTCATGCCTGTCCCATAGCTGCTGGATGAAGGCTGGCCATTAGAGCTTTCAGGTCCCTTTGCCCATAATGTGAGGTGCACATGCAAGGATGAGGAGGTCACTGGAAAGGGTACTCACCCTGACAATGCGTGTGAGGTCATTTAACTTTTTGCGGCATTGGGCACCGCTCCTGGGGACGTCGCTGTTGGCTGACAGCTTGGTGGCGACATGCCTCCAGGCTCTCCTGTAGACGCGGACCGTCGCCTCCTTGCCATTGTCCAGGTACAAAACATGGTGCCTCTTCTCCACAGCAGCAATCAGCACACTCAGATCACGCTCTGAGAAGCGCTGCGCACGTTCACGGGCCTTCTCCATGTCTTCAGGCGCTATTTGGGTCCAGCAGCAGTGTTCAGGCCTAGCTGGAGGGCTCCACTATCCAGGGCGTGGCAGCAGACGCAGTCGACCCTTCCCCCTTAAGAGCTGGCCGGCGCCAGGGTGTCTGCTGTCAATCACGAGATGGCCGCACCTGCGCTGCGCCCGGCCTCGGCGCTATCGATCACCACCTCCGGCTTAGCGCCCAAAGAGAGGCATCCAGCAGCAGTTTTAGCGCTCGCCCGAACTCCTAGGGCGAAGCTAATGAATATCGGAGAAGTGGCATCGATTTGGCGGCGGCCGCAAACTTTAGCGGACGCCCCACTTTAGCGCCCCAAAAGTGGCGTCAATGAATTTCTAGGCCTTTAAGTTTACATGTGTGCCAAATGTTTGCATTTTGGTCCGAGGTCAAGGGACCCGACCATGTCTCCACCTAAGGCAGCAGGTCAGTGAGACCTGGCTGCGTGTCCTTTTAAGTTTTTGCAGGAGATTGGAAAATGAAGCAGCCCTGTTCGCCCAGCCCGAGCTTGGCATCGAATGAAGATATGAATACAGAATGTTGGGGATCACCTCGCCACCGGACGAATCCAGAGGGAAACCCTGCAGCGACCTTCGGGAAAAACCGGACAGGGTCCGGAGGAACTTGCCTACTCCTCCTACGCAGAAGAGATGGCCCAAGCTGGGTGGGGCACGGCACCCAACCCAGCACTATCCTGACCGAAGTTCACTTGCGGGAGACCTCGGTGTTGAGGAGTCATGATGGGGAAGCGTGGGCGCCTTGTTAGGTAGGGACGCATTCCCCAGGGGTGGGTGGTGATGGCCCGGGAAAGATTGTATAGAGGAGGGGGAGACCCAAGAGTCACATGGGTGCGGTCGAGGGAGGGAGGAACTCACCCGGGGGCCCACGGGCAAAGAGGGTAAGTGTGGCTGGGAAGGATGAGTGGGTGGCTGGATCTGGGATCCAAGTTTCAGTGTGGGGCCAGGGAGAGCTGCCACACAGGCACCCATCATTTTCTGCAGCCAGTCGAGGGAAGACGGGAGGGGGAGGGACTGGGAGTCACAATCCCATACTCCCCAGTCTCGGTCTGTGCCAAGGTAATTTTAAACATGAGGGGTACCCCACCTCCACAAAGGGACAAGGGAATGGCTCGGGGCTGGCGGCAGCAGGCTGGTCTGTAAATCCATTCTGCCTGTTTTAAAGTTTAAGATGATCAAAGGGGGGTGGAAGGTACATTTACTGCCCGGGTGGGAGGAGCAATACCCACTCGAATTTTGTGACCCATCATTGGCACATGATGGCCGGGGTTTGTTTAAGCATGTTGTTCAAGATTTTTTTGTATTTTGTGTTACAGCCCCAAGTTGAGCAGAGGCGTAGGATCCTCTCCATGCTTGGGATCATTTTGTGACAACTCCAAGTTGAGCAGAGGCGTAGGACCCTCTCTGTGCTTGGGATCATTTTGATTACATTGTGTAACTAAGATTGCAACATTTTGTAATAAGTTATAATGTAAAAGGTGATTGTAAATTTTGATTGCATTGTAATTTTACAAGTGATGCAGGGGTATGCGACCCTTTATTGTAAATTGATGTATCTGTAAGATGCCTACCATACCACTGTTTTTGCGAATTTTAGGGGAAAGGACAGTTCGGGGGATCAGTGGCAGATAGCTGTTAGGCAAATACAGGGGATGGTTGTTTGTGAGGGGGTCTGAAAATTTTGCTCACTCCTTCGAGTTGATACTACAAGCAAGTTGGGAGTATCAAAAGGGAGGAATGTAGGGGTTTTGCAAAATTTCCCCTATTTCCCTGAAGATTGAAAATAGTGGTCCACATCGTGGATGAAGAATTGCATGACCTGAATTGTCTCAACACCAGGACTTTAAGATTAAAATGGTACCCTTTGAGTTTCAAACTGTGCAAATTGCAGAGGGGCCTGAAAATGGCGTGGACAACAATGGAATTGAGGAATTTGTGGTGTATGTGCCTTTAAGAGCAATTATGGTGTATGTGCCTTTAAGAGCCCTAGGTGTGCGTAATGCCGGTAATTGCCACTTGGGCTATATAAGCCTGTGTATTGTGTATATCCTTTAGAAACCCCCCCCCCAGACTTGCTTAGTAAATACCTATGAACCAACTCCTGTCTTCAGTGTCTTTATCTACACACGGACACTACAGTGGCGACGAAGTGGAAACGGACTTACCTGCAATTCGGCAGCACCTCAAGGACATCGATTCCTCCAGCGTCCAGAAGACTCAAGGAAGTAAGAGAAACTGTGGTTTCACCAGCTGGCCAAGCTGGTGACAGGTACTGCGCTAATCCTTCCTGGGCGTCAGGCTGGAGCTCCAGCGGCGGGCTCTACAGCTGAGACACGCAGCGAAATCGGAGGCAAGCAATAACGGACTGGGAGGGTGCACTCGAGAGACGGCCGGCGCGGCAAGCAGGTCAGCGTTTAGACCTCCGTCGGGAACGAGTCTCCAACAGTGAATAAACGGAAACCACAGTAAAACAGCGTTGTTATCGGTAGCAGCGGCGGGAAAGCGCGGGAAGCGCCATATCATTGCTACAGAGAGAGAAAAAAAAAGCGCGGGAAGCGCCATATCTTTTCTGAAATGCCTAAATCTGGTAATATTGAGGCTTTTGATGGCGAAATAGAAGATTGGACCACATACGTGGAAAGAGTAGAGGTTTATTGCACTGCAAATGGAATAACAGATGAAAAAAAAGCTTCAGTACTTCTGAACTTAATGGGCGCGAAGACATACGGGCTGTTACGAAATTTAATCACTCCAGCCAAACCAAAGGACAAGACTTTTAAAGAAATTGTTGATACCCTGCAGGAGCATTTAAACCCAACACCGCTGCTGATAGCGGAACGATTCAAGTTCTTCAAGAGAAATCAACACAAGAATGAAAGTAACGCTGATTACCGAACCGAATTAAGAAAGCTATCAAAGTACTGCCAATTCGCAGCAGGACTATCGGATTATCTTTGAGACAAATTTGTTTGCGGTCTCTTAAGTGAAGGAACACAAAAAAGACTGCTTTCTGAAAAAGATTTAGCATTGGACAAAGCTTTCAGTATGGCTGTATCATATGAAGCAGCAGCAAAAGGAGCTGCAGAGATACAACAAGAGACACAGGACTTCGGCACCCATAAAATGACACAGGAGTTCGGAAGATGTTATCGCTGCGGCAGATCCACCCATAACCAGAGGGACTGCTGGTTCAAGGGCAAAATATGAAGGCAATGTGGTAAGATTGGACACATTGCACGGGTATGCCAATCTGGACAAAATAAATCCACTGACAGAAAAAAAAAATCAATAAAGAAAAGTACAGGAAGGTACAAATGATGACGGACAATAGCTCCGAAGACCAGAATAGCGATAGCGACTCCGGAAACAAGAGACTAAGCTGTCTCAAATTACATAATGTACTTGCCAAAGAGGATTACCAAACCATTTGGGTTACCCTCACAATAGCAGGGTCCCCAGTTAAAATGGAGCTAGATACAGGATCAGCTCTAACCGTAATAAATCGACGAGATTACGAGAGGCTATTTTCGCATATACCTCTAAAAGACACATCCATTATCTTAAAAACATATACGGGGCAGAAAGTCTACCCCAAAGGAAAAATAAGGGTGCCTGTGGTATACAACGGCAAAGAAATACAAAAGTTGTATTTATACATTCTACAAGATGGTGGTCCACCGTTGTTGGGACGTGAATGGATAAGGAAGATACGTTTAGACTGGCACTCCATTCAGGCACTGACGGTGACCAGTAAGGAAAAAAACAATGATGACATCATACCTGAACGATTAAAAGACATCTTGGCCAACGCCAAAGAAGTGTTTCAAGAGAAACTAGGAACCTTGAAAGGCATCACCGCCTCAATAAAAGTGGAAGATACAGCAATTCCAAAAATTTTTAAGGCAAGACCGGTGCCATATGCAATACGTCCGGCAGTCGAGGCAGAGCTGAAGAATTTGGAAAAGGCAGGCGTATTATCCAAAATAGATTGGAGTGAATGGGCAACACCCATCGTTCCAATCATGAAAAAAACATTGAAAAATAACTCTGAGGAACAGGAAAAAATTCGCATCTGTGGGGACTTTAAGGTGACTGTAAACCCGGTCCTTCACACGGTACAGTATCCTCTTCCGAGGATAGAAGATATTTTCGCCTCACTATCCGGAGGGAAACGTTTCACAAAAATTGACTTGGCACAGGCATATCTACAGATGGAGGTTGAGGAGACCTCTAAAAAGTATCTCACAATAAACACACACAAAGGCCTGTACCAGTACAATCGACTGGTTTTTGGAATAGCATCAGCTCCAGCTATCTGGCAAAGAGCTATGGAGCAAGTCCTGCAAGGGATTCCGGGGTCTCAATGCTACCTAGACGACATCCTTATAACAGGAGAAACCGACAACGAGCACCTTGCCAATTTGGAGCAGGTACTCACTAGGCTGAAAGAACGGGGCCTACGAGCAAATCGCCCCAAGTGCGAATTTTTCCAAAATCAGATATCATATTGTGGCCCTCATCTCCCTGGCAAAGGGTGCACATCGACTTTGCTGGTCCATTTATGGACTCAATGTTCTTAATCGCAGTTGATGCACACTCCAAGTGGCCGGAGGTAATAAAGATGTCCTCCACCACCACGGAAAAAACCATCACAGTATTAAGGACCATATTTGCCAGGAATGGGCTGCCGGAGCAGATATGTTCTGATAATGGACCGCAATTTGTGTCCGAAGAATTCAGAAAGTTCTTAAAGAACAATGGGGTAAAGCACTACACGTCCGCCCCATACCATCCCGCCACCAATGGATTGGCTGAAAGGTTTGTCCAGACCTTCAAGAAGGCCATCAAGGCCATGGGTAATGAAGACATAAAACTTCAGCATAAGGTGGATAACTTCTCATTTGCATATAGGAATGCAACGCATATGGTTACTAACCAAACTCCCGCCATGATGTTCTACAATAGAAACCTAAGATGCCGGCTGGATTTGGTCAAGCCCAACATCCGAAGGGACGTGGAGAACCGGCAGTTTCAGGGCATGAATGAAAGGCCAACCAGGGCCTTCCAGATAGGCCAACCGGTTTTGGCCCGGGACTACCGTACCGAGAAATGGCAGCCTGGAACTATCTGCACACGATTAGGACCACTGATGTATACCGTGGACATCAGAGACAGCATAATAAGGCGCCATGCTGACCAAATCATCAAGTCATCCGAAAAGGGACAACCTACACCACCACTCTATACATCTAACGATGAGGTAGAGATACCCATGTCTACCTCCGATCCGGTGATACTGGAGCCCGATGAACCCGACACTGGCCTTCAAGCCGAATCAGCCTTGCCAGAAGAACCTACTACACCACCAGAAACTACTACACCCCCGAGGCGTTATCTGGACCGAGTCAGGAAGCCTCCTGAGAGACTAACTTATAATTAATTAATACAGCAATGTATATTATTTTGCATATAACATGTAATTAATAATTACTTAAAATATGATGTACTAGTTAGCTAGAAGGGGAGGAATTGTGGTGTATGTGCCTTTAAGAGCAATTATGGTGTATGTGCCTTTAAGAGCCCCAGGTGTGCGTAATGCCGGTAATTGCCACTTGGGCTATATAAGCCTGTGTATTGTGTATATCCTTTAGAACCCCCCCCCCCAGACTTGCTTAGTAAATACCTATGAACCAACTCCTGTCTTCAGTGTCTTTATCTACACACGGACACTACAGAATTGGTGGAAAATATTCACACACCTTGAGACAGTACATCTTAATAAAGTCATTCCCTGGAGTTTGGGATATCACAAAAGGTTTTAAAATGCCCACAGAAATCATGGCAAAAGGACAAGCAGCTCGAGTTGCCTGTGTGTATAAAGTGGGAGGATCTAGCAGTGGCTGCGAGTCAGACCTGCCAATCAAAGGGAGATTCCCTTCAGAAGCACTTGAAGTTGTTTATTTACTTAAGAGATTAGCCCACTTGAGAAAACCACAGGACAATCAATTTGAAACTGCTTCTGTTTACATAGCCATTCAAAGCATTCATAGACAATGAGAGACTGAAACCCTGAAATGGACTTTTGAAAGGCAACAGTTTAAGAATGAATGAGGTTTAAATCACTCATCATTCTGGACAATAGAGCAGTTGAATTTCCCTTTTGTTTCAGCCCAGGTAAACTCCGGATGTGGGCGGGAACATTTCGGCCCCACAGTGCAGACACACTAACCCAGTCCAACCACTTTGAGTTAGCCAATCACAGCTTTTCTCATGTGAATTGGAACTTTTTGGGCGCAAATTTTCCAGACAGGCAAACAGCAGAGAGGGGGGGCTCACAAGGTATATATGATAGCTCCTGAGAAGCTATTGCGCTCTTTACTTCCTGGGACCACAGGTGAGCCTCTCTCTCTCTCTCTCTCTCTCACTTCGCTGGACCACATGTGAGCAGAGTTTCTGACTCCTCAGCAAAGCAACCTAGTAAGGAGTTGGGGGATGGTAATTAAGGGGATATTGCTAAGATTGTTTAATCAACATTGTAGTCACTTACCCCTCATTTTTACCATCTGCGTTCCCCCCATTTAAGCAATTTTACTGTAATTACTGTGTTCGTGTGGTATAGTTTGATATTTGATTATAGTTTATTGTGGTTAATAAAACTTGATTTTTCTCTCATCCAAACCACGTGTCCATTTTAATATCATTAATTATAAGTCCTGCAGTCAGAACTGGAAGGTGGGGTAGTGATTCGAAACCACTGTTTTAAAATTGGTTTATTTGGAATTGGTCAGAGTGCAGGCAAAGGCTGCAGACCAGGTGAATTACCTTAAACCAGTTAAAAGAAGCCCCCCCCCTTACAAAATGTTCCCGCCCACATCCGGAGTTTACCTGGGCTGAATCAAAAGGGAAATTCAACTGCTCTATTGTCCAGAATGATGAGTGATTTAAACCTTATTCATTCTTAAACTGTTGCCTTTCAAAAGTCAATTTCAGGGTTTCAGTCTCTCATTGTCTGTGAATGCTTTGAATGGCTATGTAAACAGAAGCAGTTTCAAATCGATTGTCCTGCGGTTTTCTCAAGTGGGCTAATCTCTTAAGTAAATAAACAACTTCAAGTGCTTCTGAAGGGAACCTCCCTTTGATTGGCAGGTCTGACTCACAGCCACTGCTAGATCCTCCCACTTTATACACACAGGCAACTCGAGCTGCTTGTCCTTTTGCTATGCTTTCTGTGGCCATTTTAAAACCTTTTGTGATATCCCAAACTCCAGGGAACGACTTTATTAAGATGTACTGTCTCAAGGTGTGTGAATATTTTCCACCAATTCCTCAATTCCATTGTTGTCCACGCCATTTTCAGGCCCCTCTGCAATTTGCACAGTTCGAAACTCAAAGTTTCGAACTTAAAGTCCTGGTGTTGAGACAATTCAGGTCATGCAATTCTTCATCCACGATGTGGACCAATATTTTCAATCTTCAGGGAAATAGGGGAAATTTTGCAAAACCCCTACAATGCCATAGAGGCATTTGAACACATGGAGAGGAAAGAACTTGCCTTTATAGTGCCTTTTGCAACCTCACAATGTCCTAATGTTCTTCATAGCCAATTAAGTACTTCTGAAGTATAGTCACTTGAAATGCAAACGTCAATTTGCACACAGCAAGGTCCCACAAATGGCAGTGATATAAATGACCAGATAATCAGCTTTCACTATATTAGTTGAAGGATAAATGTTGGCCAGGACATCAGGAGAACTGTCTGGCTCTTCTTCGAATAGTGGCCTAAGATATTTTTACATCCACCTGAGAGTACAGACAGGGCTTCAGTTTAACAACTTTTTCCAAAGACAGTTCCTCCAACAGTGCAGCACTCCATCAGTACTACACTTAAGTATCAGCCTAGACTATGTGGGCAGCAGGTGCATGGGAACACCATCACTTGCAAGTTCCCCTCCAAGTTACACACCATCCTGACTTTAAAATATATCGCCGTTCCTTCATCGTTGCTGGGTCAAAATCCTGGAACGCCCTCCCAAACAGCACTGTGGGAGTACCTTCACTACATGGAATGCAGCGGTTCAAGAAGGCAGCGCACCACCACCTTCTAAAGGGCAATTAGGGATGGGCAATAAATGCTGGCCTTGCCAACGATGCCCACATTCCATGAACACATTTTTTAAAATGCTGGAGTGAGGTTTGAACCCATGATCTTCTGATTCAGGTGAGAGTGCTCCAAGTGAGCCAAGGCTGACCCCCTAGGATGAGAATTTTAAATTGGAGGCATTGGGGGAATGGGAACTAATGTAGATCAGTGAGGACAAGGATGATGGGCAAGCAGGACTTGGTGAGGAATAGGATATCAGCAGCTGAAGTTTGGATATGAGTGGTAAATGAGAGACCAGCCTAGGGAAACATTAGACCCAAAATTAAATGGGAGGCACATTGGAAGTGGGGTGGGTCCGATATCCTGTGGGAAACCCAGAAGTAATTTCAGCGCGCATGTTTGTGGCATTTTAATGTAGCCACCTCATTATTATTTGACTTCCAGGTTTGGCGTTGAATGCATGCCAGCTGGCGTGGTGCACACCCATATGAATGGAGCTCAACTCCAGTATTTAAAGGGCCAATCTGAAGATGGAATTTGGAGGAGTTGGGAGGTTTGGCACAGAGACAGCAATTTCACAATGTACTCAAGACGCTCAAAGGTGCATCCTCTTTTAATGATGCCTTGCTTGACGTACGGTTTGGAACAGTGAGGAGTCGGAGAGAGATATTCTTCCCCAGAAACAGGAGGAAGAAACCAACCAACATGCCAATTGCCTTCCTTATTGCTTGCTGTACCTGCATGCTAGCTTTCTGTGTTTCTTGCACGAGGACACCTACATTTCTCTGAACACCAGCATTTAAAAGTTTCTCGCCATTTAAAAATATTCTGTTTTTCTATTTGTTAACTGCCAGGGGTTCCACTCCATCAATGTGAAGCTGGTGTGCAGTCATCCAACAAGTCTGCTTGCAGGTCCGAAGAGCTAAGGGAGCTTGGGCTGCCACAGAACGAAAACATCATGGCAGCTGTCTGGGAATCTGGTGCACACCTGCAGAAACCTTTTCTTGTGATTGCATACCAGCTTCACATGGATGGAGTGGAACCCCTGGCAGTTAACAAATAATCCCCATTGATCTGCGGGTGCAGATTGCCACGTGTGTGCAGTCAATGACGCCCTGCACCTGTGGGAAGCCAGCCAGAGACGCAAACCCGAACACTCACTCATTCTGGCTAGCGTCATCACAGGCGAAGTTGACATAATTGTTGGCTCTGGCAAACATCCCATCAGTGACTTGCCTTATGCGTTTGTGTGCAGCTGACTGGGAGATCCTGGATTTGTCTCCGGCAAAGCGCTGAAAGGATCTGGAGGCAAAAAAGTTGAGGGCAGTGGTCACTTTCACAGCCACGGGTATTGCGTGGCCACCAGCTCCAGCGGGGAGCAAGTTTTCTTCCAGGAAGCTGCAGATGTCTGCCACCACCTGGTGCTACAACCTCCGCCTCCGGAGGCGCTGCTTTTCCGAGAGGTCTAGGAAGCTGAGCCTCTGCCTGTGCACCCTGTTACACGGGTAGTGCCTCCTCTGAGCTCGACCTCTCTGCTGCTCCCCTCTCTGCTCACCACCTGCAGGCCTCTCAGAAGCAGGCTGCTGCTGCTGCTCATCTTGATCCTCGTCTGAGGTTCAATCTAAGGCAGCCAAGGTACCACTCATCGTGATCTGAGTCTCAAAACGTCTGAACTATAGAAACTAACCTCTCAGCACAAATACTGTGAGCAAACCCTTCCCCAGTGGGAGGTAACAAAGCAGCTGCGAACACTGAGGGCTGGATTTTCATTGAGGAGGCGGGTAGGAGGCAGGACTACAACTTTCGGGGTTGTAGTCCCGCCTCCATCAAGTTGTAGCCAACCCACGCGATTTTGACTTGATTGACCTTGTTGAGCCCGCCCAGTGGGCTCAGCAGGCCAATTAAGGGCCACCCGGCAACAGGTGACGTCACAGATTGATATTTCATCTGTCAAGACCTTTTGACAGATGAAATATCAGCGTTTCACAGCTGTTTGAAGCTGTCAAACACTGACAATCTGTACTCTAAGTTAATTCCTTCCTCTCAGGATGATTTAGAGATCTCTCCAGAACAGAAAGCTGAATGCTGCAATTTTTGACAGATCGCGGCCATTCTGCTTTCTGTGCCGGTGAGATGAGGGACTCCCGAGACCTGAAGGAAGGAAGGCTGTAAAGGTAAGTAAAACTACTTTAAACACACCAAACACACTTAACTCTGCACTCATACACCCATCATTCACCTGAACACCGGACATCTCGAACCCTCCAAGCCCTTCAGCCCGCCTCACTAACTTGGCGTGGTTTGAAGCCGTCGGGAATCCCACACTTCAAGAATGAAAATAGGGATTAGGCTAAAAACTGCCTGTTAACTACCTGTTAACAGGCAGTTAATTAGCACTAATCCCCTTCCCGCCTCGGGGAGGCAGGTCCCAGCACAGGTCGGATACCCTCCTCCTTTGAAACTGGCATGGAGGCGGGTTGGGGCCGGGATGGGTTCGTGCCCCCCGATTTCAGGATTTTAACCCCCCACACACCTCCAATCCCGCCTCCACGGCCCAATGAAAATCCTGCCCTGAGTATTTATTGCACTATTTGCCTGATTTTTAATGAGCTTCATGATCTTGCTTTGTGTTCTCACCTTGATTTCAATGGTAAGTTTCAGGAAGCTCGGGAAACCCATGGATGCACCATTAAATCTGAAAGTACATTGAAATATCTCTGCAATCGAGCGATTTGCACATTTCAATTGGTAACCCGCCTCTCCCAAGGGTGTTATGCTCAAACAGCCGAATACGCCCGAGTTAAACGCAGAAGTCAGCAGCTTGGAGCCGGATTCCGGACACACTCACATTTTTCACGAACTTAACCGCGCCCCGCACCTCACCGCACGCGCTGCTCCCCCCATCGGATTAAACAAGTCTGGAGGAGACAAGAATATGGAGCTGGGGCCCATAGATGATGGCTTCGGCCTTCCTAATGTTTAGCTGAAGAAAATTACAGCTCATCAAAAACTGGATGTTGGACCAGCTGACTGACAGCACAGAGGCAATGAAGGGGTAGAGGGAGATGGTGGAGAGGTAGAGCTAGGTGCCTGGCATACATGTGAAAGTCAATTCCATGTCTGCAGATGATGTTGCTCAGAGGGAGTGGGAAAAGAAGCCAATGCTAGAGATGCTCTGACCACAGTCAGAGAAGTAAGAGTGGAATCAAGCAAAGGCAGTTCTAAAGAGCTGGACAACAGAAAGGCAACTTGGAGGAGGATGGTGTGGTTCACTATGTCAAAGCCTGTAGAGAAGTCGAGGAGAGATAATGCACCACTGTCACAGAATATAATTTGTGACTTCAGTAAGGGTCGTTTCAGTGCTGTAGATGGGGCAGAAATCTAATTGGAGAGATTCAAACAAGGAATTGTGGCTAAGGTGGGCACAGATCTTGAAGGGCACAACATGCGGATAGGGTCACAACAACATTGTAGTCTTATCCCCAATTTACATGCCCTTTGAGCACAATCCTAGCTGGAAGTATGGGAGCTGTGCATTTACATTATATTGTTTAAAAAGCTCATTAGCTGTGTAACAACTGTTAGAGGTGTTGCCAGTGAGTACTGATTCAGTGAACAGTCCTTGGTGGTCACTGTCATGAATCTTACCATTCATGTAGAAATGACTCATGAGATAACACTGGGCGGCCAGCTGGTGGCGCCGTCCAAGGAAAGTATAGTACTCGGGCGTGGGCCCAGCTTGCTCAGGACGTTTTTGTAACCAGGAATTAGTGATGTAACTAGAAAGTCATGGTTGTGAAACAGTTGATTAAAGCCTTGTTTCATACTCAAACTAAGTGCTTAGTAGTTTTCTTACGTCAGTCACTAAAAACTTACTGTCACAGACAAAGTTCAAAACAATGGGGTTGAATTTCCTTGGGGTTTTTCCAATCGTCCGCTGTTTACTACGTTTCTCAGGGATATCCACAGACCTTCCAATGAAGTTACAGCAGACGATCAGGAAAACCCCTGCAAAAATTCAACCTCAAATGTGTTTTTGTGTGTTCACTGCCATGACGAAAAAGCATAGTCTCACATTTATTTGATAAAAGAGCAATTTTGAATTGAAATATCCTACAGTAAATTCTGAGGTGACATTTTTTGTATTTTTGTCAACCATTGTTGCAACCTTGGCAAAAAGAAAACTTTTTTTTAAACAAAAACTTAGATAATAGACAAGTGCATTTAATACAATTTTATGTAAATGCCCATAATCTTCTTTTCACACTGCAAACAAAACTAGTTATCAAGCAGATGACAAAGTTTTTTTAATTTTTAATTGACCTTCACAAATACTGTTTAAACTAGCTGCATGAAATTTGACAGGTCCAAATGATTCATGTTCCCCAATTACAATAAAAAGATTACACTGAGAGTAATGTTCCAAATACTTAACTGTTGTATATTCATAAGAAAGTTTGGTATCATCTTTGTGTCCAAGTAATGAGATGACGAAAAAATTTGGTGATAAAAATTACACCTCATTCATAAGTTAAAATTTATCATAATTTTGAGACAGCCCTTCTGACTTATGTACACAATTCCAAAACTCCACGCATTTAATTAAAAATATCTTAAATTCTGCAAAGAAATTATAACTGCTCAACAAGTTAGACTCTCTGATATCTGAATTTCATCCAGAACATCCCGGAAAGTCTCCACACAAACTTCTCCCTTTGGATGTTTCAAGGCAGCAAGCTTCCACACCTCTTCAAACGTATCCCTGGACATGTCCACTCCAGCTTTACAAAATATTTGCTTAATCTGATCAAATATAAATGGAAAAAGTAAACTTGAATGTCAATGCAATTTTGAGTATATATTTTAGAACAAAGTACTGCAATAGAAATAATCAACAATTTGTAAGTGATTAAAAATGGAATAATCTGAAGCAATGATCTAAGCATCAAAAGGAAGATTTAAAACCGAGGATAATTTGAATGATTCTAACACTGGGATGAGAAGAAAAGTACTAACGGATATCTACACTAGATTATGATGTAAAAACAGACATTCACTCAACAAAATAAGAATAAATTCTATATTTCATCTAATATTTTAGGCAGGGACCCCAATTGCATTAATTAACTATTAAAGAAATCAGGACCTTACAGCAACTAAGGAGCATCCAACGGTTAATAAATGCCTTGAGTAAAATACACTGCACTTGGCTCAAGCCTGAATGAACAGCAAATTCACTGAACTCACACTCAATATAACAAATTTTATTAATTTTTTTTTACTGTTCTTGACTGAAGCTTAATTATAGGCAATACAAGTGCTCAAACCTGACTCAATGAACTCTCAGCAACTCTCTACGAGCTTGCTAGTTCCAATTTTAGCCTGTTGTACCATTTACACTCTGGCAGAATGGAACAGCAACTCATCAAAGTTGACAGGAGCACTGTTTTCTAAAAGACTAGATTAAATATTTTCGTGTTGGCCTGGCCTCATTAAAACCTTTTCTGTGTTGTTATTTTCAAACTACAGCAAGGTGACTCTTGTACATAACTGAGAGAAAGAGAATGAAGCTTGATGCAATAGATATTAAAAGTTTTTTTAAGTGTGCAGGGAGTGCAGGGAGTGCTGCTGGATGCTTGCAAGGCTTCGGATAGTAAAGGAAGGCCTCAGAGAAGACAGAAAATGCTGGAAATACTCAGCAGGTCAGGCAGCATCCTAGGAGAGAGAAACAGAGTTCACGTCTCAGGTTGAAGAGCTGCCTGACTTTCTGAGTATTTCCAGCATTTTCTCCTTTTATTGCAGATTTCCCGCATCCGCTCGCCAAGGGAAGAGGAAGACACAGACGAGGAGGAAGCGGAAGGAAGGATGTAGCCCAGACAGCACCTTTCTGGCTGGGATATCCGGAATGGAATCATCCACCTGTGGTACCAGTGACCACAAACCCAATTCCCCTTTCAACATTTGTCCCACACCTTACCCTCTCTCAGAAGGCAGTTCAGCTTTAAGAGCTGAAGACTGCCCTTTGGGAATTATTTTTTAATGTTTATTTTTATTTCAGAAGGCAATTGAGCTCTAGGGGGTAAAAGACAATGGGGGAGAAATTCCCCTCCTTTGCGTCTCCCGTGGGGGTGCTAATGGGGTGCTAATGGGGCGCAAAGCCCTTTTCTCCGGGGCGCACCACTGACTGCCAAATTCTGCGGGAGGTTAGAGGCTGCGCTACCGGGTTGTGCCCCGATCTCATGCACCTGGAGATCATGACGTCATCTCCGGGCGCATCGCCCCGGCACAAAAATTCCCCTTCGCCCCCTGCAGCAGCGCCGGGCGATGGCAGCGACTGTCACAGGGGATGCGAGCAGGGCTGCCGGCCGCTAGCGGGGCGGAAGTTAAAGGCGAGGTGGCCGGATGCCCTGAAAAAAAGTCAGATTTTATCAACTTTTTTTTTGCGTCTCCGAACACAGGGTCCGTGCCGCGATCGGTCAATCCAGCACTCCGCTTGAGTGCCGGGCTGATCACGTGGCACCCCCGCTCCCCGGTGGTCCAAGTAAGTTTTTTTAAAAACTGCAGAGTTTGCAGCATGGGCCGTTCCCTTTAATTCAGGGAAGAGTCCCTGCAACGCGGCAGCGCCATGCTTGGCCACTCATGACGCTGCTGAGCAAATCACCTCGGATGCGCCCTGGGTCGCAAACTTCCCTCCTCTTGCACTCCAAGAAGGAAGTGAAGAGCTTGATTTAGTGTAATATATCCAAGTTTGGTGACGATGCAAAGCTAGGTGGGAAAGTAAACTGTGAGGAGGACACAAAGCAGCTGCAAAGGGATATAGACCGGTTAAGTGATTTGGCAAGAAGGTGGCAGATGGAGTACAATGTGTAAAATTATCCACTTTGGTAAGAAGAATGGAAAAGAAGAATATTTTTTAAAAGTTGAGGGACTAGTAAATGTTGGTATTCAGTCAGATTTAGGGTCCTTGTACACAAATCACAGAAAGTTAACATGCAGGCACAGCAAGCAATTAGGAAGGCAAATGGTTGCAAGGGTGTTGGAGTATGAGGGCTGGATTTTGATATTGGGGCGGGCTGAGGTTGTGTAATCCACATTTCGTGTTAGCCACCCGATTCTAAATCAATGTGGCAAAATGATGCCATTTTAACTTAATTGGCCAATTGAGTTCCAACGTGTGGGAACCCATGGCCAAATGAAAAGAGAGGGAACCCATGGCCAATGAGTTTTTCCAGTCTGAAAGTCGCCTCCAATGACATCATCATTGCTGCTGCATTTAAGGTCTGCAACAAGCCTTGCTTCTTCTGCAGACTGCCAAGCTTTTGCCATTGCATGTTAAAGGCACCTGCAGGAAGAATGGCCAGCCAGAGACATAGGTCTGCACCCCGCTTCGATGACGTTGCCCTGCAGGCTTTAGTAGAGGGAGCAAGAGCAAATAAAGAGCTGCTCTTTGACCTTCTGCACACTGGAAAAGTGAGTATGTATTTCCCATCACCCTCAATCTGATCCCCATTGCCTCTCCTCACCAGCACTCAGATTTAGCAATCTCTTCCTCCACATCCCACTTGACACTGACATCCATGCACCCTTACCCATTCCCTTTCTCTCTATGGTCACATTCACCTAACTATTCGACTATGCAGCCCTCACACTCCCTATCACTGTGATGCAATTACAACTTACAACATACAGGGAGGGCCCTTAGTCTTGCCACCTCACTCCATCTTTGTCTCCTTCTAAGCATCTATGCTATGGATTCTCTACACTCACACATTCATTCTCACTCAAACTCCACTTGTCTCCCTCATTGCAGGAAAAGAGAGTTCACAATAAGAGGGAAAGAGCAAGGACAGGAGGAGGGCCACCCTCAGTAGCCCAGCTCACCCCCTGGGAGAAGGCGGTCCTGGAGATCGTGGGAGTGGAGGAAGATTCCCAAGTGGGGGGCGGACAGACGGGCGCATCACAGCAAGCTGGTGACAAAATAGTTTTCCATCTCTCTCAATGACATTGCATGAGTCGCTGATAATGATTCTGAAGCTCTAACAGATGGACTTATGATCATCCACAATATGCAAAGTGCATGTAACCTTGGCCTCACATCTCTGACTCTTTCCTTTACTCCCCCACAGGACCATCGCAAGCACCCATCCCCACTATCCAGGAGGAAGAGCATGAGCCTTAAGACTCCTCAGTGGAAGCTGCAACCTCTGAGGGCGCAGCGTTAGCAGAATTCAGCGCACCCAGCACCAGCGCAGACACTCACACCTCGGAGGGAACATCGCGAGATAGAGTAGTGTTGTCACCTGGTGTATCACAGCTCACAAGTGAGCATCAGCAGATTGTGGAGACAGGGACAGCAGTGGAGAGTCCTGGTCGGAGGGTGCAGGACTCTGCCAGCTAGGCTCAGCTGCATGTCGACCCTCTGCCTCTGGGTCCATCCATAAGATCAGCGGTGCTGGAACTCCAGGAACAGATGCAGGAGTCTCTGGCAGGTTTTGTCTCCAGGGTCGCTGCGAGTGTGGAGCGAATGGAGGAGTCCATTGCGAACATGAGCAGAGCCTTTGTGCAGTCATTGGCATATGAACGCATCACCATGGAAAGGATGGCATCCTCCATGGAGGTGATAAGTCGCCAGAGTGCAGAAAACATGGTGAGTGTTCTGAATAGAAAGACATCTCTGGAGGAGCGATGGTTATCTATTGAACAGAGAAACCAGACCTTCATGGAAGTCCTTCTGAGTAGGACTGCCAATGCAGATACGGGTCCCCATGCCCCCCCTGATGTGCAGCAAGGTGCTCTCAAGCCACTTGCAAGCGCTGAGGGGGACCTGACCCATGAGAGGGAAGTTGGTGGCAGACATCAAGGAAGTGGGGGCTCCTCTCCAAGTGCTCACACTTCCATGCCATTGCAGAGCCCTCGGTCAGAGCCCCACCAGAGTCCACACCCAACTGAGATCGGCATCTCAACCCCTGCACAGCCGCAGGAGCAGCAGACTGTTGGCGAGCCCTCACAGGTTCGCAACCCTAGAGGATGCCCGCCAAAGGTGTCGAGACAGGAGCAGCAAGAAAGTGAGCAAGGGGCCTCCACATCTGCTGAAGCCACAGGGGAAGCACCACGTAGGAGCACGCGTAAGAGAAAGATATTGCCCAAATAGTCACAAGGGTAGTCACTTGGGTGAAATTTGATGTTTAATGTTAAAAAGCCATCAGATTATTACTGTAAATAAAAAATCTGATGGCTACTGCTGTAGTTGTGGCGTGTGTCATTTCGCGAATGGGACTTCCACATTGAGGGCTTAGGATTACTTGCAATTGTCAGTATGGTGGTCAAATTGCTAGGAATCCTCTGGTTCTTGGCCATTGTCGATGCTCAGATAAGAAGCTGCGAGGAAAAAGTGCTTGATTGGCTAGGCTAAGCAAATCTGGCCAAGATGAGTGCGTTCCTTGCATCCTGGGCAGCTATGTTGTCGCGTACTGCTGCCGCTGGTTGATGGGCCTCTGCAAGATATTCGTTTTCGCTCTCCTCCTCCTCCTCATCTGAGGAGGATATGTGAGGAGGAACTTGGTCCTCAGGAATCTGCAAGCCACGACGCTGTGCCATGTTGTGAAGTGCACAGCAAACCATGATGATTCTGGAGACCCTGGCTGCTGAGTACTGTAGGGCTCCACCTGATCTATCCAGGCATCTGAAGCGCATCTTCAGCAAACTGATGGTTTGCTTGATTATGGCTCTGGTGGACATGTGGCTGGAGTTGTAGCTCTCCTCAGCTTCGTTGGATGGGCTCCTCAACGGCATCATTAGCCACGTCTTCAGGGGATAGCCCTTGTCTCCAAGTAGCCATCCATTAAGTTGGTCTGGCGGACTGAATAGCGGAGGCACACTAGACTGGCGCAGTATAAAGGAGTCATGGCAACTGCCAGGGTACTTGGCACAAACATGCAAAATGTCCTTCTTGTGGTCACACACCAGCTGAACGTTAAGGGAGTGAAAGCCCTTGCGGTTGACAAAAATACCTGGATTGTGATGGGGTGCCTTAAGGGCCACATGTGTGCAGCCCTGCACCCTTGGAAAGCCTGCCAGATTAGCTAATCCAACCGCACGCGCCGTGACACTTGCTTGATCCTTGGTGAAATGGATGTGATTGTGCGCGATGGCAAAGAGGGCATCGGTTACCTGCGTGATGCAAGTGTGTGCGGCCGCCTGGGAGATGCCACTGATATCTGCTGCTGATCCCTGGAATGAGCCTGAGGCAAAAAAGTTGAGTACGGTGGTGACTTTGACGGCCACTGGTAAGGGGTGTCCACCTGGTCCTCTGGGCTCCAGGTCTTGTTGCAGCATTGCGCAGATGTCAACCACTACCTCTCGCGAAAGTCTGAGCCGCCTTTGGCACTGCTGCTCAGACATGTTGAGGTGGCTGACCCTGTGTCTGTAGACCCTGTTTGGGGGGTATCTCCTGTGCTGACGGGCTTCCATGCGCTGGCCCCTTCTGGCCTGTGCAGCTTCAGGTGGGTGAGCAGCAGCTTGGCGCTCCTGTTGTTGCCGCTGCTGTTGTTGGTGCCGCTGTTGGTGCTGCTGCTGTTCATGGTGCTGCTGTTGTTCCTGGTTCTGCTGGTGCCGCGGCTGGTCTTCGTCCTCATCTGATGTCCAGAAGGGAAGGAAATAAATGGCTCCCATGCTTCTGGTATATGCCTCAGTTGAGGAAGCACTGAGTGAAGGTGGCGAGAGGGGTTTCCCAGGAGGTCACACTGGAGATGGGTGTCAGGCTCCAAACTTCCACAGCTGTGGTTATGCCTTCTAAAAGCTCCCCCAGATCTGAGACAACAAAGTCCTGCCACCTGCAAAGAATGGCTGATCAAATCTCCTATTTAATGGTTGAGCTGCAGCTTATAGTCAGCAATCCAATTGTGCTACCACCAGGTTTCACCGTCGTGTTTCAGAACAGGAGTGCTTCACGTGGGAAAAGGGTTAAAATCATAAAGGCCTATCAAAATGGCCTTAGAGAGGCAATTTAGTGCTTGTTAAGGGCCTTAACGGCCTATCCCGTGTCTTGGAGGCAGGACGGAGACGGGACCAGTAGACACGATTTAATGAAAATTGCTTGGATGCGGGATGGAGGCGGGGTTGGGCCCGCCCACCAGTTTTTGCAATTTTAACACCCCACACGCCTCCAATTCCGCCTCAACGGCCCGATGAAATTCGAGCCTTAAGAGAAAGGAAGTCTTGCTGCAATTATATAGGGCTTTGGTGAGACCACACCTGGAGTACTGTGTACAGTTTTGGTCTCCTTACTTCAGGAAGGATATACTTGACTTAAAGGGGGTACAATGAAGGTTCACTAAATTGATTCCTGGGATAAGAGGGCTGTTCTATGAGGAGAGATCGTGTAGGATGGGCCTATATTCTCTGGAGTTTAGAAGAATGAGGGGTGATCTCATTGAAATGTATAAAATTCTTAGAGGGCTTGACAGGGTAGATTCTGAGAGGCTATTTCCTCTGGCTGGAGAGTCTAGAACTGGAAGTCATTGGCCGGAATTACTGTACCTGGGCAGGTCGGGTGCGGATGGTCGGAGTGGGGCCTATTAAGCCCACCCAGCGTGTTACCCGGCCCAATTAAATGGTGCAGGACTGATGGCATCACCCATGATGCGTTTTCAGCCAGTAGATTTAAAGGAGCCATGCCCACATTGCATTTGAAGGTTCATCTAGGAGTGTGCAGTCACTGCTCGAGAGCTTGTGATTGTTCCAAACACTTGGAAACATGACTGCACAGAGGCAGGGGGCTGAACCCAGGTTCTCCGATGACTCCCTCGGTCATATGCTTGTGGAGATAGTCAGAGCACACGGGGAGGTCCTCTTCCCTTCCGACGGGCAGAAGAGACCTCCCCCAGAGACAAAAAGTGCCTCGCTCCAAATTGCAGAGGAGTTCAACAGAAGGGATGTGGTCAGGAGGACCTGGGTGCAGTGCCAGAAATGTTTCAATTATCTCATTAAATCAGGAAAGATGAGTACAAAACCACACTCAAATTCATCCTGCTGTGCCTCTCATCACATCCCCATCACTCTGCCTTCCCAACCCTGCTCCTGCACATCATTACTCACACCAACATACCTTGCACGTCCACCTATCCCTCTCCCTCTTTCTGCATTATCACATCCCCATCTTACTAGCCACCCTCACACTCACCCTCATCCTCATCCTATCGCAATCATACCAACTAACAACACACAAGGAAGCCATTTGGCATTGCCACCCCACTCCATCATAGTCTCCCTCTAAAGAGCTAATCCATCTATTCGTTGCACTCATGCCATCAGTCTCACTCAACCTGCTCTTCTTTGCCTCCTTGCTGGAAAAGAGAGCCCACAATAAGAGAGAGAGGGAGAAAAGTTGAAATAAAGAATAGATTTGCCTTTCTAATCTAGGCTTTATTAACTTTAAAAATCCAGTAGCACATCTTTCAACACCAGTCTCCAACCATGACTGGAGAGAACTGAATTTAAGATGGCCACCACAAATCACCTGACATCCACTACCAATGAGTTTACAGCATATATCTCAAGGTAGAAACAAACAACCAATTACAATACTTCTTACTAACACAGAGAACAACCACCACATTCACCAATCACGATACTTCTTATTAAACATAGGAAATAATCACCACAAAAGTGGAGGTGGAACGCCATCATTTGCCACCCTCATAACAGCAGAGGAGGCTGCATTAGAAGTATCACGATTTGTTTAGCAGCTCGAGGTGAGAGACAGAGAAAGGGGGACATCTCAGCAACCTGGTGACAGAATTACATATCATACAGCCACATGGTGTAAATCAATCACTCATATGGGGACTGATGTCATCAGCCACTGAATGGTCATCATGTGCATAATGGTATCTGTACCCATTCTTCATATGACATATCTAACTCATCTTTACTCTCCCACAGGTCCATCAAGAGCACCCCCCACACTATAGGAGGAAAAGGAAGACGACTACTCAGAGGAGCCTCCAGCCTCTGAGGGCGCACCGTCACCAGACATAAGCGCACCCAGCACCAGTGCAGATATGCACACCTCGGTGGGTCCCACACGAGATAGAGTAGTGTTGTCGCCTGGTGTCTCATAACTCACAAGAAAGAGGGCGATCCTGGAGGTACAGCAAGAAGTGCAAGAGGCTGTGACAGGTTTTGCGACCGTGATATATCTGCAAATGTTCAGAGATTGGAGGAGTCCATCTCCAACATGAGCGCCACCGTGTTACAGGCGATGGCGACTGTAGGCTCTTCCATGGAAAGGACGGCCACCTGCATGGAGCAGCTAATGCACCACTTACATGAGCACATGCTGTCTATGGAGAATAGATGGCAGAGGCTCATAGATCTCCTCTCTATGAGGAATGTCAGCGTAGATATGGGACCTCATGGCCCCACTGCTGTGCATCAAGGTGCTCTCCAGCTCCTTGCTAGCAGGGAAGTGTGGGTGACTCATGAGAGGGATGATGGTGAGAGGGGACATGGAAGTGTGGGCTCCTTGCAAACTTCTTACACATCTCCCCTATTACCACCCCGTCAGTCAGAGCCCCAGATGCCTCCTCGGACAGTGATGACCGAGTTTGCCCCTGCACAGTCGCAGGAGGCGCAGACTTTGGCGGGGTCATCAGAGGTTCCAGAACCCAGAGGATGTCCACCAAGTGTGTCTAAGCAGTCACAGCAGGGAAATGAGCAGGCTGCCTCTACCTCTGCTGAAGCCACAGGGGTAGCACCTCGTAGAAGCACACATAAGAGAAAGATGACACACAAGTAGATTCACAATGGTAGCCACTTCGGTGTTTTATTCAACTTTAATGTCAAGTTTCCGTTAATGTGATCTCAACCATAAAAATCTTTATTTTCACCACTTTCCGGTCTAGGAGAAATTTGTGTGCACCTTTGGAAGTGGCTTAGTGAGTTGCAGTGAATAATGAGACAGAACGGTACCTCCACCAATGGTGAATGGCTTGATCATTGTGGGAATGGTTTATGGTGTTGCTGTGGGGTGGTGCCAACCTGGCGCAGCATGTGGCAGCCATATGGGTGTGCAGCTTAAAGTTAAGTAAACCTGGCCATGATGAGGCCATTCCTTACCTCCCGGGCAGCAATGTGCTCGGGTGCTAATGCCCTCTGTCCTGTGCAGCATCATGTGGTTGTGGAGAAGGTTGATGGTGGTGTTGTTGGTGCTGCTGGTGTTGGGGCTCATCGTGCTCAGATTCTGAGGACCAACGTGAGAGAGTATAAACAGCATCCATGCTGATGGAATAGATGGCAGGTCAAGTAAAGTTGACGGAAGCAATCTGTCAATGGTGAGAGAGGTTCTTCCACTAAGCGGACACTGGATGGAAACACTTGCAGCCTGCAGAAAGTTAAATCTGTGCTGGCAATGTAGTCAGCAATAGCTTCTGCCTGAGGAAAGTGATCAGCTATGAGGTGAGAGATTTTATAGTACATTTGCTGCTGTCAAGTAAATATCTGAATCAACTCCTGCCTCAGGTTGACAGACGTGGTTCCCAAGCTGTATGAATCCCATGGCCATGCAGGGAAATTTCAAATGTAGGGGGGAAAAGGCTCTTAAGTGTCTGACAACAAGCTCATAATGATTTCAATTAGTTCATCCGCCTCTGCCGGTCGGATTGCTGCCTCACTGGCAAAGGCGCCTGAGGGAAAGGCGTGTGGGGGTTGGATGACGGCAGGTTCTCAGCCCGCTCCAACTTTTTCTAAATTTCCCCACCCAACCCGCCTCAGATCACACCCGTGCGGACCCCAGAAAATTGCGGCCAGTCTCAGGATAAGGGATTGGCCATTTAGGACTGAGATGAGGGCTGCGAATTTAATGGAGGAGGCAGGTTGGAGTCGTGTTGCCTGGTAGGCAGATTCCGGTCCCGCTGCCGGTTTCAGCCGTTCCCCAATATAGATTTTGAGTTAAGTGGCCTCATTAAGGCTGCCATGCACGCAACCCGGGCCAATGAGTGGGAGCGGGTCTGCTGCTCGCCTCTGCGGACAACGCTCATTCAGTTGTTTTTAAAGGGCTCCATGTAGCCCTAGCTTCTCATTTGGTTTTTGCTGCGCTGGGAATCGTCCCATTCATGATGACTACTGCAAGGACAAAGGTTTCGCCAAGATTTGCTGAAGACTCCCTCCAAGCTCTTGAGGAGGGAATAAGAGGGCACAGGGACATTCTGTTCCCTCGCGATGGCCGGAGGAAGCCTTCTCAGCAGACAAAGGTAGCCTGACTGCGAATTGCTGAGGAGGTCAGCGCTAGATCAGTTTGCTCACGCACATGGGTCCAGTGCCAAAAACCCTTCAATGATCTTCTGTGCTCATCCAAAGTATCACATCACACTTTACTTCAATCTGGTTCCCTTCTCTTCTCATCACCAGCACTCTGCCTTGTCAACCTGCTCCTCCACATCCCACCTCACCCTTACTTCCCTTGCACCCTTACCTATCCCTCTCTCTCTATGTACAGAATCACTTCCCCATCCTACAATGCACCCCTCACACTTGCTCTCACTGTTATGCAATGACAACAACTAACAACGCATAGGGAGGCTCCTTCCTCTTGGTTCCTCACTCCATCTTGGTCTCCCTCGAAGCTTCTATGTTATGGATTCTTCACACTCACTCCATCAATCTCGATGAAACTCAACTTGTGTCCCTCCTTGCAGGAAAAGATAGCACACAATAAGAGGGAGAGAGTGAAGACAGGAGGAGGGCCACCATCCCTTGCAAAACTAACAAGCGCTGAGGAGGCTGCTCACGAGATAGTTGAAGGTGGTGAGGAGCTGGAAGTGGGGGATGGAGAGATGGGCGCATTAGATGAAGCTGGTGACAGAATACATTTTCAACCCTCTCTTTTATATTTCATGATTGACTGAAATGGCAAATGATGTTCATCGAGATTGACTTTTGATCATCTGCACAATAGGATGTGTCTGTTACCTAAATATCAGATGCCTAACTCATGCCTTTACTCTCTCACAGGACCATCAAGAGCCCCCCTCCCCACTGTCCGGGAGGAAGAGTCGGACGAACCCTCAGAGGATCCTGCAGTCTCTGAGGGATCAGCGTCACCAGAATTCAGCGCACCCAGCACCAGCACAGAGACGCACACCTCGGTGGGTCGATCGCCACATAGAGTAGTGTTGTCACCTGGTGTATCACAGCTCACAAGTGAGCATCAGCAGATGGTGGAGACAGCGACAGCAGTGGAGAGTCCTCGTTAGAGGTCGCAGGAGTCTCCTAGCTCTGCTCAGCTGCATGCAGATGCTGTGCCTCTGGGGCCAACCAGAAAGAGAGCTTCAGCAACAAGTGCATTTGTCTCTGACAGCGTTTGCATCCACGGTAACTGCGAGTGTGCAGAGAATGGAGGAGTCCATCTCAAACATGAGCACTGCCATGGTGGAGGCAATGGCGCATGAACGTGCAGCCATGGAGAGGGTGGCAAACTCCTTGGAGGACATAACTCGCCAGACAACAGAGCATGGTGACGCTTCTAAATAGATGGTCTGCTATGGAGGATAAATGGGCATCTATTGAGGAGTGACACCAGAGGTACATGGACGTCCCTGTTATGAGGACTGTCAGTACAGAGACGGGTCCTCATGGCCCCACTGATGTGCAGCAAGGTGCTCTCTAGCCACTTGCCAGTAGTGAAGTGCAGGTGACCCATGAGAGGGATGTTGGTGGCCGACAACAAGGAAGTGTGGGCACCTCTCCAAGCGCTCACACTGTTATGTTCATTAATAAATAGACATTCTTATTATGAACACAGCTAGCTTTTGCTAGTTACTTTTATTGAGCACATGTGGACTGGTACAGTATCTGTGGAGGCTTCCATCTTGACCGTTGCCTTGTGGGTAGCCTAGTGCCTCATGGGTAATGTAGTCTTAATATATATATACAGCTGGGTAGTGTAGTCTTATATACAGCTCTACGGCTCCACCTAGTGTCCACTATAGAATGACATGTTATTGATCATTACATCCCCCTTTCTTTGAGGTTTAACAAAATCAATATCAATCAACTTTCAAGAAAACAATAAAGATAATATCAGTAACACTTTTGTTAGTGCTCTATAAACATAAACATTTTCAAAACAGTCAACACATTTTCAAAGCTTTACATTGTACTCAAAGATTAAGTCTATCAGGCTCTTTTACTTCACGTGTGGATCTTCTCAACACGGGTAAGTCTGATGTGTCTTCATGAGATTGTTCTGGCGGTGAATGACACGATGCAGTTGCGGCATTATCATCAATCTGGTCTTGAATAGTCTCTTGTGTTTTTAGGAGGGAACGACGGTTCCTCCTGAGAATCTGTCCTTCCTCAGTTCTAACAGTGTATGACCTTGGTCCTACTTCCTCAAGAACTGTAGCTTTCCTGGTCCATGCATCTGGATCCTCAATCCTGACAACATCATCCCTTGTCAATGGTTTTAGAGTTTTGGATGACTTGTCATAGTATGATTTCTGTTTCAGCTTTAACAGTTGAAGGGTCTGTCTCAGTTCCTCACTTTGCTGTTCTTTTGCACAGCAGGGTAGCGTGGTGCGCAACTTGCGACCCATTAGTAGTTCAGCAGGTGAAGAACCACAGTCTAAAGGTGAGGCTCGGTAGCTCAGCAGGGCGAGATAAGGATCAGACTTGCTTTCTGTCGCTTTCTTCAGTAGCTGCTTGAGAACTTGAACACCTTTCTCTGCCTTACCATTTGAATGAGCATACAAAGGACTGGATGTGATGTGCTGAAAGTCATAATGTGCTGCAAACTGTTGCCACTCCTTACAGTTGAAGCACGGACCATTGTCGCTAACGGTAATCCTGGGAATTCCATGTCTGGTGAAGATGGATTTCACATGCATTATGACACTGCTTGCTGTGGTGCTTGAGAGCAGCGCCATCTCAGGGTAGTTAGAATAGTAGTCAATCACTATTAGATAGTCTTTACCATTTAAATGAAAAAGGTCCATACCAACCTTTTGCCATGCTGCTGTTGGTATGTCAGCTACTATCATTGGTTCCTTTGCTTGTTTGTTTTGGTGTTTCTGACATGTCTCACATTTGCCTATCATGTTCTCAATGTCCTTATTTATGCCAGGCCAATAAACAGTGTCTCTTGCTCTCCTTTTGCATTTTTCAATTCCGAGGTGTCCCTCATGAATCCTTTTGAGCATGTCTTGACGTAGAGCCTGTGGAATGACTATTCTGTTCTGTTTTAGTAATAGTCCACTTGCGACACTCAATTCTGACCTTATGTGAAAATATTTTGGACAGGAACCTTTTGGCCAACCATGATGAATGTTTTCTATTACTGTTTGTAATACTGTATCTTTTACTGTTTCTTCTGCTATTTGCTTTGATTTTGTGTCTGACACGGGCAGCGCAGCAGTGACCATACTCACATGAACATGCACGTCTTCTTCAGTAGAGCTCACATGACTCATTGTGGGTGCTCGGGATAGTGCATCTGCTAACACTATGTATTTGCCTGGTGTGTAGATCAGTTCAAAGTCATATCTTTGCAGCTTCATCATGAGTCGTTGAATCCTTGGAGACATCTCATTCAGGTTTTTTTTTATGATGGCAACCAGAGGGCTGTGGTCTGTCTCAACTGTGAAGGTGGGAAGTCCATATATGTAGCCATGAAACTTTTCTCGTCCAACTACCAAGCCTAGACATTCCTTTTCAATCTGGGCGTATCGACACTCGGTATCAGTCATAGACCTGGAGGCATAGGCAACAGGCTTCCAAACTTCACCCTCTGCTTGTAGCAAGACCGCACCTAGGCCATCTTTTGATGCATCCGTTGACACTTTGATTCTTTTTGTTGGGTCAAAGAAGGTGAGTACAGGTGTGGTTGTCAGCACTGTTTTGAGGTTTATCCACTCTTGTTCATGTCTTTCTGTCCATGCGAACTCATTTGTTTTATGTAGCAGGTCTCGCTGACAAGTTAGGAATGAACTTTCCAATGAAGTTTATCATCCCCATGATGCGTAGCACTCCTTTTTTGTCAGTGGGTCGGGGCATTTTGAGTATGGCATTTACTTTTTCCATATCTGGCTCTATTCCTTTACCAGATAGATTATCTCCTAGGAAAGTGACTTCCTGGACGCCAAACTGACACTTGGCTTTGTTGAGCTTCAGTCCATTCCGGCGTATGCTCTGTAGCACTTTAGTCAGTCTCTCATTGTGTTCTTTCAGTGTGGAGCCCCAGATGATGATGTCATCAACATAGACCCGAACTCCTTCCAGACCTTCAATTATGTGTTCCATCGCTCTATGAAAGATTTCAGATGCAGATATTATCCCGAAAGGCATTGAGGAAACAATACCTACCAAATGGTGTGTTGAAGGTACAGTATTTGGTGCTCTCTTCATTCAGTTTTAGTTGCCAAAATCCGTGTGAGGCATCAAGCTTTGTAAAATATCTGGCACCTGACATTTCACTGGTGATTTCTTCTCGCTTGGGAATCTGGTAGTGTTCACGTTTTATGTTTGCATTTAAGTCCTTTGGATCCATGCATATTCTTAGATCATTGTTCTTTTTCTTTACACATACCATGGAGTTAACCCAGTCTGTTGGCTCTTCGACTTTCCTGATGACTCCTAGTGTGGTCATTCTGTCCAGTTCATCCTTGAGCCGGTCACGCAGGGGTGCTGGAACTCTTCGTGGAGCATGTACCACTGGCTGAGCATTCTCCTTTAGCTGGATCTTGTAAGTGAATGGTAGAACTCCAAATCCTTTGAACACATACTGGAAATTATTCACTACAGAATCCACCGAGTCATCTGGTCTGCTTATGGCACAGTTTATACGGTAGACTCTTCTGGCCAGTTCTAAGTCCTCACAAGCTTTGTCACCCAGTAGTGAATCAAGCCTTTCAGCCACAACAGAAAACATGAGATGATGCACTTTGTCTTTGACTGTCACTTTAAGTCTGCATACACCTAAGCTATCTATTTTCTGTCCATTATAGTCCTTCAGTAGTACTGACTTTTTCTGTATTTTGGGCTTTTCTTTCATATTGTTAATGTCACTCATACTGATTAAGTTTGCTTTTGCCCCAGTGTCTAGTTTCAAGGTAACTAATGCTCCATTTACCTGCAGTGGGATCATCCATTTGTCCTCTTTTACTGCATTAACTTTATGTTCAGCATTGTCCATTTCTGAGGGCTGCACATTTTCTGTATCCTTTTTGATATTGTCACATGACACCATTCCTACAAAAAATGTCTCACTTAAATCAGTGTCCTCAATTACATTAACTCATTGCCCTTTCTTAGTTTGTACTTTTGAAAAGCATTGTTTGGCAAAGTGATTCTTTCCATTACACTTTGTGCACATTTTTCCAAACGCTGGGCATTGTCTTAACTGATGTTTGTAACCACAGCGTTTACAATTAAAAATTTCATCCTCCGATTGCTTTTCATTTCTGTTCTGCCCATGTTTCTTCCCCTTATAGGACACAGCACCGACAGCAGCATGATCACTCGTTACAATCGCATCATTATTGATTTCAATGAAAGTCTTCGCGTGCTTTCAAGCTAGCTCGCTGGCTTGGCATATTTTCACCGCATTTTCCAAATTTAGTTCGGTTTCTCTCAACAGACGTTCCCTGACTTTTTTATCATGAATACCAAACACAATCTGGTCACGAATCATGGATGCTTTGAGCTCAGAGAAATTACATGTCTGTGCTTTCAGTTTCAGCTCAGTTATAAAGCTATCAAAAGTCTCATTTTGCTGCTGTGTCCGAGAACAGAAGATGTATCTTTCATAGGTCTCATTCTTTTTGGGAGAGCAATGTGCATCAAATTTTTTTAGCACATCTTCTAATTTTTCTCTGTTCTCCACTGGATTAAATACAAATGTATTAAATACCTCTATCGCCTGTGGGCCTGCAACCGTAAGCAGCAATGCTATCTTCCTTGCGTCTGGCTTCGTACCGAATCCGATGGCTGCAATGTAGAGTTCGAATTGCTGTTTAAGAGTCTGCCAGTTGTAGTCGATTTTTTCTGTGAGATCCAAACGCTCTGGTGGCTTCAAATTCTCCATGTCGCTTTTCACAATTTTCAGCAGATCTTCACCATCCTGGTACCATGTTATGTTCATTAATAAATAGACATTCTTATTATGAACACAGCTAGCTTTTGCTAGTTACTTTTATTGAGCACATGTGGACTGGTACAGTGTCTGTGGAGGCTTCCATCTTGACCATTGCCTTGTGGGTAGCCTAGTGCCTCATGGGTAATGTAGTCTTAATATATATACACAGCTGGGTAGTGTAGTCTTATATACAGCTCTACACAGCTCTACTGCTCCACCTAGTGTCCACTATAGAATGACATGTTATTGAGGGGCCAACCAGAAAGAGAGCTTCAGCAACAAGTGCATTTGTCTCTGACAGGGTTTGCATCCACGGTAACTGCGAGTGTGCAGAGAATGGAGGAGTCCATCTCAAACATGAGCACTGCCATGGTGGAGGCAATGGCGCATGAACGTGCCACCATGGAGAGGGTGGCAAACTCCTTGGAGGACATAACTCGCCAGACAACAGAGCATGGTGACTATTCTAAATAGATGGTCTGCTATGGAGGATAAATGGGCATCTATTGAGGAGAGACACCAGAGGTACATGGACGTCCCTGTTATGAGGACTGTCAGTACAGAGACGGGTCCTCATGGCCCCACTGATGTGCAGCAAGGTGCTCCCTAGCCACTTGCCAGTAGTGAAGTGCAGGTGACCCATGAGAGGGATGTTGGTGGCCGACAACAAGGAAGTGTGGGCACCTCTCCAAGTGCTCACACGACCATGCCACTGCGGAGCCCTCAGTCAGAGCCCCAGATTCCTCACCCAACTGAGATGGCCGTCTCAGCCCCTGCAGAGCCGCAGGAAGAGCAGACTGTTGCAGAGCCCTCCCAGGCTCCCAAACCCAGAGGACACCCGCCAAAGGCGTCCAAGCAGGTGCAGCATCAAAGTGAGCAAGGTGCCTCTACATCTGCTGAAGCCACAGGGGAAGTACCATATAGAAGCATGCTTAAGAGGAAGTTAACACACAAATAGTCACAAGGGTAGTCACTTGGGTGTTTTATTGTGTGAAAAAGTACCACTTTTCATCCAGATTGTGATTGCATTAAACAAAAGTGATGGCAAAGATTTGAAGTTTTGGCCTATGTGTGCTGAGAAATGGAAGTTGCACAGTGAGGGCTCAGGGCTACTTGCATTTGTAATGATGGTGGTGAGAATGATAGGAAAGCACCGTTTATTGGACAGATGATGTATCGCGTATTAAGCAGCTTGTCCTGACATTCATCTCCATCTGCCAGCCACCTGTGGTTGAAGCATAAGCCTACATGAATCTGGCATGGATGAGTGCATCCATTGCCCGACGGCCAGCAATGTGGTCGCAAGCTGCTGGATTATCCACATCCGGCCCCGCAAGGCATGGCTTCTCATCCTCCTCCTCGTCCTCCTCCTGAGGAGGCTCTGCGCTAAGCCACTTGTTTCTCAGACAGCTCTAAGCCACGCTGCTGTGCGATGTTGTGCAGGGCACAGCAGACCACGATGATTCTGGACACCATGGCTGGTGCATACTGCAGGGCTCCACCAGATCTGTCGAGGCATTGGAATCGTATTTTGAGCAAGTCGATGGTTTGCTCTATGATGCTTCTGGTCGAAATGTGGCTCACATTGTACCGCTCCTCAGTCTCGTTTGATGGTCTCCTCATCAGTGTCATGAGACACTTTTTCAGGGGATAGCCTTTATCGCCAAGTAGCCATCTGGAAAGTTGGGTTGGCAGATTGAAGAGCTGAGGCACAGTAGACTGCCGCAGGATGAAGGTGTCATGGCAACTGCCAGGGCAACTGCATGCGCAAATATGCATGATGATCTACCGGTGGTTACACACCAGCTGGACATTAAAGGAATGGAATCCCTTGCGGTTGACAAATACAGCTGGGTTGTGATGGGGTGCCCCAATAGCCACATGTGTGCAGTCTACGACGCCCTGCACCCTTGGGAAGCCTGCCATATTTACAAAGCCAACCGCACATGCGGCCATACTTGCTTCATTTCTGGAGAAGTGGATGTAATTGTGCGACTTTGCAAAGAGGGCATTGGTAACCTGCATGATGCAGGTGTGTGTGGCCGACTGGGAGATGCCGCTGATGTCTGCAGCTGGTCCCTGGAATGAGCCCGATGCAAAGAATTTTAGTGCGGTGGTGAGTTTGACAGTAACTGGTAAGGAGTGTCCACCCGCTCCTCTGGGCTCCAGGTGTTGGTGCAGCATTGCGCAGATGTCAGCGACTACGTCTTGCGGAAGTCTCAGCCTAGGCCTTTGGCACTGATGCTCACTCATGTTGAAGAAGCTCATCCTCTGCCTGTAAACCCTGTGTTGGGGGTATCTCCTGCGGTGAGGTGCAGCCCTGCGCTGACGCCCTCTGCCCTGTGCATCATCAGGTGGCTGAGGAGAAGGTTGGCGCAGCATGCCTGGTTCTGCTGCTGCCGCGGCAGCTCTTCCTCTGAATCTGATGACCAGGATGAGAGGATATAAATGGTTCCCATTCCGCTGGAATATATCTCAGTTGAGGAATAGAAGTTGTTTGCGCTCAGCCAAAATGGCAGGAGGATATTCCAAGGAGGTCACACTGCAGATGGATTTCAGCTTGAACACTCACAAGATAAGTAGAGCTGCAAAATGTGTCCCAAAACCTCAAAGCACTAAGTTGTAGCTGACGTAATAAAATTCACTACGTACTTGGTTTGAGTATAAAGCAAGGCTTTAATCAACTTGTTTCAGAACATGGAGGACTAGTTGTACTTCTCTAGTTCCTGTCTTACAAAATGTCTCTGGGCAAGCTGGGCCCACGCCCAAGTATTTATACTCCTTGGACGGCGCCACCAGCTGGCTGCCCAGTGTTATTTCATGAGTAGTTTCTTTGTAATGATGAGATTCATAACAGTAGCATCTGAAGCTCAGAGATGTTGCAGGGCCGCTTTTAAGCTGTTCGAGCAGCTGCCAACAATTCAGGTCCTCGCTAATCCGGCACAATGCAGCTGGCGTGTTTGTCTGATGACGGGCAGCACACAGAAAAAGCTGCAAAATCGCAACAGCCAGTTAAAATAAGATTATCAAGACAGTTAACAAGCTGTTAACTATCTTAAGTGCCTCTCCCGCTGTTTGGTGTCGGGTCAGATCGGGAATCGCTGACCTGACACTTGCTAAAGTAGCGTGGAGGCGAACCCACCATCAATCTTTTAGATTTTCGCTACCGACCCGCCTTCAAACCCGCTCTCTGAGCTCTATTAAATTTGCGGCCGAGGAGAAATTTCTTCACTCAGAGGGTTGTGAATCTTTGGAATTCTCTACACCAGAGGGCTGTGGATGCTCATTCAATGAGTATATTCAAGACAGAGATCAATAGATTTTTGGGCACTAAGGGAATCAAGGGATATGGAGATAGGCTGGGCAAGTGGAGTTGATGTAGAAGATCAGCCATGATCTTATTAAATGGCAGAGCTGGCTCGATGAGCTGTATGGCCTACTCCTGCTCCTATTTCGTATGTTCTTATGTTCTTACCTCATCAACTTTTAAAACATAGAAAAACTTTTACTAATTTGCACTCCCAGCAAGGAGCTACACCCATTAGAAGTGCAGATGAGGAATACAAGGCCCACATTTCTAATATACATTCCCAGCAATGAAGCTCCACGCCAAGTGTGTGAATTCATAACATTTACTCACTTGCAGGTATCCTTATCAGATTTTCTGTCAACTTACTTTAAGGTTTACTTGCTATTACATAGGATGGCATCTAAATTTGACAATGCTCAATATTCTGATCAATGCAGGAAATGATTACAAGTTTCCTTTGCGAGAGTTTTGCTCTTATAAAGGTCTTGGATTAGGAAGAGTTAAAAGATCTTTGCCAATGACTTACCTCATCTTTAGACCTGTCTATAAACATGTCTTTCTCATAAACTCCTCTTTGGGCAAAAAGAGAAGGATTTAGCAAGGCAGAAGCAGTTGCTTCATCACCATAGTTAATCCTATCACTGATACGACGAAAACGAGGGGCTGGTATGTCAGTACGAATAGAAGGTACACCAAAGGTTCGATAATCTGTTCAGAATAAAATATATGATAATCAGGCCAAGATATTCTCATTTTATACAAAACTAGTTCTTAACAGTAGATACATAGGCCAGAATTTTTATGTTTGGACCCGCTGGGAGCGAGGGGGCCCGGTAGAGCGCGGGAAACCCACAAGTCCAGGTTTCCCCGCACGCTGTGGAATTTTAACTCCACAGCGTGCGTGTGATGTCACGGACAGGTTCCCCGCCCGGAAGCCAGCCTGATTGACAGGCTGGCTTCCAGTCAGGCAGGGAACGCTGGAGAAGAGGCCGCAACCACAGGTAGGTGCGAGCCCCGAACCCGGGGTGGGGGAGGAAAGCACTCCTGCTCCTCCCAGGCCAAAAGGAGTGCTCCCCGAGGCTGTCCTCGCCTTGCTCCAGCTGCCGGGAATCACAAAGCCTGGGAACCCCAGCCAACCACAGTTAAACTCGCACAGCAGGTTAAATCCGACGGTTCCAGCCTCATTATAATATTTAAAGTGCCAACCCGCCTCCTGGGAGCAGGTTGGCTGCCCGCCCCACTCCTGTCTCGCCTCGGTTAAAACCGGAAGTGGACAGGTTGGTGGCAGGTTGGGGTTGGGATTCAGGTTTTTAACACTTTAACCTCACACCCGACCCCAACCCACGCATTTTTTGTGGTTAAAATTCCCCACACACTCTCCACGTAATATAACTCATCAAACCTAAATCGTAATTAATTTCTGCATTATATGATTATTGGACCTTAGCTCATAACTTTCAGATACAACATTTTAGGCTGTGATAGGTTATTCATGATATTACATAAACCAAGCAAAAGCTTTAGTTTCAAGTATCTATATGATGAAGCAGGTCACATTAAAGTTGAAAAAAACATAACTAGAAATATTACATGTGTTCATTTTTCAAACACCTGGAAGGAAACAATTCACAATTAATAGTTTTAAATTAAAAACTTTATTCTTTCTGAAAAAAACACCTTTTCTAACTTCTTAATTCTCATTTGACATAACCTTATTGGATACATTTTCACCTTCAGCACTCCCTGTGCTGAGACTCACACACTGGGAGCATTCATCGGGAATCCAGATGCACGGCCCACAATTTTCCATCCATTAAAATTAATGGATGGGGACTTTTCTCTCAGGAGAAAAGGAGGATAACGATGAAACTTGATAGAGGTCTTTAAGATTTTCATGGGCATGGAGAACTTGAATCTTGGCACAAGGACTAAGGATAGAGTTTAAAATAAGCATTTCAAAAGAAAATAGGTGACATTTTTTTCCCGTAAGAAGTGGTAGAATAGAAAGCCACGGCAGGTTTTTAAAAAAGACTGGATGAATTCCTGGTAGGGAAAGGGATACAAGGTTATTAGTTCCAGAGTTACAGTAAGGAAACAGATGAATAGTTCGGAAGGGTAGGCTAGATGGACCAATGTACCTGGAATTTCCATGGGCATTCACCCTATCTCCTGCCATACGTTCAGTGGGGAGGGAATCGACGGAAACCCTGAAAAAACAGCTTTAATGTCTGTTTATGCCATTTCTGCAGTTTCCACCAATCTTCCATCAAGGGTATGGCAGGAGATTGGGAGAACTCCATGGAGGTTCTACCCCATGATCTTCTCCTGCCGATGATCTTCTCCTGCCCAAAACATTACTATGTTACCATGTGAAAATTGTAGAAGGCGTGCACCCAAATTCCTGGTGTGTGCAAAGCACTGCACCAGAGCCTCTGAAGATGAAAATTTACACTATATTTTTCTTAGTTTATATTTTCTTTTTTGGTTTCCTTTCTTTAATTAAAAAAACTTTTCTGTTAATTCATTTATATCTGAAGACTGTGTGATATGTCCAAAGGTCACATTAAGTGGGTGTGGTGGTTATATTTGTTTTTTAGTGCATTCTCATCTCCTTTTTTCAATTTAATTTTCTTGTCTTTCTTAAGTTTCCTTTTCTGACAGTTATATTCCTTACTAGTTCCTGTATTGTTTTACTCAATCATTTTAATGTTTTCCATGTGTGTTTATGTTCCTGAAAGTGATCTCAAGTTGGTAAAATACTGGCTGCACTCCATCCTATGATGGCTCCAAATTGCATTTTTCCGATTCACAAAACCACAGAATCATAGAAATTCCAGCATAGAAAACAACTCCTGTTATCCTAATTCCCTCTTAAATGCAGTGACTGATTCTGCTTCATTAGTCACATTCTGGCAATGCATTTCGATAGTGTAAAAGGAATTCCTCTATCCGCCCCCTGCATGCCACAACTACTGATCTGAAAATTATGCCCCTTATTATCACTTCATGGACTCGTGGAAATAATGGGAGGGATTTTAACCCCCCCCCCCACCCGCCCAACAGAAACTGCTTACTTCGTGTTTAAGAAAACATGGTCTATATGCATCTAACCAGTGGTCCTTAAAGGAATCGCTGGAGGCCGCCACCAAAGGTGGTACATTTTTTTAAAATACTTAGCTGAATGTGGAGCTGGGAGGAGCAGCATTAACACGCTAGATGGTCACCTCTTCGAGGTAGTCACTACAGAAGACACGACTTGCATACCATAGGAGGCCCTACAACTAAGCTTAATAGAGGTAAATTTCCACTGAGTTGTGCTATGTTCATGCCAATGAAAGAAGATTTGCAGCCACCGGTGGTCTGGAGAGGTATTTGCACAAGGGTTTCCTAGGTTTGTATATCCATTGGAGAAGTGAGTGGCATAAATCCCATGTAAAACAAGTGTAATCTGCTGGAGTTTATGTAAATTGGAGTGCAGCCTTTAAGAAGACAGTTCTGGCAGAAGATTGCAGCAGCAGACTGGGGAATAACCAGGTAAGTAAGGAGCAGTGCTTGGTTCACTCATTTAACTCCAATAAACAGACGGGTGCATGATCAACCAGCATGAGTCCCCTTTCCAAATGGTGCCGACCACATCACCAGTGTTAATGGGGTGGTAAGGCTACCGACCCCATTTTGAGCTCATTACCGCCCCGTTAATGCCAGGTGAAGACAGTCAAAATCGACTCCAACAGTTGGAGAACCACAGACATAAGCTCCAATGCAGTATACTACCATGCCGCCTTATAATAAATTATTTCATAGGAGTATCTTAATTGAGTTTCTAAATTGGAATATCTAATACTTATTTAATTATTAACTGTACAAACCAAATATTAGATTTAAAGTGCAAATTACAGATAATGCAATTTCAAATATTCAAGAATTAATCTTAACACTATGTAATCATACAAAAGCACAGAACTGTTAATTTAAAAAAGATATATTTACTAGGTAGATGAAAAGACAGACATAGGCACACTTACTGGCTGTTGATTGACCACCTACTACAGCATTGATCAATGAAGAGGTTGTGCGATAGTGGTCATTAGCCTTATCTTCTTTTTTAGTTATAGTTCTGAGCGTCTTGGCTGAGCTACCAATATCTAATGGTACAATATCTTCAGGTGCTACAAGCCTAGTGTCATCTTCAATTGGTGAGTTTCCTATTGGAGAAGTAGATCCTGTTTAATAAACATGCATTCGTTTGATAAAGTGCCACATAATAAATAGGCTTGCCAGCAAAGTTGAAGCCCATGGAATAAAAGGGACAGTGGCAGCATGGATGCGAAATTGGCTAAGTGACAGGAAACAGAGAGTAGTGGTGAACGGTTGTTTATCAGACTGAAGGAAGGTGCACAGTGGTGTTCCCCAGGGGTCGGTACTGGGACCACTGCTTTGCTTGATATATATATTAATGACTTGGACTTGGGCACAATTTCAAAATTTGCAGTTGACACAAAACTTGGAAGTATAGTGAGGAGAGCAGTGAGGAGGATAGTGATAGACTTCAAGAGGACATCGACAGACTGGTGGAATGGGCGGGCACATGGCAGATGAAGTTTAGCACTGGAAAGTGCGAAGTGATGCATTTTGGTAGGAAGAACGAGGAGAGGCTAAACTAAAGGGTATAATTCTAAAGTGGGTGCATGAACAGAGAGACCTGGGGGTATATGTGCACAAATCGTTGAAGGTGGCAGGGCAGGTTGAGAAAGTTGTTAAAAAAGCATACGGAATCCTGGGCTTCATAAATAGAGGCATAGAGTACAAAAGCAAGGAAGTTATGATGAATCTTTATAAAACACTGGTTCGGCCTCAACGGGAGTATTGTGTCCAATTCTGGGCACCGCACTTTAGGAAGGATGTGAAGGCTTTAGAGAGAGTGCAGAAAAGATTTACAAGAATGGTTCCAGGGATGAGGGACTTCAGTTATGTGGATAGACTTGAGAAGCTGGGGTTGTTCACCTTAGAGCAGAGAAGATTGAGAGGAGATTTGATAGAGGTGTTCAAACCATGAGGGGTCTAGACAGAGTGGATAGAGACTGTTCCCATTGGCGGAAGGGGTCGAGAACCAGAGGACACAGATTTAAGGTGATTGGCAGAAGAACCAAAGGCAACATGAGGAAAAACTTTTTTACGCAGCGAGTGGTTATGATCTGGAAAGCACTGCCTGAGAGGGTGGTGGAGGCAGACTCAATTGTAGCTTTCAAAAAAGAATTGGATAAGTACCTGAAGGAAAAAAAATTGTAGGGCTATGGGGAAAGGGCGGGGGAGTAGGACTAGCTGAAGTGCTCTTGCAGAGAGCCAGCATGGGCTCAATGGGCCAAATGGCCTCCTTCTGTGCTGTAACCATTCTATACAGTTGTTAAATATAATCCAACTAGCATAAACATCTTGTACCTTTTGTAATAATCTTTTGTTCTATTTCTCCTAAAGGCATTTTATCTTTCCAATTCAGAAAATTTGCAAACTCCAAGAAGTTAATCGTGCCATCCCCTTCAATATCACAGTATTCAATTAATTCATCAATCAGTTTGGGCTCTAAATTCAGGTTAAACTGTATACAGACATCTCGTAGCTCTTTTCTGTCAATTTTTCCATCACCATTCTGGAGAGAAACAAACAAAACAAGAAAAGAAATGAATGCACCAGTTGTTTTTTTAAATGGTATAACTGTCATTTTATATAAAAGACAAAACAAATCACCAGGATTACTCTGCCCAATTTCTAGCCACGTTAATTTTAACATGTGGACTATGATGTTATAGGCTAGAAATTGATGCACCATTCAGGGGCTAGCTGTGAGTTACTAAAAATAATTGGGAGTAACAAAGCCTGCTGGTTTTCATATAACTTTACAACATTGTGCTCCTGACTGTCAGAAACAAATATCAGGAATTCAAATGCACACTCACCATGATTTTCCATCTATTTGTTTTAATGGGCAAAAAACTCCAGGTTGTGGGGGCGGGGGTGGGGGGTAGGAGGTGGGAATATAGCTGAATTACCAATAGGTACTCATGGCAGGTGAGGCTCAGAAATGGAACTTGTACAATTGCCCCTTAGCTTTTGCCAATTTTAGTGTGGGGCTAAAAAGCTATTTCTCCCATACAGCAGCCAGCCGCCTACTCAGCTGTGAACTGCAATTAGGAAGCAATTAATAACTAAAATACAAGTAAAAATACAAAGGCTTTACTGACCAACATGGCTGCAGAATTTCTTGCTACAGAGTCAGGAATAGCAGTTTTACAAACTAGGATTTGCAAGCCCTATTGCAAAGATTCTTCCCCCTCAGAAGGATCTGTTATGCCAAGCGCGGGACTAAAAGAAAAAAGACTTGCATTTATATAGCGCCTTTCATGACCACCAGATGTCCCAAAGCACTTTACAGCCAATGAAGTACTTTTGAACAAAGAATCACTTAGAAGGAGTGGTAGATTAGACTAAGGAGCAGCACAGTGCAAACTCAAGCTGTCAACAATCAAACACACAACACAAGAGGGGATACATGCATTGCACAACCATACATTTGAATGTATGTAAAGAGTGGCAAGAAATGACCATCAGGCCTGCCATATCCAGGCAGTGGTGCAACGTTATACACCATCAACGACACAATCTCTCGGGAAAAGAGAAAAAAAAACTGCAGTAATTCAGCAAAAACTCTGGGGAATTGCTCTCCAAGTCCCTAAAGCAATCAGGCAAGGCTTGAGGAAATTCCAGTAATTCATAACGCTTCAAAATCCCGGATAACTCGCAATTTATCCTCTATAAATTGGAAATCTCTGTTCCTCTCAGGAACCTATTAAGTTCCCTTGTAAAGCGCCGTAGCCAATTCTTTCCCACTGCAAGCTTAGGAAGTCTGGTCCAGAGGGCTTTGATTCCCTGCAAAAAGATATACTTACTGACAATTAATCTAACTTTTTGCCTATGGATTTTATATGCATTCTCGCTACTCCTCACCAACCCTATCCACCTCAAATAAGCTATCCCCTCTAAACCTGATGTTCTCCAAATAGCTCTAACTCAAAGCCTGTCCTCGTACCTAAAAGCTCTGAGATTATGTATCGTTCTAGTCACCCTGCTTTAATGGCCACAACTACTAGTGTAATCTTGAAATAAAAATGGGAAATAAACCTACTAAATATTGGAACCAGGTAAATAATTGCTGCTTAAGACTGAATAAGACTGAGTACTAGATGTGTAACTGTTACAATTTTATAGCATCAGAATAATAGTAGTACTAAAATAATATACCTTGTCATAATGTCGAAAAGCTTCAAGAAGCGATTTGAAATTATGGAAGTTCATTTTCTTCAAATGCTCATGGACAGTAGTGAAGATTCCTTTATCCCTGTCCTTCTCTCGAAGGAATTTGGTAGGAGTCCTATAGTGAATAAGGTCCCCAACACCTGAAAAATAATGCATTCACTGAGAGGAGGCCAGACAAGTTTTTAAAAATTCTGAACTCCCACTGGATCTGCAGCCAGTGTGTGGCTTAACTGTACAATAGTGGTTGTAGCATTCAGAATTTATTTTTACATCAAGGTACAAATTCTTTCATATGGTTGTTATTTTTTTTCAACTGGCATTGTCAAATATACAACTACAGTGGTTCATAGCATTTCCAGCTGATTTTTCTCTTTGCATCTAAAAGAAAGACTTGCATTTATATAGCACCTTTCACCACCTCAGGACATCTCAAAGCACTTTACAGCCAATGAAGGACTTTTGTAGTGTAGTCACTGTTGTAATGTAGGAAACATGGCAGCCAATTTGCACACAGCAAGCTCCCACAAACAGCAATGTGATAATGACCAGATCATCTGTTTTAGTGTTGTTGCCTGAAGGATAAATATTGGCCGGGACACCAGTGATAACTGCCCTGCTCTTCTTCGAAATAGTGCCATGGGATCTTTTACATCCACCTGAGAGGGCAGACTGGGCTTCGGTTTAACGTCTTCTCCAAAAGATGGCACCACCAACCGCACAGCACTCCTTCAGTACTGCACTGGAGTGTCAGCCTAGATTTTTGTGCTCAAGTCTCTGGAGTGGGACTTGAACCCCCAACCTTCTGATTTAGAGGCGCGAGTGCTACCAACTGAGGCACAGCTAACACTAAGGTTATCCTTTTGTTGTTGCTAACCTTCCTGCCATCCTCAGCTAGATCTCCTTGTCACATATGCAGTCTGGTTCACTTTTGATATAAAGTTAGCATATTAACAATGCCTGCTTTCCATCAGTACAGTAATTTTAACTCTGAACACTGCTTCGATCATCACCATGAAATAAATGATGATCTACTGTAGCAATTAAAAAATAAGCTTTACCCCCATTAGAGCTGATAACCTTGACATGGAACTCCCACATCACCTCCATTACAAAAACTGCCTCTACACAGACCAGGTTTTACTTTTCGGACAGGCACTTCTTTGCCTAAAGTCCAAGCCTATTGAAGACTTTAATACTGCTCCCATATCTGAGGAGGTTCCTGTTGATATCTCTGTTGCACATCTGAACAAGATACAAAAAAAATGCTTGTTGTCTCTCACTTCTAGCCCCCAAGATCTCTTCCCTTTATTTTGCCTTGATTATATAGATAATACTATGGTCACTGCTCCTCTAAGCAGTGAGTTCAACAATTTCAGATCATAACCTCTGCCCCCATTTTTTCAGACGGCAGCTGTTGTTGATGATTCTGCTATTCCCATTTAACCTCTTGGAGACCCATCTTTTGTTTCTTTACTTGTCCCAGTACCATCTCGTTTTGCCTTGTACAATCATACCTTTTGTCATTTAATCTCTCCTGCCTTCCACCCTATCACAGACCTTCCCTTTTGTTGTTTCCTCCCCTGTCCCCGCACTTGTTTAAATTCTATTATATCTCTAACTTTTTCCTGTTCTGACGAAAGGTTATCGACTTGAAATGTTAACTCTGTTTCTCTCTCCACAGATGCTGCCTGACCTGCTGAGTATTTCCAGCATTTTCTATTTTTATTACTTTACAATCATTACTCATTCTGTTCCACATTTTATATATGACCTCTGCTAACAAAGAAAAGAGACTTGCATTTATATAACGACCTTTCATGACCTCCCAAAGCACTTTACAGACAATGAACTACTTTTGACATATAGTGTTGTAATGTAGGAAACGTAGCAGCTTTATACCACAAAGAACACTTGTCCATTCACACTGCCATCAATTCATCATAATTAACCAAAGTGAATACCAGATATTCTCCATTGCCACAGGTAGGAAGTTCAAATACAAATGTACATAACATCAAAGGGGAGATAAATACTGCACTGGTACAATGGAAGTGCTATCAAGACACTTAGGCCTAGAAACTCGGTTGCATAGCTGATGCGCCAAATAACGGCCCGAATCCATGAGGTTAAAGTCCAAAACTAAAGGCTTTTATTAAGTAAGAACATGGCATCAAGTTAACACAGGCCCAGCCCTTATGAGTAAGACCTAGCTCTTATAAGTAAGACTCACACCAATCAGGAGGATCCAGAGGGGCGGGGCTAGGGAGGAGCATTAGTGGTTACACCAGTAGAACATTCCAGACATTAACAAGTACAACAACAACAACAATACAAATGCCAGAACACAGAGTTATTTCATCACATTCACCCCCTGCTATAGATTCAGTCTGTCAGGAGGTCTGATAATCCTCTGGGAACGACGTAACTCTTGCTGAGGCTCCTCCTGGAGTACTAACTCCGGTTCATTCGAATTCCCAGAATCATCAGTATTTTCCACACTGAGGGTTTGTGTCTCTGAAGGTCCAATACCACGATTGAAAACTCTACTCTCAGAGTTGAACTCTTTTCGAGCTCCAGCAGGTGCAAGATCTTTAATAGAGACCGTATCCTCTCGCCCATCCGGATAATGAATATACACATACTGGGGATTAGCATGGAGGGGTTGTACTTCCTCCACCAGTGGATCAGTCTTGTGGCCTCTCACATGTCTGCGCAACAACACAGGGCCCGTGGACATCAACGATGTGGGTAACAATACTCCATTAGTAGCTTTTCTTGGAAAACTAAACATCCTTTCATAAGGGGTGGCATTCGTCGCTGTACACAAAAGAGACCTTATGGAATGCAGCACGTCTGGCAGGACATCCTGCCAGCGAGAGGTCAGCAGGCCTCGCGACTTCAGAGACAGTACGATAGCCTTCCACACTGTCGCATTTTCTTTCTCGACCTGCCCATTACCACGAGGGTTATAGCTGGTAGTTCTACTCGTTGCAATCCCTTTCGATAGCAAAAACTGTTGCAATTCTTCGCTCATAAAGGAAGAACCCCTATCACTATGTATATAGTTAGGCATGCCAAACAAGGAAAACAGTTGGCAGAGGCATTTAATTACAACAGCACTAGTCACATCCGGACAGGGGATGACAAAAGGGAACCGAGAGTACTCGTCTATAATATTAAGAAAATAGACATTACGGTCGCTTGATGGAAGGGGACCTTTAAAATCGAGACTCAAACGCTCAAATGGTCGAGTTGCTTTAATAAGATGAGCTGGCTCGGACGGCTTATAGAAGCGGGGTTTGCCTTCAGCACAAACACGACAGGTTCTGGTCATTGTCCGGACCTCCTCAATAGAGTAGGGTAGATTGTGGGACTTAATGAAGTGGTTCATTCTGGTAACCCCAGGGTGGCAGAGTGCGTCGTGGAGACTTTGAAGCTTATCTATACCTAGACTAGCACATACTCCTCATGACAAAGCATCCGATGGCTCATTAAATACTCTAGGCCTGTACTGAATATCATAGTCATATGTTGACAGTTCTATTCGCCATCTTAAAATCTTATCATTTTTGATCTTGCCTCTCTGCTTAGTATTGAACATAAAGGCCACAGATCGCTGGTCAGTAATGGGCGTAAAACGTTGGCCAGCGAGATAATGTCTCCAATACCTGACTGCTTCGATAATCGCCTGTGCCTCCTTTTCCACTGAAGAATGTCGAATTTCTGGTCCTTGCAATGTACGAGAGAAGAAAGCTACTGGTCTACCAGCTTGGTTAAGAGTTGCTGCCAATGCAAAATCAGATGCATCACTTTCCACTTAAAAAGGGATCTTCTCATCCACGGCACATACCACTGCCTTCTCAATGTCCCGTTTGATATTAAGGAAAGCCTCCTGAGCTTCCGCCGATATTGGAAAAGACGTTGACTTAATAAGAGGTCGGACTTTATCTGAGTAGTTAGCCACCCACTGGGCATAGTATGAGAAGAATCCCAGACACCTTCTTCAAGCTTTTACAGTGTGAGGTAAAGGTAATTCCTCAAGTGGGCGTAATCTTTCAGGATCTGGCCCGATTACCCCATTCTCCACAACGCAACCAAGAATACACAAACGTGTAGTATTGAAGGTACACTTGTTTTCGTTGTAGGTCAGGTTTAACCTCTTTGCAGTCTCTAGGAACTTCGCGAGATTTTGATCATGCTCCCGTTGATCGCACCCACAGATAGTAACATTGTCCAGGTACGGGAATGTTGCTTCCAATGTGTATTCATCCACCATACGATCCATCTCCCGTTGGAAGATGGATACCCCATTCGTCACTCCAAAGGGCACCCTAAGGAATTGGTACAGGCGCCCATTAGCTTCGAAGGCCGTATAAGGTCGGTCTTCTATTTTAATGGGGAGTTGATGGTAGGCAGACTTTAAATCAATGGTGGAGAACACGCAGTACTGAGCTATCTGGTTCACCATCTCAGAAATACGAGGCAAAGCGTAGGTGTCTAATTGGGTATACAAGTTTATAGTCTGGCTATAATCGACCACAAGTCTTTTCTTTTCATTAGTTTTAACCACCACCACCTGGGCACGCCACGGGCTATTACTGTGTTTGATGATTCCCTCCCGTTGAAGCCTTTCCACTTCCTCTTTTATAAATTTTTTATCTTTTGAACTATACCGTCGGCTCTTAGTCGCTATAGGTCTACAATTAGGAGCAAGGTTCACGAACAAAGAAGGCGGACTTATTTTTAAAGTAGAAAGGCCGCAGACTGTGAGCAGAGGCTGGGATCCACTCTCATGCTGACACTGGAAGTCCAAGCCTAAAATTAAGTTCACACACAACTGAGGTAATATGAGGAATTTAAAATCCTTATACTCCGTATCCTTAACGGTCAATGTGACTTTACAATATCCAGTTACCTCCGAAGTAAGGGACTTGGACGCCATCGCGATTTCACTTCGAGTAGGATACACCTTCAATGAACAGGAGTTAACAAGGTTGGGGTGTATAAAACTTTCAGTACTGCCACAGTCTATCAAACACCCAGTAGGACAACCATTAATCTTGATGTCCATCATAGATTTCGACAAGGAACACGGTATGGTCTGGTCAACCGTAACCGAGGCTAGAGTAAAACAATAGGCGGCAGCAGAAAAGACATCGGGTACAAGATTACCCTTACACACTTTACTAAAATGTCCCCGTTTCTTACATTTAAAACAGGTAGCCTCTCTGGCTGGGCATCGTTGCCTGGGGTGTTTAGATTGGCCACAAAAATAACACTTAGACCCATGGGGTACAGCCACAACAATAGGATTGAGTGGAGGCTCCATTGGTGTTATGGATGCCTCCATACTCGGAACACATGAGGCTGAGAAAGACGCGTGGGCTGATGCATACACTTCTAAATTCTTCTGGGCTACATCTAACGATTGGGCAGTAGCGACGACCGTTTTTAAAACTAATGAGTCATTCTCGAGAAGTCTCTGTCTAATATAATTAGATCGGAGACCAGATATGAAAGAATCGCGGATGGCCTCTTCCTGATACAATATGGCAGAGACAGCCTTGTAGTTACAATCTTTAGCCAAAGCCTTAAGGTCCTGCAGGAAATCGTCCAGAGGTTCCTCGGGTAATTGCCTGCGAGTAGACAAAAGATACCTGGCGTATATTTCATTAACCGACTTAAGGTACTGGGCCTTAAGGGCTGCGAGGGCCTCTTCATATGTAGTAATATCTTCAATTATCGAGTAAGTTTGATGACTTACCAAGTTGGTTAGAAGACCCAACTTGTTAACCGTCGAATCGACCGATGCGATGAAGTGTTCAAAACATCGAAGCCAATGCGTAAATTTCTTCAACGCGTCTGCCGAATGGGGATCGATATCCAGGCGCTCTGGTTTCAAAAATTGAACCATCTTCCAAAAGTTGTTACTTAATAAAATTGATGTGCCAAATAATGGCCCGAATCCGTGAGGTTAAAGTCCAAAACTAAAGGCTTTTATTAAGTAAGAACATGGCATCGAGTTAACACAGGGCAACCATCATTCATCACCGACCCAGCTCTTATAAGTAAGACTCACACCAATTAGGAGGATCCAGAGGGGCAGGGCTAGGGAGGAGCATTAGTGGTTACACCGGTAGAACATTCCAGACATTAACAAGTAAAGCAACAACAACAATACAAATGCCAGAACACAGAGTTATTTCATCACAATAGCGCTCGTTATTTGGACACTACGGGTGCCAAATTGGGACCTAAATGGTGTCTGAGCAGCGCACACACACTTCTGGTGCAGGCCGCATTGGACGCCATCTTGGTGAGGGCGGTAGGGCAGTTGTTAGGAGCATGCCCTATAAGTATGGCAAGTAGGCAGATTGTGATGTCAATCAGCATGAAACGCTCATTTGACGTCAGCGCTCTCATTTCCGTCGTCATCGCTGAAGCTAATGCCCTCTCTTAACCTCGCACAGCTGAACATGTGTTCAGCAGCAGGCAGGGCCCCTCCCACCCCCAATCCCACCAGCGCTACTTAAAGGGATCATCACCAACTTTCAGGTAACTTGCTTTTTCAGTTCTGCTGGCCCTTTTTAAGTTTGTGGAACTGTTTGGAGCTTTCTAGAGTTATTTAAAGTTGGTGAGGTGATAGGGAGTGGTACTGCAAGTGGAGAAGGCCTTGCTTCTGACTTCAAGAGTTCTGGTCAGACCACTTGCTCCCAGTCATGGGGGCTCTAGTTGTCACCCCCCTTGACCTGCAGTATGACAGGGCGATGGAGCAGAGACAGTAAAAAGGACAAGTTGCTCGCAGAGGGAGGAGGAGATGGAGAAGGGCTCTCAGCAGGAGGCCTTACCAACCTAGGGTAATCCGAGAGCAATTCTCTTACCTCAACCTGAGCCAGGAGAAGTGCCTGAGGTGCCTGTGCTTTATGAAAGAGGTGCTCACAAAACTCTGCCACCTCTTGCAGCCAGACCTGCAGCCTCTCTCCATGATAAGTACAGCGCTGCCAGTGGCTGTGGAGGTGACTGTGGCCCTGAATTTCTTTGCGTCGGGATCCTTCCAGGCTAGAGCAGGCAACGTCATGATCTGCTGTATCCTCCATGACCTGGCCATCATGAGGGCACAGCACTTGCCACCAGGGATACGGCCACCAGCTCAGGAGGAGGAGGAGGATGCAGAAGCAAGGAGGCAACCCAGACAGCCCCTTTCTGCCCAGGATATCCGGGAGTGAATCATCTGCCTGCGGTACAATTGAATGCAACCCAAATTCCCCATTCAACAATTGTCCCACACCTTGCCTTCCCTCTGTTACTTACCAACACATCGTCCTCATGGCCACACTGCTGAAATAAAAGCCACCACAAAGCAAACATTCCAATCAAACTTTATCCATCCAATATTACATCAAAAAATCAACTAATCACCCTTGTGCATTCCCTTAGTGACTGTCTTCCGTGTGCCTTTGCCTATCCTAGTGCTCATACACAGTGCTACCCCAGTGGCTGTAGGAAGGCTGCTGACTCTCATTGGGGGAGACTGCAGATGGCCTTGCAGGACAACCTCGAGGAGCTTTGGTCCTAGTAGGCCCGGCTTCAGACTGCACCAACCTCAGCATGGGCGGCAGCGGTCTTGGCTAGTGTAAGACTCGCAAAATTATACAAATTCCCCCAAAGTAAGAAAAGAAGAGATATTGGACTATTTGAAGGAAATATTGGGCCAAAAGGGGCTTAAAATCAAAACCCCAGGATTTCTGCTAGTTTAAAAGGCATGTTCAGGCCTGTGGAAAAGCTGCAACAAAGGGAATGGGTTGGACACTGTGGGACAGACAGTTTGAGTATTGGAAAGGCCAGATTGTCTGAGAATGTTCTGGACTATCCCAGTCATTCTACACAAAGACAATAAGCCCACGGGAGGTCAGTTCCCGCCGAAAACCTACAGGGCCATCAAGTACATGAATAATACAATACATGCCAACAACCAACAAAAGAGACCCTGGCCCCAACAGGAGTAGACAATCAAACAACAGTTTAAACCACTCAGAAAGATTTCCAAAACCACTTTGCACACTTAAACTGATTTTCGAAGCAATCCCAAAACTAGTTAAAAGCCAATTAAAAATAGATGGGACCAGCCCCGAAACTCGATGAGCATTTAAACCTATTAAAATTAACGAGCCTGCCAAAATTAACAATGGACCAGAGGAGATTTGGCGGTCAGATAAGCCAGGCCTCAACACATTGGGCCAGAAATTCGTGGCCAGAAGCGTGAGTACGGTCGGGGTACTCACGCATCTGGCCGTTGGAAATGCCGGCGTTCAGCAGGAACAGCGCATGCGGGGAACGCCGGCATTTCCAGACCCGAGGTCTATTCACAGCGCGTGCGACTGCACAGGCAGCGCTTGCGCAGTGAACTTTGTGGATTTCAATGATGGATTCAGTGAGGGTAAGTCCTTAGAAGTTACACTTGAAAAAAGCAAGTGTAAAGTTGTTCATTGGCTGCGGAGGAAGATATATTTTATCGTGGAGCTTCTGAAATGCAATATTTTTGTTTGGGAAAGGGAGGGAAGTTATTTTAAGAAATTTTAAGTAAGTTTTAAAGTTAAAAATTTTTTTTTTTTTTTTTTTTTTAAAAAGGGTTTTCAGAACGGTAGGTAGAAGGAGCAATTGTGGCTGTGTGAATGGAATGTGAGAATGAGTTATGTATGTATGTCCACATATATTCCTTTACGTATATGTATGTATGTTTTATATTCCTTTACTAATGTGTATGAATGTATGTTTTTAATTATGATTTTCCAATAAGTTACTTTCTCTGAAAGTCATAATTAAATAATACATTCATACACATAAGTAAAGGAATATATACATAACACGCAAAGGAATATATACAGACATACATACTTTCAGAAGCTCCACGATAATAAATATCTTCCTCCGCAGCCTCTGGAGCAACTGTACCCATGCTTTTTTCATGTGTAAGTTGTAATGACTTGACCTCACTGAAAGCATTAATGAAAGCGGCGAATTATACTGCGCACGCGCTGCCTGTGCAGTCGCACGCGTTCTGCCTCTGAACCCCTTCGTTCAGAGGACAGGAAATGCCGGTTTTCCCCACATGCACTGTGCATGCTGAAAACCGGCATTTCATCCAGCCAGATGCGTAAGTACCCCGACCGTACTCGCGCATTTGGAAGGGAATTACTGGGCCAACATTTTACATGTCAATAAAATGAAAAATTTAACAATTGCACGACTTGCCCCCTCGCATCTGCGACTGAGGGTCCAAGGAGGTGCATTGCGCAAGAGGTCATCATCGTACGTATCCTCACACTGTTCCCTTTGGGGAACTGTATGAAGTGGTGGAAGGATTTATGGCCGTGATTAACGCTCATTCCGTGACCGTAACTATCTTTGAACCAGCCATTAGGGTGGTTAGTCCTATGGCGGGAGGGTTTTACGGGCTCCCACAACCCATCTGAGGGGGGGGGGGCCACCAACACCCACGGACGCAAGTATCCCGCTGGATGTCCACCCAGAATTTAAAGTTGGAGCTCCGACTCCACTTGCCGGGACTGTCTGGAGTGGGGTTCAAAACCCTACTCCTTCTGGCCCAGCGGCGGGGATGCTTACTGCTACGCAAAAGGCCCACTCCGCACAAAAGGTGACACCCATACGTTTCCTGCGCCTTTTCCCTCCCCGTGACTGGAGCCCTATGCTGCCATTTCACGTTGCTAATCGGATTGGGCCTTTGTCATAGCGGTAGGATCCCCGCCGCTGGGCCAGATCAGGGTAGGGTTTCGAACCCCGCTCCAGACAGTCCCGGCAAGTGGAGTCGGAGCTCCGGCTCTAAATTCTGGGTTGACATCCAGTGGGATATTTGCGTCCGTGGGTGTGGGTGGCCCCCCCTCCTTGTATAGCTTGTGGGAGCCCGTAAAACCCTCCCGCCATAGGACTAACCGCCCTAATGGCTGGTTCAAAGATGGTTACGGTCACGGAATGAGCGTTAATCATGGCCATAAATCCTTCCACCACTTCATACAGTTCCCCAAAGGGAACAGTGTGAAGACACGTATGACGACGACATTGCTAAATAAATAAATGGAATTAAAAAAATTCTTTTAGGGCTTTTAAAAGTCTTTAAATTGCTTTAATTCTCTTTAAAACTACTTCAGATTACTCAAAATAATGTGAACATTTTAAAAAGTTTATAAAAGTTACCAAAATCTTCAAAAAACTTCCAAAAACCTATTTAAACTGCTGCTTTGCATGTAAAAATGCTTAGCAGCTTGACAGAAACATTGGGGGCGTGTCCAGTGAAACTGAGACCTCAAGGGGCGTGTCTCACTTGCACTGCACGCTCCTGGCTTCGCGCTGGCTGCACTCCTGGGCGGCGTGACCTCATACGCTGCCCGGGATTCTTCTTTCAGTTTCTGCAAGTGCAGGCGTTCCTGGAGCTGATCGGCAGGAGCGCGGGGTAAGTGCAAAAACGGGGCTGCAAGCCCCGTTCAGCAATTTCTGGCCCAGTATAATTGAGGCCTTTGTTCAGAAAATACAGACAGTTCGACAGACAATTCGACAGACAGAAAAGACAGACAGTTCAACGGACAGTTCAACGGAGAGTCAGTTGAGGACACAGCTCAAGATGGTTCAAGTTCAGTACAGGAGAGAGAAAGTATGGTTCAGAAAGAGTACTACTCATTATCATCATCACCGTACATAGTCGGAGGATCGGAGACTTGAGGAAAGAAGAACGAAATGAAAGGAAAAGGGAATCGCGGCAACCAAAGGCCTCAAGAAACCAACAACTAACAATATTACCACCAATTAGGTAATACTGAGCCACCGCGACCAACAAGAAACCAACCAACAAGAAGTCAAAAATTCGCAAGTTTGTTTCCACTCTACAAGCTAGTCTGACTTACCCCTGGGTAAGATTTGACACAAAAGACTCTAAAAACTATACCTAACCAAAGGAAATTGGGTACTTACCCGATAAATCCAACTACGCATCCAACCGCATCAGCGGACAGGCGAAGACTGAAAACCCAACGCAGGTGCAGTCTTCTACCATGTCCGGGGTACGGCAGGCCCCAACCGCCACAACTAAAGAGAACCCCAAAATCGTGGACCTCTACAATCTGTCAAGAAAGTCGTTTGGTGAGCATTTCCTGGTCCTCTGGAATTCAACCTAGTTAGGATAGTGGGATTGGGAGGGGTAAGGTATTTTTGTCTATTGTCATTCTCCCTCGCAGATTCCAAAGTGTTCCCCCTTTAAGAGTATAAGTTTTATTGTATTGTGTATTTTTCCTGTCTCAAAAATAAAATCTAAATTCTTTTGACCAACTCAGGTGTCTGTTGCAATTTCATTGCAACCCCCAAATAAGTCCAAAGTCTAGAACCAAGGGAGTGGGAGCGATTCGAACCGCTCAGGGAGTCAGAGGTGAAGCTGACCACACACACCACCCCTTACACTGGCTGGCTGAAAGGCAACAGCAAGGGCACTGGCAGAGTGGCAGTGGTGGAAGGGCGAATGCTGTCATCCTGAGAGATGACAGCAGGGTTGGCCTCCATGGATCCATTGCCACTCCCCAGGGGCAGCGCCTCAGCAATCCTAGTAATTTGATGGAGTACAGACTGCTGGACTGCTGCGACACCCTGCAAGCCCCTTTCAACACTGGTAAACTCAGCCATGATGGCAGCAGTCTGTGCTTGCATGATTTCAGCCTGAGATTCCATTGCAGCACTCAAATGTTGGGTGGCTTCTGCTTGTGCTGCAATGGAAGCTGAGACTTTGGGCAGCAGACGCGCCATGATGGTTGAGTGCACAAGTGCGTTAATGGATATGCCCAGCCCTTCCACACTGGAAAGGATGGGCTCCAACCTCTGCCCAAAGCTCTATGCAAGGTTGGAGCTGGACTCCGCCATGCTCCTTGACATTACATTCAGGCTTTCTGGCAGGGCTGCCAATGCACCAAGTATTTCATTGTACATACCCATCAGCGTTCTTCAGTAGGCCGCCCCATCGAGGGCTTCATCTGAGTCCTGTGCAGCAGAACTCATGTGCAATCTCGCCCACCAGGGAGCTGGCACCTGAGCTACCCTTTCCCCCACCCTGGCTGCAGGCCACTTGTGCCCGGTGTCTCACCACGTGCAGATGCTGCATCTAACCTATCGTCTAAAGCACACGGAGTGTCAGTATCTGAGCTGGTCACTGGGAGTGTGAAATCGAGTGACGGTGGTTCTTCTTCTTTACTCTCCTCTCCCTCTTCTTGTTCAACCACTGGCTGGGCAGGCTGGATTTCTTGGATGTCTGAAATGAGAAAGGCACATGGGTGGGGTTGTGGTGAGGGGAAGCAAGAGGTGCATGCTTATACCATGTGCAGATTGTAAATCAGAAGAGATTGTGGAATGAGAAGGAAGTGGGATATGAGAAGGAGGTTAATGCACAAGGATGCCAGCATCTTACATTCCTTCAGCTGCGCCGCTGGCCATGGCCTCAGCCATGCCCCTGCCAAGTATGGCCAGCACCGTCTACTCCAAGGGGGTGAGGTGATGCAGGCATGCCTGTCCCCCACTGGTTAAGGTCTACTGGCATCTGTTATGCACCACCTTTTCCTGCAAGAGAAAGGGAAGTGTGTCAGTGAGTGTGGTGCTATGTGTTTGGGTGATGTGCCTGTCATGGTTGAATAGCTGACAGTGTGTTCAAGCTGTGAGGTGTGGGTGTGAGGCTTGTAGCAGTGTTAAGTGTGTGCGGGTAAGGTGGAGCTATGAACGTGAGGTGTGAGTCGTGTTTGGTAGAGATTGTTGGTACGCAATGTTCCCTTTATTTTTCTTTTGGGTGTGCAGCCCATTCAAAATACCGCGAATGCGCAGTTTTTCCTATTTAAAAGCCGGTAAGCCAGCTGTGTGGGAGCAGCAGACCTGCAGAGTGCTGCACGGCCACACGGCTTAAAAGGAACATTGTTGATAAGTGAGTGATGGGGGTGTGCTGCATTGAGCAGTGTGTGAGGCTAGTGGTGCAGATGGGGGGATACGACATTTGAAGATGAACTCACTGACCTTGACCACTTGTGTGATGTCATTAAACTTCTTCCTGCAGAGTCCAGGTCCTCACTGCTATACTGCTGGCATTGACCACATTGTCTATTGGCTACCACTGCACTCTCATCTGTTGTTGGGAGGGCCACTTGTGGGAAGAGGACCTCTCTCCTGGGGTTGACCTCCTAGACTAACGCCTCCAGTGCTGCATCCGAGAACCTTGGAACCCTTTCTCTGACCGGTTGAGCCATTACTCAGTCGTCTCGTTTATGGCAGTAGCCTCCACAAGCAGTCCTGTTGCAGGCAGAAGGCACCTCCCCTTTAAGAGGTGCAGACTGCCTTTAAGTAGTGCAGGCTAGCTTTAATTGGAACTAGCCTTGTACGGCTTTGGGCCCCCTGCTGATATTTAAGCCACTTAGCACTCAGCTGAAAGCCACAATCATGCAAAGTAGCAGGCAACACATATTGTATGTGCTGCCAGCAGTCCTCCGAACAGGTGCGGGATGTTATCGCATCACAATCCCCGCACCCATTTTCGGGGGATCCCGAATTTCTAGACCTTAAAATTAGACAATTATATTATCAGCTTTCAGCCATGTTAGATTGAGATAACTGCCAGTGTTAATAACGTATGTATATTTCTCTGGAAATTTCAGTTCAGATTCAGATCATTACCATACTCATCAGGATGCAGTAAAACACCAAATGTATGATCAGGGGGAACCTTCAGGGTATCTGCAATTCTGAAAGAACCAAAAAACAGTACCATTAAATCCAAGCAAGTTGTTAATGACAACAATAAATTTTGAAAGCGGTATACAACAAAATAATCACAAATTTGAAATGGCCTAAAAATTGGGCCTCCTAAGTCCCCAAATTGGCAGGCAGGAAACGTGGGTATGCTTCCGACCAGAAGCACGCTGCCCGTCATATTGGATAAGGACAAACAAGACTCGTCCTTTACGCACGCCTGAAGCAGGCATTAGGCGGTTTGCATATGCAATTAGGGGGTCCAATGCCTGCTTGAGGTCCCTGCTGCATGACTGGTTTGCCCTGAAGCAGCCAGCGCCATCGCTGACTGCACTCAGGGAAACTAACCCTGAAGAATGCCTGTAACAAAATGATTTGCCTGAATGTGGGAGCTCGGAGGAGCATTCCTGCTCTTACTGACCCCATATTTAACCCCCGCCTGATCACCACTGCTCCCAGCCTCGAAATCCCCAACCTCCAGACTTCCCAATCTCTCTCCCCTCGAAGCCCTGACCTTGCTTCAGCTCCCCCACCCCCGCCCACTCCCCCGAGACCTGTGGGCAGGTCATCACATCTGTGGGCCACTGCAGCACTAGCAGCAGCCTGAACCTCTACCACTTACCTTCCTGGCCTCTTCTTGCAGCACCATTCCTATGTGAATGAGGTCCAAGACCCAACATCAGGGGCTCCTCACACCCTACCATTCGGATGCTCCTGAATTTCTAAACCAATATGTTGTCCACTCCGGAAACAAATACTTCTTTTTCCTTTGGTCCAATCTGTTCTTTTTTTCTATATGACTACAAACCATATGTTTAATAGTGTTGGTAGTAGGTTGGAATGGGCTACTTCATTATTGGGGGGAGTAGTGATTGGAACTGAAAACTGTGGGATCATCAGCGAACAGCCTTAGTCTGACATTATGATAGAGGGAAGGTAATTGATGAAGCAACTGAAGATGGTTGGGATGAGAACTGAGGAACTCCTGCAGTGATGTCCTGGGGCCATGATGATTACCCTCAGACAACCACAAAGATCTTCCTTTGCATCAAGACATGATGCCAGCCACTGGAGGCTTTTCCCTTTGACCTTCAATGACCATAGTTTTCCAAGGGCTCTTTGGTGTCACTCAGTCAAATGTTACCTTGATGTCATAGGCAGATACCCTCACCTCTCCTCTGACATTCAGTTTAATGGCATTACTGATGGCTCTTTCAAACATTTATTGATGATTGGAAGGAGGCTGATAGGATGGTAACTAGCCTGGTTAGATTGAACCTGGTTTTTGTAGATAGTACAAATATAGGCAATCTTCCACATTGTCAAGTAGATGCCAGTGTCATAGCAGTGGTGGAACAGTTTGGCTAAGGAAGTAGCTAGATCTGGTGCAAAAGTCTTCAGCATTACAGCTAGGATGTTGTGAGGGCCCATAGTCTTTGTTGAGTCCAGTGGACTCAGCCACCTTGTAAGGTCAAGTGGAGTGAACTAAATTTTCTGGGCACAGGTATTTATGTTGGTGGGTACCTTGGGAGGAGGCGAAGTAGGATTATCCTCTTGGCATTTTTGACGAGGCATTTGTAAACACTTGTCTCTTGCACATGTGTACTGAGCTCCATTATGGTTGAGAATGGGGATGTTTATGCAGCCTCCTGTTAATTGTCGATCGCCATTCTCAATTGGAAGTGAAAAAGTTATAGAGATTCCTCTGATCCATTGTTTGTGGAACTGCTTAGCTCTGTCTGTTACTTTTGGTGTTTAGCATGTGGGTAGCCCCGTGTAGTGGATTCACTAGGTTCACACCTCATTCTGAGGTATGCCTGGTGTTGCTCTTGGCATTCCTTCTACATCTGCCTTGAACCAGGGTTGGTCTCCCAGTCTGATGGTGATCAAGAAGTGAGGGATGTGCAAGGCCAAAAAGTTACAGATTGTGGTGATATACAATTAAGATGCTGATGATGACCCACAGTACCTCACAGTCTGTCTAACTTAGCATGGTGTTAGTGCCACATTACATGATGGAAGACATCCTCACAGTGAAAATGAGAATTTGTCTTCAAAAGGACTGTACGGTGGTCCACCAATGTTATCATGGGCAGAACGGTCTGCAGCAGATAGACTGGTGAGGACGTGGTCAAGTAGGTTACCTCATGTTAGTTAGTTCCCTCACCAGCTAACACAGGCGCAGTCTAGCAGTTACATCCTACAAGATTCGGCCAGCTCAGTCAGGTCAATGGTGGTACTACACAGCTATTCGTGGTGATGGACGATGAAGTTTCCCACCCAGAGTCAATATTCCCTTTAATTTTGTTTGGCCCTGCGTGGCCCTTTTAAAATACCGCGCGTGCGTGGTTTTTGTATTGAAAAGCCGACTGCATGGGTTCCCTGAAGCACTGCACAGCCACGAGGGAGCACAGCTTACAGGGAACATTGCCCAGAGTACATTTTGTGCTTTGCTTCCCTCAGAGATTCCTCCAAGTAATTTTCAATATTGAGGAGTCCTGATTCATCCATTGGGGGGAGCAGTAGGTAGTGATTAGCAGAAGTTTTTCTGGACCTTATTTGACATGAAGCCACGAGACTTCACAGGGTCTGAAGTCAGTGTTGAAGATTCCCAGGACCACTCCTATTCGACTACTGCCAACAGGCCTATCTGATTTTCTTATTACTGAACTTTGTTGTGATTGTTTACAAGTAGTGGCTGTTAGGCCACTTAAGGACATTAGGAGTCAACTACATAGCGTAGAACTGGAGTCACATGTTGGCTGGATAGAAGTGGCAGGCACCTTCCCTAAAAGAACATTCGTGAACTAGTTGGGCTTTCATGACAATCATTAAGCTTTTCATGGTTATTTTTCTGGTGTTAGCCCACAAATTACACTTGGAATAGTCTCTGGCTAAGGTAGTGCTAGATGTTCTACCCATTTATCACCAATGGGTGGAAAATGTAGCCCTAAGATCCAGTAAACCATATGAAAAGAAAACTTGAGCATTTTTTTCTGGATTGATGAGCTATGATGGGTCAAATGAACTCCCTCATCTGTATTTCTCTTGTGATCCAAATTTCCTCTATTATCAATGCCGAGAGAGAAGACAGAAAAATACTGCCTTTACAGTTTCTGCTCTGAAATTGTATTAATCTATTTGTGTGTGTGTGTGGGTGGGCAGTAGGGGAAGATTTTTCCTAAATACATTAGTTCTCAGTAAATGTATAATTATGATTTATAATGAAATCCTTTTTCCAAAACTTAAATTGGACTTACGGATCAAGGAATTTTCCAATTTGAGAGTGTGTTTTTTCTCTGAAGTCATCGACTTTTTTTGATATGATCTTTGCCGCTTTTTGCCTATATTGAAAAGAAGCAATACTAAGTGTGAATATTTTAATAAGAAATACCTCATTTAAACAAAACATAGGTAGGAAGTATTAGAGGTTAAGCAAAGGAAGAACATACGAACATACAAAATTGATGGACAGGAAAAGATCAGCTGGTCCATCAAGCCTGTCCCACACTCAGAAAAGTAACAGAGGATAAACATGAACACCAAATGCATTCCCATTTTGTGAATAAGCTACCCAATACCCCAGCACACTTTGATAGGAAATTTACCAGTTCCATTGACCTATCCAACATCATTTTTTATTAAACTGTTGTAATTCTTGTGACGGTTGGGTAATTTTTGTGCTAGTTGATTGGTCTGATGTTTCATTGAAAGGGTGGTCAATAATGAGATGACAGATCTGACAAAGGCCCAATTAGTGTGAGAGCTTTCTGATTAGTCTGAAGTGTTTCATTGGCCACACTGAGGACCAATGAGGTAGGAAATCTAACAGAGATCAATGGAGATGAGTGGGACAGGTACCACAAAAAGGTTCTAAACACCATTACAGTCCTTTATTAAATGTAGAGATGGTGTTATAGACTCAAATGCCTATTTTTGAAGTCACTAACATTTTGATGCCTCAGCTGTATGAGAGAAAAGTCTAGCAGTAAATCTATAAAGCAGTCCTTATACGATGCCAGCAGCTATGTTTCGTTGACAGGGCTGTGTTTCATTGAACAGGAGAGAAACAAAGCGTCACCCCAGCACTAGTCTTTATAACAAATACTTACTTTTGCACTTCAGTTAACCAGCGTAATGATTTTGCTATCATTCTTCCGTCTTTAAAATAAGGAGTCGCTAATCCAAATGTACTATATTTGCTGTGTCTTGACCAGTCATATTTTCTATCCACCTGCTCCCCTATGGAAATAGTTCAAGAAATCTGTTTAAATCTTGGAACCTTTGCTATTATTTTTACCACTATTACAATTCCCATTACAAATTATTGTGTTGCCACTAAACAATTGCTGACATTGTGAACCAGCCCCTCAACCATCCAGCAGTGCCCCTCCTCCCTCTCGGGGCGCTACCTGGGAAAATCAGCCGCAGGGGTGCTAACTTTTTCGGGGCGCTAAAATTAGCGTCCCAGCGAAGGTAGCACCCCAAAAGGGACGCTACCCAATTTTTACCTCATTGTAGCTTTAAGGTCTGTATGTGGAGGTTGAACTATATTAAAAGAACGCAATTTGTTTCCTTCATTCAATATCCATATAAATACATAGATTATATAGCTGTGCAATAACAGAGGTGGGAAACTCAATGGCTTTGAAATTACACTGTGTGAAGATTAGTGTGCACACACATAATACCTTGCATGAAATTCCTTAGCCTGCTATTTTAAAATCGAGGCCCACCTCCATTAAAATAGCACACCAAGGAACCTCATGGCCGCTATATTTACGGGGAGGGAGCGGGGAGCAGGGAGTGGGGGGGGGATCCCAGAAATCCCTAGTACGCTGAGGATGTGCTGGATTTAATGGCGGGCCCTCATTTCAATTTTTTTACTCTATTTCCCACCCGGCAGCCAGCCAGATTGAGAGGCCTGCTGTTGGGGACTGTCTCCGACAACCGGGAAAGATCAGTGGTTTTTGGGGGGTGGGGAGGGGGGGAATGGCTCAGGCTGGCCATCAGGAGGGGGGACCGTGAGAGATCTCATGGTTGGTGGGGGCCGGGGGGGGGGCCGGGGGGAACGGTTGGACTGGCAAATCGGAAGGGAGGGGGAACCGGGAGAGAGCACAGGGCTGGCGGGGGGGGGGGGGGAGGGGGGAGGAGCAGTCCTGCTCCTCCTGGCGCACAAGCAGTGCTAGAAAAAGTACTTACCTGCTGGATCCACTGCTCCCGTCTCCCTTTAACTGCCAGGTTTTGTGAACCCCAGGAAACCCGTGCAGGAGGTGTTAATTTCAAATTTCAGGTGCATTCATGACGGGTTGCCCGAATTTACAATTTAACCAGCCCCCCGACCCTCTCCTGCCCGACGTAGGGGGTTAAAATTCCCCCCCATATGACTGCTTCAAGTGTTTGTACATCAATCATTAAACAGTATAATTTCAAGACCTATCACTTAATTTTAAGCTCACCTTGCAGCACCGCAGAGCCAAAGCTATTGCCCTCTCGAGTAGTTCAATTAAATGAGTAAATATTCATAAAAATAGGAAAATTACTACATCCAACTGCTTTGCATAGATTTAAGAGAAATCATTGCTGAAAATTTCCCCAGGGGTTCTCTTGATCAGATGCCGTAACTTTGGCTGAAGATCAGCGGGAACTCTGCTCACAGGGTTTCTGCCAATCTTCCGTCAAAGTTAGTGGTTGATTGGGAGAGCCCATGGGAAATTTGCAGCGCATTTGTATATTGGCCAATAAGATGGCCGTTGTTTAGGTAAAATGAGCTTTATCTTATCTGGCAGATAGTATGTCAGATTTTAAAACAACACAACGAAATATATTTTTTATTTAGCTATGTGTTACTTGATTATGGGTTTGCCTTGCGTTTTACCGCCAAATGAAATAAAAATAAATTGCTTGGACTGGCAAATACAGAACTACACTATTTCCATGAAAACTAAAAGTTTTCAAACTTTTCTTTGTGGGAGATCCCTTGCAAATATTGATAAAATGTGTCTTTTTATTAATATATAACAAGAGAAATAATGTGCTAGTAAGTCAACTGTAAAATTCAGATATCTGATGAGATGGACAGAAGTCCAATATCCTCGTGGTCCCCTTCTTGGATCTTCTTTTCAACTCCCTTTATCTCAAGACTACCAGCTTGGAGTAATGCCTGCTTCCTGTTGAGTTAAAATTCCTCGGTCAACATAGAATGGTTCAGAGGACACTTCAGAAACAGTTTCATGCTAATAGAAACATAGAAAAATAGGAGCAGGAGTAGGCCATTCGGCCCTTCGAGCCTGCTCCACCATTCAATATGATCATGGCTGATCCTCTATTTCAATACCATATTCCTGCTCTCTCCCCATACCCCTTGGTGCCTTTTGTGTCTAGAAATCTATCTATCTCTTTCTTAAATATATTCAGTGACTTGGCCTCCGCAGCATTCTGTGGTAGAGAATTCCACAGGCTCACCACCCTCTGAGTGAAGAAATTTCTCCTCATCTCAGTCCTAAATGTCCTACCCCGTATCCTGGGACTGCAACTCCTCATTCTAGGCCCCCCAGCCAGGGGAAACATCCCTGCATCCAGCCTGTCTAGCCCTGTCAGAAATTTATACGTTTCAATAAGATCCCCTCTCATTCTTCTAAACTCTAGTGAATACAGGCCTAGTCGACCCAATCTCTCCTCATACAGCAGTCCTGCCATCCCAGGAATCAGTCTGGTGAACCTTCGCTGCACTCACAATTCACAATTCAAATCGCTTTATTGGCATGATAAGTTACATCTTATGTTGCCAAAGCATCAAAATACATTTATGGTTGAGCACATAAACGCAGTTCTATTCATACAGTGTATAAACAGGTATATCCCTGAGTGTATAAATATACATTCGCATTGTTTATATATATTCATTTCTTAGTTTACTGGTTGTCCCTCTGTTCATGGCAAGCTGTAACATAGTGTGCCGCCAGTGTTACACAGCTTCTCTCCTCTCCCAGTAGGAATGGGAGTTTTTGGTTGTCATTCAGATTTCTGAATTCAGGGCATATTTGTGAGAATTTTTGGTAGAAATTCTCCCTGATGTCCTGATATTTTCCACAGGCTGTGAGGAAGTGCATCTCTGTCTCCACTACTCCCTGACTGCAGTGAGAGCATATCCTGTCTTCTCTTGGCAGCCTGGTCTGCCTGTGTCTGCCTTTTTCGATCGCTAGGCTATGTTCGCTAAGTCTGTACCTTGTCAAGGTTCTTCTCAGTTTGTTATCCTTTACCATGGTCAGGTAATCAGCTATGTTGTATTGTCTGTTTAGGGCCAAGTAGCAATTGAGTTTGCTTTGGGTTTTTGTTGTTTCTGCCCAATATGTCAGATATTTTTCCTTTTGCTTAGCGACGATTGTGTTGGGTCGAATTCTTTGTGTTACCCTGTCACTGTCCTGGGGCTGGTTATTGTTAGTATTGTTAGTAGTTACTTCACTGAGTCCCAGGACTAGTTGACTGAGGGTATTCTTCTTTATGGTCAGCTCTTGGCATTTCAGGGCGTCGTAGTGATAGCATTGGGGGTTGCTCATTTGTAGGTGATTCCAAAATTTGGTGGCTCTTTTTTGGATAGTGATTATTAATGGATATTGGCCTAGTTCCGCCCTGCATGCATTGTTTACTGTTTTCCTTTGAGTCCGGAGGATACTTTTACAGAATTCTGCATGTAGGATCTCAATTGGGTGTTTGTCCCATTTTGCGAATTCTTGTTGAGTTAGCGGTCCCCATACTTCACTGCCATAGAGTGCAATTGGTTCAATTACTGATTTGAAAATTTTGAGCCAAATGCTAATTGGGATTTCTATTTGGATTGATTTTTTGATGGCATAGAAAGCCCTTCTTGCTTTCTCTTTCAGTTCATTCACAGCCAGTTTGAAGTTTCCCGTAGAACTGATTTTTAAGCCCAAGTATGTGTAGTTAGTGGTTTGTTCAATTTTGGTTGTTCCTACTGTGAAATTTATTTTGGGTCCCTGATGTTTGGATCTTTGCTGGAACACAAGGACTTTGGTTTTTTGGGGATTTATTGTCAGGGCCCAAGTCTGGCAGTACGACTCCAACAGGTCCAGGTTCTGCTGTAGACCCTCTTTAGTTGGTGACAGCAGAACCAGGTCGTCTGCATAGAGGAGGAATTTAACCTTGGATTCATATAGGGTGAGGCCGGGTGCTGTAGATTGTTCAAGTAGTTTTGCCAATCCATTTATGTAAATATTAAAGAGTGTCGGTGAGATTGGCGAGCCCTGCGTCACCCCCCGCCCCTGTGGGAAGTATTTTGTTTGTTTGTCTCCAATTTTAACTGCACATTTGTTGTTTGTATACATTGATTTAATTACATCATATGTTTTCCCTCCTACCCCGCTTTCAATAAGTTTCAGGAATAAACCGTCATGCCAGATGGAGTCGAAAGCTTTCTGGAAATCTATAAAGCATGCGTAGATTTTGCTTTTGTTATGGTGAACGTGTTTGTCAATTAGGGTCTGTAGGGTGAAGATATGATCGGATGTTCTATAGTTTGGCAGGAATCCAATTTGGCTTTTACTCAAGACATTGTGCTCCTCAAGGAAGTTTATAAGTCTTTTGTTTATGATGCTACAGAATACCTAACCCAGGTTACTGTTTACACAGATGCCTCGATAGTTGTTTGGGTCGATTTTGTCCCCACTTTTGTATATGGGCGTTATGAGTCCTTTGTTCCAGATATCAGGGAAATAACCGACACTCAGAACCAAGTTGAAGAGTTTTAGGATAGCCAGTTTCATTTTGTTGTCTGTGTGTTTAATCATCTCGTTTAGTATGCCGTCTGTCCCGCAGGCTTTTCCTGGTCGCAGGTCCTTGAGTTTTTCAAGAAGTTCTTTTTCTGTTATTATGGCGTCTAGCGGGTTTTGGTTATCTTTTATGGCCATTTCTAGCTTTTCCAGTTTTTTGCATATTTGGTGTTGCTCTGGTCTTAGTGTGTTTTTCTGGTATAATTTTTCAAAGTGGTTTACCCATGTGTCCCCATTTTGAATGGCCAAATCGTCGTGTTGTTTTTTGTGTAGTGTTTTCAAGTTTTCCCAGAAACAATTGGAATCAATGGATTCCTCCATGGAGCTGAGTGTATTCTTAATATATTGCTCTTTTTTGGTTCTGAGTGTGTTTCTGTATTGTGTTAGTGTCTGACAATAAGTAAGGCGTAATTCCTCGTTTTCTGGATGTCTGTGTTTTTGGTTTGATATTTTTCTAAGTTTTTTCCTCATGTTATGGCAATCTCGGTCAAACCATTTTTCATAGTTTTTTGTTTTGGGTTTGTTCTTGCGAGCTTTCAAGTTTGCATTTGTTGCCAAATTATCAAAAATATTGTTTAGTTTAATAACTGCCCGGTTTACGCTTTCTTTATTGTGAGTGTATATGTTATCCAGAAAGGTGTCCAAGAGAGCTTGAGTTGATGCATTGCTAATTGTTTTCTGGTATTTTTCCGTGTCGTTTTTGGCCCATCTGTACGATTTTTTGGTGTTGTACAGTTTACTGGGTTGTGTTTCTATGTTGTTTGTTTCTGTCTTTTTGAGGAACATAGTAATTTGACTGTGATCTGACAGTGTTGTTTGTGGTTTGACTGTGAATGCTCTGAAAGAGGATGGGTCTAAGTCTGTAATCATATAGTCTACTGTGCTGCAGCCAAGAGGTGAGCAATAGGTCGATCTTCCTAGGAGGTCTCCTATGAACCTACCATTGACAATGTACAGACCCAGGTTTCGACAGAGCTGTAGTAGCTGTTTTCCATTGGTATTTGACTGCTTGTCGCAGTTATGCCTGTATGGAAGGGAAGGGATGTCAAAGTGGTTATTCCCGAAAACGTAATTGTTTCCCTGATTATTGGTGAAGTCTGGTTCTTCGCCCGTTCTTGACTCCCTCTATGGCAAGTATATCCTTTCTTAGGTAAGGAGACCAAAACTGCACACAGTGCTCCAGGTGTGGTCTCACCAAGGCCCTGTATAACTGTAGTAAGACATCCTTGCTCCTGTACTCAAATCCTCTTACAATGAAGGCCAACATACCATTTGCCTTCCTAACTGCTTGCTGCACCTGCATGTTTGCTTTCAGTGACTGGTGTACAAGGACACCCAGGTCCCTTTGTACATCAACTTCTCCCAATCTATCACCATTTAAATAATACTCTGCCTTTCTGTTTTTCCTACTGAAGCGGATAACTTCACATTTATCCATGTTATACTGCATCTGCCATGTATTTGCCCACTCACTCAACTTGTCTAAATCGCCTTGAAGCCTCTTTGCATCCTCCTCACAACTCATAATCCCACCTAGTTTCGTGTCGTCAGCAAACTTGGAAATATTACATTTGGTTCCCTCATCCAAATCATTGATATATATTGTGAATAGCTAGGGCCCAAGCACTGATCCCTGCGATACCCCACTAGTCACCGCCTGCCACCCCGAAAAAGACCCATTTATTCCTACTCTCTGTTTCCTGTCTGTTAGCCAATTTTCAATCCGTGCCAGTATATTACCCCCAATCTCATGTGCTTTAATTTTGCATACTAACCTCTTATGTGGGACTTTATCAAAGACCTTCTGAAAATCCAAATACACCACATCCACTGGTTCTCCCTTATCTATTCTACCAGTTACATCCTCAAAAAACTCCAGTAGGTTTGTCAAACACGATTTCCCTTTCATAAATCCATGTTGACTTTGTCTAATCCAATTGATATTTTCTAAGTGTCTAGGGGGGAGAAATTCGGTATCGTCCATTTTGGGGCGCTAATATCGGCTGGGCACAAAGTTTAGCGCCCGGTGCTAATTATCGCCTCTGACTGCAAAATTCGCCTCTATCGCCCCTAGAGGTGATTTGAGCGCTAAATCAGGCTACACACCTTTCTTAAGGCGCAAATGTCGGGGAGCGAGGTGCTACCTCAGAACGCTACCGAAGCTTAGGCGATGTCAGTTACCATGGAAGCCAGACAGACTAGCGCTGTCCAGTTCCTAAAGGGGTGGGGCCATCTTTCCGGCCAGCCACACCCTGCTCATTGCAGCCTTGAATCTCGGCCTGGAGAGACCTCTAAAGCAATTATGTTGGATGCACCAATGGATAGACCCAGGGAAAGAGCTTGGCGTTTAGGAACCACAAAAGTGGTGCTGAGGGCCAAAACTCCTTAGGACAGCGTTAAATCTTTCCAGACGTCGCTCTCCCTCTCAACCTGCGTGTAACAAAAATTTTGCCGACAAGAAAAGGCAGGAAGCAGCCACCTTTAAATAGCGCTGCCCCAGCCCCTTCCCAACTGCAAAACGTTCCCCTCTACCTGTTGTTGCTAGCGGCAGGCGGAAAGGCAGGGGTCGCGACTCAATATCCAGTCCACGGCGCTACCGGAGTGTTGCACGCTTGACTGACGTCACGATCTGTGGCCGCAAAAGATCGTGGCAGTAGTGTTTAGCACCGCCACAAAATGTCTGGTCAATTTCGCGGGCGGCGCTAAAATCGTCGCGCTCGGGCGCTAACTTCCTAGCAACCCGTTAGCGCTACCCGGAGGAGCTAACGGGAGGCGCTAAGCAACTGAATTTTTCCCTCTAAGTTTCTAAATAGACGAAGAGTGAAACTGTTCTACAATTACTTAAGTTAGAGAATGGGTTCATTTGTCCTAAGCAGAATGAATAAGCTTACTCAGCTTGTAATGGTAGCAGGACAGCATATGATTGGATGTGGAAGTTAAGAGTCAGATTGGTATTCTGAAATGCTCTAGCCCATTTTAACCAGTTTCCAAGATGATCGAATACAACAACAACAACAACTACTTGCATTTATTATACAGAAGAAAACCAAGGCAAATGCTTCTATTGTACCATTACCACATCAGCAGCTTCATTGTCTCACCAGCATCAGCCTGTGTACAACAGAATTCTGTTGCTGTTGTTTGATACTTTGTATAATAATCCTTAAAAATGTGCCATTCCAACATATATGACTCAAAACTAATCCACAGCATCTCTGTGAAAAACATGGAATTAAAAAGCACCTAAATATTTCACCTTCTACCTCCCCCCTGCAAAAAAGAGTACTGATGTACTGCATCACCCACTGACAGGATGTGTTCCTTCTTGCAGTTCCCAACAGCAAGTTCTCGATCTCCACCAAACAGTCAGGGATTGTGGAATGGAAGCTTGTTGCTTATGCAGAGGAGTGATGGAACAATCAGTCAACTCAGGCTTCTCTCATAATATCCTCACAATCATTTACTAAGAGATATTGGTAGGTGCTTGGAAACAGATAGGAAATGGTAGGTAGTGAGGGGTAGAAAAATACTCCAGAAGTGGGAGGCAGTAAATAAATGAATCATGAAACATCTTGCTGCAAATGTTTACCAGTGTTATTAATATCTCTGATAGAAGGTTACTTGTTCACTTTATAAGGCTGCCTGATTTTTATGGAATATTCACTATAGCATACACCTCAATTTAATATATTTGCACTTACAAACGGGGTGGTAGCAAGACCAAAGTAATGCCATGGTTAGTCACACCAACTTAGCATCGAGTTACTATCCATCTAGTTTTCAGGCAGGCCTCCATCCAAGCTGCCAGATCTGATGTTGAAAATAGATGGGAGGCTCGTGCATGTATGTTAATAGGGATCTGATGACACCCTTAGAAGCCCCAAAGCCATTTTCATCTCGGCCCCCCTGAATATCGTCAGTTCTTGCTCCTGCCCACCAACCATAGGCAGTGCAAGTTGGGCCATATCCATTTTCAATGAAAATTAAAGAGATCCTTAGCTGCAGTCAGTGAAGGCTGGATGAAGGTTTGAGACACATTTTTATGGCAGTCGCTTGTGGGTTTTGAGCCTTAAAGAGTTCCATATTTAATGCATTTGCTGCTGTAGGTTCTGCACACAAAATGCCTGCGGCTCTAAAGTTCAGCTTCTTTTTATTCCCAATACTATACCCCTCCTCTTTAAGGTGCTACTGCAGGCCCTTCAAATTCGGGCAGCCCACCGAATTTCCCACCTCCAGAAAGGCAACCTGCCGACTGGAGAATGCATTTCACACTGGAAGCTTGCTGACCACGTCATAATGAAAATCAAGGAACACAACAGAATGGGTCCAACACTGACTCCTCCAGGTGGTTGCTACATAAGCCCTGTTGCACTGACCACCCAAAGAGCAGTCCAAATAAAAATCACTCCCCTCATAAGTCCTAATAAAACCAAATCCTGGCTTTATGGCAAATGCAGCTTGTTACCATATTCCAATTTTAATCTCTACTTGATTTAGAATGGTACAGTCGTGTAGTTGTAAGAAACAAATTTTGTTCTTCCTAACCTACATTATTGCAAATAAACAGGAATTCAGTGTAAATGTGTATTACTTACAGAACTCGTGTTTCCTTACCAACATTGTAATCACTGTGTGTTGCAACATATAGTTGATGTCCCTCTTGTGATTCATTATCAACTTGTTCTCGAGTCTTTTGTGGGTTTACAAGCTCTCCAACAGAGATGCCTGAAATAAAGTTTTCAACACGGTCTTAAGTAATCAAATTCTGATTAAGCGTTAATTACATAAAGTACAGAGTACACATATTTAACACTTCAAACATTTAATATTCTGCAGCTATCAAAATAAGTGTCAGCTTTTGCAGTCAGCAACACTGTTCTGAGTCAGAAGGTTGTGGGCTCAAGCTCCAGGACTTGAACACATCAAACTAGACTAGTGCTTCCGTGCAGCAATTTTTTGAAGGTGCTGCCTTTCAACAATAACCTGCATTTACATACCAACTTTAACATAAAAATAACCTAAGGCACTTCACAGAGACAGTCTCACTGAGCTGCAAAACAGGAAAGGGCATCGGAAGAGAAGTTGCGGGAGAGATAGGCACGGGTTTGGGCGTCAACATCACGTTCAGGGTTTTTGCAAGGAATACGAGGTTGGACACGGAGCAGTAGTTTGCAAGGAGAGAGGGTCAAAGCTGGGGTTTTTTTAGGAATGGGTGATTACTTTTGATATTAGTTATCTGACTCTTCTATAAGCACGGATATTGCACTGATGTTGAATAAGAGTTTCAAGTAAGGATGAGTAAATTAGCAGAAAATGAGAAATTATTCCAATAGAACCTTCATTTTTTTTAATTGGGTCAAGCAAGAATTAAACTTTTTCTTTAAAAGCTCTGGTAAGGCACTTCCTCCAGTGACTCAGCAAATTTATAGAGTGAGTTGCTGAGCCATACAGACTAGGGATATCCCAGGTTCAATCACCAGCATGCTCGGAGTTAGTTGATCTCAAGCAGGGTGGTGTTGGGTTGCTATCAATGATCCCAGTGTTGGGGGGGGGGGAATCTATCAGGGTTCCTGCTCTTGAATATATCCAGTGATCAGTGCCAAGTGTGCCGTGAAGACAGAATCAGACTTAGCTATGATCTGCCCTGTAAATGCCATGACAGCTGATTGTCAAGGCTCATGTATGAATAATGTTAAACTGGATGTGGTGTTGGAGGATGCCAAGCACCTTTATTTTAAATTTGTTCACGGGATGTGGGAATTTCTGGCAAAGCCAACATTTATTGCCCATCCCTAATTGCCCTCGAAGGTGCTGGTGAGCCACCTTCTTGAACCACTGCAGTCTATAAGGTGTTTTCCTAGCGGTTTGATACTGAGTGGCTTGTTCGGCCATTTTAGAGGGCAGTTAAGAGTCAACCACAATGCTGTGGGTCTGGAGTCACATATAGGCCAGACCAGGTAAGGGCAACAGATTTCCTTCCCTGAAGGACATTAGTGAACTAGATGGGTTTTTACGACAATCCAATAGTTTCATGGTCACCATTACTGATACCAGCTTTTTATTCCAGATTAATTTAATTAACTGCATTTAAATTCCACAGCTGCCGTGGTGGGATTTGAACTCATGTCCCCAGATCTTTAGTCCAGGCCTCTTGATTACTAGTCCAGTAACATAACCACTATGCTACCATTGTAGCGCAGTCTTGGCCAGCTGACAGCCAGCCTTAAATCTGGCCGACTGTTAGGTGGGAAACAGAGTAAAACAATTCTAATGAGGTCCTGCTGTTAAGTTCTGTAGGACCTCCATGTTGCCGGCAATTACTTCCAGCCGCCCCGTAAATATCAGGGGTCAATGTCTTCAGGAGAGATGGGAAGGAAAGAAAATTGCCAAGCAAAAACAAAGCTCAGGTATAGAGCCTTTTTAAAAAGCAACCTTACTGTTGGGGAAGCAATTCAATGTAAATTTATTTTCCCATTTAGTTAATATACCTGTCAGGGCAAATCTGGCTTTGGATTGTCTTGCTATAACCCTTGAAGGCCCAGTAATTTTTTTTTTTTATTTGTTCCTGGGATGTGGGCATCGCTGGCAAGGCCAGCATTTATTGCCCATCCCTAATTGCCCTCAAGAAGGTGGTGGTGCGCCGCCTTCTTGAACCACTGCAGTCCATGTGGTGAAGGTACTCCCATAGTGCTGTTGGGGAGAGAGTTCCAGGATTTTGACCCAGCAACTATGAAGGATCGGCGATATATTTCCAAGTCAGGATGGTGTGTAACTTGGAGGGGAACTTGCAGGTGATGGTGTTCCCATGCCCCTGCTACCCTTGTCCTTCTAGGTGGTAGAGGTCAAGGGTTTGGGAGGTGCTGCTGAAGAAGCCTGCTGACAGTTAACAAGGAATTATTCAGATAATATCAGCAACAGATTAATCAGTAAGGAGCTCCATGGTATCAGCAAGAATTGGTATCCCGTTCAGCACCACTGACCACAAAGCACCAAAGTCATAGAATATTACAGCACAGAAACAAGCCATTCAGCCCTTCAAATTTGTACCAACACTTTTCTCTACACTAGTTACCAAGTCAAATTCCACTCTCCTACTCGTTGCCCATACTCTTTAATATTCCTCTTTTTCAAGCAACTACCTAATTCCTTTTAAAAAAGGCCTTCTTGGAGGCTAAATTGGAACGTGTAGTGCCTCTATTTTTAGGCGCTATGCGGCTAAAAAGGACTCAAAAATAGGGTCAGAGATGTTGCGAACACTTCTGATGGGAAATGCACATCTTGGTAAAGGGGTTTGTGCGTGCCTGCGTTACAACTGCCGGCAGCATGCAGAGCAGTGAAATGATGATGCAAATGAGTGTGCAATGCCGATTTGAAGCCACCGCTGCCATTTTCCAATTCCCCACTCCAGCCAATGCCCTTGCACAGCTGAACACGGTCTAAAATGGAATAAATGACCCCCCGCCCCGCGCACCCCGCACCAGCATGATTTAAAGGGATCATGAAGTACTTACAGGATAGTTGCTGGCTGCTGGTACACGTTTTTGGAGGTTTCCTATACTTGGCTACAGTTGGAGTACTCTACAGGGAGTGTTCTTGGTACTCTACAGGGTGGTCTTGCAGTATGTTTTTTGTCATTTAAAATATTGTGCTGAAAGAAGTTGCTTCCAAACATGGGTGTCTTGCTAGGGCTTCCTCTGGGAATTGAACATGACTGGGAGAATGAAGAGAGGTCACATAGAGCAGGACAAGCTGCTAGAAGAGGGAGGAGGAGGGGGAGCAGGCCACTCAGCAGGAGGCCATATCCGCAGAGGGTCTTTAGGGAGCAATTCACTTACCTCAATTTCAGTGAGGACCAATGAGTGAGACGTCTTCACTTCACAAAAGAGGTTGTGAGTGAAATCTGCCAACTGCTGCAGCCACAACTGCAAACTCAAAGCAGGGCAAGGATAGCATTGCCTGTGGCTGTCAAGGTGACCTGGGCTCTTAATTTTTATGCGTCTGATTCTCCTTTCAGGCAGCTGCTAGAGATATAAGCAACATCTCGCAGTTTGCAGTGCACTGCTGCATAAGAGAGGTCACTAAGGATCGCTATACCAAGAGAAACACATTCAGCTCCTTTCTTCTTGCCATATACAAGCAGGAGGAGCGACCATGAGGCTTTGCACGGATTACAGGCTTCCCCATAGTGCAGGGTGCCATTAACTGCACGCACATTGCCTTGTGTGCTCCTCATGTGAAGTCGTCATTTTCATCAACCGAAAAAGATTCCATTCCCTCAATGTGCAGCTGGTGTGCGACCACAGGCAGCGCATCTTGCAAGTGAATGCCCATTACCCTGGCAGCAGTCACGATTCTTCTATTCTATGGCAGTCCTCTGTTCCAACTGTATTCGAACCAGCACGACAAGTCAAAGGCTGGCTACTGGGCGACAAGGGTTATCCCCTTATGACATGACTCATGACTCTTGTCAGGAACCCATGCACACCTGCACACCAGGCCTACAATGAGTGCCATGCTGCCACAAGAAACATTATAGAGCACACCATCGGTGTCCTCAGGCAATGCTTCTGCTGCCTGGACTGCTCTGGCGCAGCCCTGCAGTACTCAACTGAGCAGGTATCAATATATGTGGTAGTATGCTGTGATGTGCCATCAATAACTCAAAGACAAGAAGTTAAAGGATTCAACTGAAGGCTTTTAATCGCTAAGAACATTGCACGTCATTCCACATTGGATTCGTCTGGCAGAATGACTCATACAGCTCTTGAGGCCTTTATATGACAAAAGACAGGGGCGGAGCCAATAGACACAATAAGGGAAAAGGGGGCGGTACACACAATACAATGCAGGTAAAACACAGGGGCTGATGAAGACATATATTTCATCACATTCACCCCTTCTACAGATTTAGTCTGTCCGGGGGTGTGATAGTCCTTCCTGAACGTCGCAACAGTACCTCGGGTTCCGACCGGGAGTCCGTGGTGCCCTCCTGGGCATACCCATGTGCTGGGGGTGTTGCAGGTACTTCTGGGGGTGGTGAGGATACCTCTGGGGATGGTGGAGGTTCTTCTGGGGGTGGTGAGGATGGGTTGTCGTCGCTTCCTGCCGAGGCGAGGTCCTTTATGGACACGGTGTCCTCACGCCCGTCGGCGTGCTTGACGTACGCGTACTGTGGGTTTGCGTGGAGTAGGTGTACTGCCTCCACGAGGGGATCCGTTTTGTGGCCCCTCACATGCTTCCGTAATAGGACTGTCCCTGGGGTGGAGAGCCACGAAGGTAGGGGCACTTCCGAGGTTGATTTGCGGGGAAAAACAAACATCTTCTCGTGAGGAGTGGCGTTAGTAGCAGTACACAGTAGCGACCTTATCGAGTGGAGTACGTCTGGGAGGACCTCTTGCCAGCGGGAGGTAGGGAGGCCTTTAGACCTTAGTGCTAAGGTGACCGCCTTCCACACCGTCCCGTTCTCCCTCTCCACTTGCCCATTACCCCGGGGGTTATAACTAGTGGTCCGACTCGTGGCTATCCCCTTCGACAGCAGGTATTGGCGCAGTTCGTCGCTCATGAACGACGCCCCCGTCAGTGTGGATGTAGTTCGGCATGCCGAACGTGCAAAACAGGCTGCCGAGGCACTTGATGACCGTGGCACTGGTCATGTCTGGGCAGGGGTAGGCGAATGGGAAGCGGGAGTACTCGTCCACAATGTTGAGAAAGTACACATTGCGGTTGGTGGAGGGGAGTGGTCCCTTGAAATCTAAGCTCAGGCGCTCGAATGGCCGTGTAGCTTTGATCAGGTGGGCTCGGTCGGGCCTATAAAAACGGGGCTTGCATTCCGCACAGGTGCGGCAGTCCCTGGTCATAGACCGGACCTCCTCGATGGAATAGGGCAGGTTACGGGATTTTATAAAGTGAAATAGCCGGGTGACCCCCGGGTGGCAGAGGCCATTGTGGAGGCCCTGTAGCCTGTCCCCCTGGATGCTGGCACACATCCCTCGTGATAGGGCGTCGGGGGATTCGTTGAGGGCCCCTGACCTATATATTATGTCGTACTCAAACGTGGAGAGTTCGATCCGCCACCTGAGAATTTTGTCGTTCTTGATCTTCCCCCTCTGTTTGTTGTTAAACATGAAGGCTACCGACCGCTGGTCGGTAAGCAGGGTGAAGCGTTTGCCAGCTAGGTAGTGCCTCTAGTGCCGCACTGCCTCCACTATGGCCTGGGCCTCCATCTCTACCGAGGAGTGCCTGATCTCGGGCCCTTGGAGGGTTCTTGAGAAAAAGGCTACGGGCCGCCCATCCTGGTTGAGGGTGGCTGCTAAAGCGAAGTCGGACTCATCGCTTTCGACCTGGAAAGGGATGTTTTCGTCCACTGCCCCCAGCGCGGCCTTCTCAATGTCGTGTTTAATGCTGTTGAAGGCGGCGTGGGCCTCGGCCGTGAGCGGGAAGGACGTTGATTTCAGGAGGGGACGGGCCTTGTCGGAATAATTGGGGACCCATTGGGCGTAATAGGAGAAAAACCCCAGGCACCTTTTCAGGGCCTTGGGAGTGTTTGGTAGGGGTAGCTCCCGTAGGGGGCGCAATCGGTCGGGGTCCGGACCGATTTCCCCGTTTTCCACCACGCAGCCCAGGATACAGAGGCGCGTGGTGCTAAAGACACACTTATCCTCGTTGTAGGTGAGATTGAGTCTGAGGGCGGTTTTCAGAAATCTCGTGAGGTTCGAGTCGTGGTCTTGCTGGTCGTGGCTGCAGATGGTGACGTTGTCTAGGTATGGATAGGTGGCTGTTAACTGGTTCTCATCGACCATGCGGTCCATCTCCCGCTGGAAGACCGAGACCCCATTCGTTACCCCAAAGGGGACTCTGAGGAAGTGGTAGAGGCATCTGTTCACCTCGAAGGCGGTGTATGGACGGTCCTCTGGCCTAATGGGGAGCTGGTGGTATGCCGATTTTAGGTCGATGGTGGAAAACACCCGGTATTGCGCAATTTGGTTAACCATATCTGCTATGCGGGGCAGAGGGTAGGCGTCTAGCTGGGTGTATAGATTAACTGTCTGGCTATAATCTATCACCATCCGCTTCTTTTCGCTACCCTTAACTACTACTACCTGGGCGCGCCACGGGCTGGTACTGCATTCGATGATACCCTCCCGCTTGAGTCTTTCTACTTCAGACGCAATGAACCGTCTGTCCTCCCAGCTGTACCGCCTACTCTTGGTCGCTATGGGTCGACAGTTGGGTGCGAGGTTGGCGAACAGAGAGGGCGGCTTGACCTTCAGGGTAGCCAGACCGCACACTGTGAGGGGCGGCTGGGACCCACCGTAGGTAAGTGTGATACTTCGGTGGTGGCACTGGAAGTCCAGACCCAAGATCACGCTCACACAGAGATCTGGCATTATCAACAGTTTAAAATCTCTGTAATCAGTGCCTTTTACCGACAACATAACCGCGCAGAAACCTGTAATTTTTGAGGTATGAGTCTTATCAGCCACGGCGATTTTGCCCTGTGTAGGGACTATCGTTAGTGAAAGTCGTTTTACCAGGCTAGGATGAATAAAGCTTTCGGTGCTCCCGCAGTCAATCAAGCATTTAACCTTGTTCCCGTTTACCTCTATGTCCATCATCGATCTAGACAACAGATGCGGCCTGGATTGATCCACTGTGATTGAGGCCACCAGTGGGTCCTGGGGGTCCGTGTAGTCGGGACAAGATGGTGGACTCCATGAGGATGGACAAGATGGCGTCCAAGATGGCCGCCCCCACGGCGCGCACGCGGCGGTGGCGGAGTTGAAGGCGGGGTTCCCTCTGCAGACTTTACTGAAATGTCCTTTCTTCCCGCATTTAAAACAGGTGGTGCCCTTCGCTGGGCACAAATGCCTGGAGTGTTTGTCCTGGCCGCAGAAGTAGCATTTCGGGCCCCGATGCATCGCGGCAGTAGTGGGGCTCCTGGGTGGAGGCTGGGGCTCCGACGGTGCTGGGCTGGCCTGAGACCTGGGAGGTGAAGATGGCTTCCAAGATGGCGGCCCCCACGGCGCGCACGAGGTGGAGTGGGCCGTGTGGCCTGAGGAACAGGATTCAGAGTTCCTCTGGGCCATATCCAGTGATCGCGCTATGCCCATAGCCTGTTTTAAGTCCAGTCCCTCCTTTTCAAACAGCTTCTGCCGAATGTAATTTGAACTGAGGCCCGCAACAAAGGAGTCTCGGATCAGCTCCTCCGTGTACACGGTGGCAGACACGGCCTTACAGTTACAGTCTCTGCCCAGTACTTTTAGGCTTAGCATGAAGTCCTCTAGTGACTCACCATGCCGCTGCGTGCGAGTAGTCAGAAGATGCCTGGCGTACACCTCGTTTATTGGCCGCACGTAGTGGGCCTTCAGAATGGTGCAGGCATCCTCATAGCTGGTGGCATCTCGGATGAGAGGGGAGACCCGATGACTCACCCGGTTTCGCAGGATTCCCAGTTTCACGTCTCCGGTGGCGGTCGCGGCTGCTATGGCGGTGGCTGAGGGTTCGATGAAAAATTCGAAGCATTGGAACCAGTGTCCGAACTGTGTGGCTGCGTCTGTGGCATGGGGGTCCAGATCCAAGCGCTCTGGTTTCAGGAGTCGATCCATCTTGGTGTTTTAGCGATTAAAATTGATGTGCCATCAATAACTCAAAGACAAGAAGTTAAAGGATTCAACTGAAGGCTTTTAATCGCTAAGAACATTGCACGTCATTCCACATCGGATTCGTCTGGCAGAATGACTCATACAGCTCTTGAGACCTTTATATGACAAAAGACAGGGGCGGAGCCAATACACACAATAGGGGAAAAGGGGGCGGTACACACAATACAATGCAGGTAAAACACAGGGGCTGATGAAGACATATATTTCATCACATGCTGCATGCTGTACAACCTGGCCATTATGAGGGAACAGCCTTTTCCACCACCAATCAGGCAAGAAGCTAAGGAGCAGGAGCATAATGAGGAGGAGGAGGAAGGTGAGTAGGAGGAAGAGTCCCACACTCCTTGCCTTTCCTCTATCTCTGACCATCACATCATCCTCTTTCTGACAACACAAAAATAAAAACCACCAGAAAATGCACACAGCCATATATGGAGTATTATGTCCAATTTTCATCCCCATATATGGTGGAGGGTATCAAGTCCTTAAGGAAGGTACATAGGACGGCCAAAATGATATGCACTTTTTGGGCTCTTAGTTATCAGGAAAGGTTCCAGCAGTTGGGGCTACTTTCATTAGTAAAATGCAAGCTTACAGGGGATATGATTGTGGTTTTTAAAATGATGAAAGTATTAGATTCTGTCCAGTTAGGTAGGTTATTTGAGACATATTAACAATTGTAGAACATATAAAATTCTTAGGTAAAAAGTTAGTTAGATGTTGGGATGTATTTCTTTTCATTGAGAGAGATCGCCCTCCGGATCAGATTACCAAAGCATATGATGAATATGGATTCCATGAAGTCCTTCTAAAGGCAGTTGGAAAAGTTCCTGAGAGAAGAGGATATTTACAATTAAAGAGCATAAATTGCAGGCTAGCTGGGATTAGAAGGATTTATGGGCAACCACAATCTCCTGGAGCTTTGCTGGATTATTTAGGGAGTCGGAAAGAAACTTGTCAGAGATTTCCTAAATTGGCCTCAGATCTTTTTCTCTTTTGTTGTCTCTCTTCAGAGATTGCATGGCCAGGCTTAATGATCTTTGCTAATCCTTCTTTTCATATGTTTTTACGTTTGTTTCTCCATGCACTTAGTAATTGCATTTCATATTAGAGACCAGCAACTGAAAACTAAATGACTTATCTGAAGAATATTTGCTGAATCCAAGTCCTGGCTTATTCTCTGTCTACTTATTTGAAGACAGGGGTTGCATTTTACCTCCAGTCCTCTGGCATAATTTTCCTTTCCGCAAATTTTGAAAAATGACCACCAAAGTCTTCCATCAGGTTTCTTGGATGTAAACCAACAGGTCCTGGTTAGTTGTCTGGCTTAAGTTTGAATAGTTTCTTGAGAATCATTTCTCTTTGAAACACACACCTCTGGTGGTTCTAAAATGCCAATAGCCACCTCCTCTTTAGCAACTTAGGTAAAGTGCTTATTTAGTGTTTCTGCCCATTCCCTCACTCCCACAACAAGCTTGACTCCTTCTCTTGGTGGTCCTACCTGAACGACCTTATTTTTCTTTATTCATTCTCGGGATGTGGGCTTCGCTGGCAAGGCCAGCATTTATTGTCCCTCCCTAGTTGCCCTTACTACTAATGTGCTTCTATAAAGCCTTTTTATTGCTCTTTATGTTTTGCTAATTTTCTCTCATGTTCCATCAACATTTCTAATCCCCCTTTTTTTTGTAGATTTCTTGTATATTCTTTATATTTGTCCTGATTTTCATTTTGATTATCTCCCATGGAAGCAGCAAATGCTTTTTTTTTTCCATTTCAGATTTGATCTGTCATATTCATCTATAAAACCTTAGTACCATGGATGTAATAATAATGTTATAATAATAATGTCAGTTGAAATGAACCCCATTAGTTGTGCACCAATCATTATTAGCATGTATTATATGGCAGTGTTATGCTAACTTTAAGTAACTGTATACTGTTTTAAGTCTATGGTTCTGTGGAACATCACTTTTTCCCAAAGAAATAGTGACCATGAAAATTTGCAGCTCATCAGTCTCAGTGTAGTGCTGAGGGTGTGTTGCATTGCCAAAGGTACTGTTCTAGGTACCAGCCTAATCTCCAGCTATTCCAGTGTACACCAGGATGGCTGGAGACTCGGGCTAGTGTGCGCTGTTCCCAAAATCATATGATGATTTCTATACATCATAATGTATATGAAACTAAGTGATCAAATACAAACAATTAAATGGCATAGAATTACATAGAAATTAAGAATGACATAGAAATTACCATAGAAAAACAGGCTGTTTTACCCAAGTAATCCATGTTGGTGTTTATCCTCCACATGAGCAGTATTCCTAATCCCATGCGCCCACCCTGTATTCCAACATCCCTTCATTCCTCTTTCATAGGAACATAAGAACATAAGAAGTAGGAGCAGGAGTAGGCCATACGGCCCCTCGGGCCTGCTCCGCCATTCAATAGGATCATGGCTGATCCGAACCTAGACTCACGTCCACTTCCCTGCTGTGGTAAACCACGTTCACTATCGTATCACTGTTAGTAGTTAGCACTGTTCACCACTGTTCGTTATAACTGTATCACTGACCACTATTGTATCACGGTACGAGGTCGCCTCTTGCCACACTGCTATACCTGGGATGACCACCGCCGACTCCGCCTTGGCTCCACCCACCAGGCCAGGTATAAAGGTGAGCGACTGACTGGTATTCCTCCTGCTTGGATCGGATCACCCACGAGAGTGGGCTCTGTTATTTAGTCAATAAAAACCTTTAGTCACCTTCGTAACTCTTCGCCTTTTATTGGAGGAATTGATAGGTATATCAATTTTATTGACTAAATTTAATGATGTCCGACAACGAGTCACAACCGGCGGAGGAGCCACCAGCGCAGCTCCCAGGAGCACAGCCACACCAGCCAGCTTGGCTGCGAGCCCTCAGACCGCCGTACCTGGACCTGAACCCACGAGCAGCAAACTCAGCCGCAGACTTTAAACACTGGCTGGTCTGCTTCGAATCATACCTGAGAGAATCCAGCGTCCCTCAGGCATCCAAACTAAGTGTCCTGCAGGCGCAACTGAGCCCGAGAGTATACACTCTCATCGAGGACATGACTACCTACGAGACCGCCATCAACCTGCTGAAACAGAAGTACCGGACCCCGGTAAACTACATGTACGCTAGGCACCTCCTAAGATCACGGCCGCAACAGCCAGGAGAATCAGTAGCCGAATTCTCACAGGCGCTATATGCACTCGCCAGGAACTGTGACTTTAAATCGGTGTCGGCAGCCGAAAATACTGAAGATAATATCCGCGACGCATTCCTGAAAGGCCTACGGTCCGAGTACTCACGGCAAAGACTGCTGGAAGCTAAAGACCTCAGCATGGAAAAAGCTGAAGCCCTCGCTATCTCCCTGGAAGTGGCCCACCAAGATCAGGAAGCATTCACCAGGTACTGCTCGCGACCCTGGGACTCGGGCCCGACCCCTACCACAGCACCCTTCCCAGCGCCGCCCCCGGGACCTACCTCTGCGTCGGCGTCCCGGACCCGACCGGCCCCGCCACCCCCGGCACCGGCCCCGACATCGGGCATCCGCGATCGGGCCGCCGGCTGTTTTTTTTGTGGCCAGGAGAAGCACCCGAGGTCGCGCTGCCCAGCCAAGAACTCCACATGCAGAACCTGCCTGAAGAAAGGCCACTTCTCCAAGGCCTGCAGGAGCGGATCCTCAGAGGCCAGCAGTGCCGCATGCGAACTATGGGGGCGGCCATCTTCGTTTAGGGCAACTGAGGCCAGCATCCCCACACATGAGTCATGGGGGCGGCCATCTTTGTTTAGGGCAACTGAGGCCAGCATCCCCACACATGAGTCATGGGGGCGGCCATCTTTGATTAAGGCAACCGACCCCAATAGTGCCTCATGTGAGCTACGGGGGCAGCCATCTTCTCCGTCATTTTGCCCTACCTCGTGGGAGACGCCATTTTACTCACCACGCCCGACCGCCTCGCCCGCAGATGACAACGACTCGCTCAGCTACACACTAGCTTCCGTCACCCTGGACCAAGCCCGCCCGCACCATCTGTCCAAGTCAATGATGGACATCAAAGTGAACGGCCACGCCACGACCTGCCTGTTCGACAGCGGAAGCACGGAGAGCTTCATCCACCCAGACACGGTGAGCCACTACTCCCTCTCTGTCCTACCAACGCGCAGCCGAATCTCGATGGCATCGAGGTCCCACGCCACGGACATCAGCGGCTACTGTGTCGTGACCCTGTCGGTTAAGGGCACGGAGTATAAAAACTTTAAACTCCTCGTCCTCCCCCATCTCTGCGCTGCCGTCCTACTAGGGCTGGACTTCCAATCCCACCTCCAAAGCGTAACCCTAGCATACGGTGGACCCCTCCCCCCACTCACAGTCAACAACCAGCAAACGTTAAACCGCCCACCGCGTAACACCTGCAGCCTCTCCACCCTCAAGGTCCCGCCACCCTCTCTGTTTGCTAACCTTACCCCTGACTGCAAACCCGTCGCTACCAAGAGCAGGCGGTATAGCGCCGGGGACAGAGCCTTCATTAGCTCTGAGGTGCGGCGCCTCCTGAAAGAGGGCATTATCGAGGGGAGCAGCAGCCCCTGGCGTGCCCAGGTCGTAGTCGTAAAGACCGGCGATAAAAACCGCCTGGTCATCGACTACAGCCAGACCATAAACAGATATACCCAGCTGGACGCATACCCCCTCCCCCGCATATCTGACATGGTCAATCAGATTGCACAGTATAAAGTATTCTCGACCATCGACCTGAAGTCGGCCTACCACCAACTCCCTATCCACCCTGAGGACCGCCAGTATACCGCCTTCGAGGCGAATGGGCGCCTATACCACTTCCTTAGGGTCCCCTTCGGTGTCACTAATGGGGTCTCGGTCTTCCAAAGGGAGATGGACCAGATGGTTGACCAGAACGAACTGCAGGCTACATTCCCCTACCTAGATAACGTCACTATCTGCGGCCGCGACCGGCAGGAACATGACGCGAATCTGGAGAAATTCCTCCGTACGGCCCAACGGCTGAACCTCACCTACAATAAGGAGAAATGCGTGTTTAACACCACACGCCTTGCCATCCTAGGCTGCGTAGTGGAGAACGGAATCATCGGCCCCGACCCAGAAAGAATGCGCCCCCTCATGGAGCTACCCCTCCCCCACTGCCCTAAAGCACTTAGGAGAACCCTGGGGCTTTTCGCCTACTATGCCCAATGGGTACCCAATTACGCGGACAAAGCCAGACCCCTCCTGAAAGCCACTTCCTTCCCCCTCACGGAGGAGGCGTGCGCGGCCTTCTCCCTCATTAAGGGAGACATAGCCAAGGCCACGATGCACGCAGTGGACGAGTCCATCCCCTTCCAGGTGGAGAGCGACGCATCCGACTTCGCCTTAGCCGCCACCCTAAACCAGGAGGGGAGGCCAGTGGCCTTCTTCTCAAGGACCCTACAGGGCCCCGAGATCCGACATTCGTCGGTCGAGAAAGAGGCCCAGGCGATCGTGGAGGCAGTACGGCGCTGGAGGCACTACCTGGCAGGCAAACGATTTACCCTCCTCACCGACCAGCGTTCGGTGGCTTTCATGTTTAATAACAAGCTGAAGGGCAAAATCAAGAATGACAAGATTTTGAGATGGAGAATCGAGCTCTCCACCTACGATTATGAGATCTTGTACCGGCCAGGCAAGCTGAACGAATCCCCTGATGCCCTTTCACGAATGACATGCGCCAGCACGCATATCGATAGGCTTCAGACCCTCCACGACCAGCTCTGCCACCCCGGAGTCACCAGACTCTACCATTTCATTAAGGCCCGCAACCTGACCTACTCCATCGAGGAGGTCAGGACCATGACCAGGAACTGCCAGACCTGTGCGGAGTGCAAACCGCACTTCTATAGGCCGGACCGAGCAAGCCTGATCAAGGCCACCCGCCCCTTCGAGCGCCTGAGCATCGACTTTAAGGGGCCCCTCCCGTCCTCTGACCGTAATGTGTACTTCCTCAACATCGTTGATGAGTACTCCCGTTTCCCCTTTGCCTTCCCCTGCCCCGACATGACCAGTAGCACGGTCATCAAGTGCCTGAATGCCCTCTTCGCCTTGTTCGGGTTCCCGAACTATATACACAGCGACCGGGGCTCCTCCTTCATGAGCGAGGAACTCCGGCAATTCCTCCTAGAGAGAGGTATTGCAGCAAGCAGGACCACCAGCTACAACCCCAGAGGTAACGGTCAGGTGGAAAGAGAGAACGCGACGGTATGGAAGGCCGTCCTCTTAGCCTTAAAGTCTAAGGGCCTCCCAACCTCCCGCTGGCAAGAAGTCCTCCCGACAGCGCTGCACTCCATCCGGTCATTACTTTGCACGGCCACTAACACCACCCCCCATGAACGAATGTTCGTTTTCCCCAGGAAGTCGACTACGGGAACCACTCTACCAACCTGGCTGACCGCCCCGGGGCCGGTCTGGCTGCGGAAACACGTGAGGGCCCATAAAACGGACCCCCTGGTCGAGAGGGTGAACCTCCTGCACGCCAACCCCCAGTACGCCTACGTGGCGTACCCAGACGGGCGGGAGGACACTGTCTCCCTACGAGACCTCGCACCCTCAGCCGATCCGGAAACACCGCCACCACCCCCCCCAACCCCAGCCCAGGTAGACGGCATGCCGGAACCCCACGAGCCCTCGCCGACCACGCAAACACCAGCATCAACACCGGATAAGGCACCAGCACCGGATAAGGCAACACCACCGCTGCGGCGATCGGAGAGGCTTACGAAGCCTCCGGACAGACTGACCTACCAGAATTGGTAGTACACTTCACCCCGCCGGACTTAATTCTAAACAAGGGGTGAATGTGGTAAACCACGTTCACTATCGTATCACTGTTAGTAGTTAGCACTGTTCACCACTGTTCGTTATAACTGTATCACTGACCACTATTGTATCACGGTACGAGGTCGCCTCTTGCCACACTGCTATACCTGGGATGACCACCGCCGACTCCGCCTTGGCTCCACCCACCAGGCCAGGTATAAAGGTGAGCGACTGACTGGTATTCCTCCTGCTTGGATCGGATCACCCACGAGAGTGGGCTCTGTTATTTAGTCAATAAAAACCTTTAGTCACCTTCGTAACTCTTCGCCTTTTATTGGAGGAATTGATAGGTATATCACCTGCCCACTCCCCGTAACCCCTAATTCCCTTATCAGCTAGGAAACTGTCTATCTCCGTTATAAATTTATTTAATGTTGCAGCTTCCACAGCTCTCTGAGGTAGCAAATTCCATAGATTTACTACCCTTTGAGTGAAGAAGTTTCTCCTCATCTCAGTTTTGAAAGGGCAGCCCCTTATTTTAAGATTATGCCCCCTAGTTCTAGTCTCACCCATCAGTGGAAACATTCTCACCGCATCCACCCGATCAAGTCCCCTCACAATCTTATATGTTTCGATAAGATCGCCTCTCATTCTTCTGAATTCCAATGAGTAGAGGCCCAACCTACTCAAGCTTTCCTCATAAGTCAACCCCCTCATCTCCGGAATCAACCGAGTGAACCTTCTCTGAACTGTCTCGAGAGCAAGTATGTCTTTTCTTAAATATGGAAACCAAAACTGTACGCAGTATTCCAGGTGTGGCCTCACCAGTACCCTGTATAACTGAAGCAAGACTTCCCTGCTTTTATACTCCATCCCCCTTGCAATAAAAGCCAAGATTCCACTGGCCTTCCTGATCACCTGCTGCACCTGCATACTAACCTTCTGTGTTTCATGCACCAGGACCCCCAGATCCCTTGGTACTGTAGCACATTGCAGTTTCTCTCCATTTAGATAATAACTTGCTCTTTGATTTTTTCTGCCAAAGTGCATAACCTCTCACTTTCCAACATTATATTCCATCTGCCAAATTTCTGCCCACTCACTTAGCCTGCCTATGTCCTTTTGCAGGTTTTTTATGTCCTCCTCACTCACTGCTTTCCCTCCCATCTTTGTATCGTCGGCAAACTTGGATATGTTGCACTTGGTCCCTTCCTCCAAATCGTTGATATAGATTGTAAAGAGTTGGGGTCCCAGCACTGACCCTTGCGGAACACCACTAGTTACTGATTGCCAACCCGAGAATGAACCATTTATCCCAACTCTCTCTTTTCTGTTAGATAGCCAATCTTCCACCTATGCCAGTATATTACCCCCAATCCTGTGATTTTTTATCTTCTGCAATAAGCTTTTGTGTGGCACCTTGTCAAATGCCTTTTGGAAGTTCAAATACACCACATCCACTGGTTCCCCTTTATCCACCCTGTTTGTTACGTCCTCAAAGAATTCGAGCAAATTTGTCAAACATGACTTCCCCTTCATAAAACCATGCTGACTCTGTCCGATTAAATTATACTTATCCAAATGTCCTGTTACTGCTTCCTTAATAATGGACTCCAACATTTTACCAACCACAGATATTAGGCTAACTGGTCTATAGTTTCCAGCCTTTTGTCTACCTCCCTTTTTAAATAAGGGTGTTACATTAGCAGTTTTCCAATCTGCTGGGACCTTTCCTGAATCCAGGGAGTTTTGGAAAATTACCACCAATGCATCCGCAATCCCTACCGCTACTTCTCTCAAGACCCTAGGATGTAAGCCATCAGGTCCAGGGGATTTATCCGCCTTTAGTCCCATTATCTTACCGAGTACCACCTCCTTAGTGATTTTAATCGTGTTTAGCTCCTCCCCCCCTATAGCCCCCTGTTTGTCCAGTGTTGGGATATTTTTAGTGTCCTCTACTGTAAAGGCTGATACAAAATATTTGTTCAGCGTTTTTGCCATCTCCATGTTCCCCACCACTAATTTCCCGGTCTCGTCCTCTAAGGGACCAACATTCACTTTAGCCACCCTTTTTCTTTTTATATAACTGTAGAAACTCTTGCTATCTGTTTTTATATTTTTTGCTAGTTTACTTTCATAATCTATCTTCCCTTTCTTAATTAATCTTTTAGTTATTCTTTGCTGGCTTTTAAATGCTTCCCAATCTTCTATCCTCCCACTAGATTTGGCTACTTTATATGCCCTTGTTTTCAGTCGGATACTATCCTTTATTACTTTACTTAGCCACGGACGGCTGTCTTTTCTTTTACGCCCCTTTTCCTTCGACCATCTATCCAACCTACTCTTAAATGTCGATATGGTCTCTACTTCAATCACTAAACCTATTGCATTCCAGAGCCTTACAATCCTCTGTAAAAAAAATTATCATGCTCTCTGTCTGAAATCATTTACATTTAACCTTACATCTATACCCATTTGTTCTAGACCTCTAAATTACACAGAAATTACAACATAGACATCCAGCCTGTGTTGGTGTTTATCAAAGAATCATAGAATTATACAGCACAGAAGGAGACCATTCAGCTCGTTGTTCCTGTGCCTGTGTCGGCTCTTTGAAAGAACTATCCAATTAGTCCCATTCCACTGCTCTTTCCCCATAGCCCTTCAAATTTTTCCCCTTCAAGTATTTATCCCAAATGCCTTTTGAAAGTTACATTTGAATCTGCTTCCATCACCCTTTCAGGCAGCACATTCCAGATCATAACAACTCGCTGCGTAACTATTTTCCCCTCATATCGCCTCTGGTTCTTTTGCCAATTACCTTAAATCTGTGTCCTCTGGTTACCAACCCTTCTGCCACCGGAAATAGTTTCTCCTTATTTACACTATCAAAATTCTTCATGATTTTGAACACCTCTAGCAAATCTCCCCTTAACCTTCTCTGCTGTAAGCAGAACAACCCCAGTTTCTCCAATTAACTGAAGTCCCTCATCCCTGGTACCATTCTAATAAATCTCCTCTGTATTCTCTCCAAGGCCTTGACATCCTGCCTCAAGTGTGGTGCCCAGAATTGGCCACAATACTCCAGCTGGGGCCTAACCAATTTGCTATAAAGTTTAGCATAACCTCCTTGCTTTTGTATGACTCTATTTATAAAGCCAAGGATCCCGTATATTTTTTTAACAGCCTCCTCAATTTATCTTTCCACCTTCAAAGGCTTGTGTCCGTACACACCTTAGTCTCTGTTCCTACAACCCCTTTAAAATTGTACCCTTTATCCTCCACGTGAGCAGAAGTTTAATGATTCAGATGTAATTCTAGCTTGTCTAATATTTTCGTCTGTTTCCTGCTTCTTTACTCTGATTAGTAGTACCTTTGACTCCTCTTTTACCAAACGTGGCATTATATAAATCTAGCCCTTTGGGTAATCCTGGCGCTTGATCATGAGACTTTCCCAGTGGAGCTCGCTGATGGCTTGGATAAGATGCATTTATTTTGTTCAAGAGTATTTGCTGAACCTGAGTCTTGATTGGTGGATTTATCAATGATGCAACCTAAATAGCAAAGTGAAATAAAGAGATATTACAATATGCTTAATTTTCATCAATAATCTCCTTATTTATTCTTAATTCCGAGGGCTCAATTTTTAGTTCTGAGGCGGGTTGGAGTCAGGTTGCGTGGTGGGCGGGTTCCAAAGCCGCTTCTGGCGGGATCGGCTGCTGATGTCCGGTTTTGATTTAATGAGCTTGTTGATTTTGATGGGGCGCACTGGCCGTTCCAATGAGTGCGATCGGGTCGGCTGGCTGCCTCTGATAACGTCATCATAGCAGCTGCTTTTAAAGCTGCCATTCAGCCTAAGCCTTTCTCTTCTGGATTCTGATACTCAGTGAGATTGACCTATACACAATGGCTTCTTCCAGAGGCAAGGCAGCTCCTTGATTTAATGATGATTTCCTCCATGCTCTTGTGGATGCTGTCAGAGGGTGCAGGGAGATTCACTTCCCTCCTGATAGCTAGAGGAAGCCTCCTCAGCAAACCAAGGCAGCCTGGCTGCGCATTGCTGAGGAGGTCAGCGCAAGGTCCATATGTTCACGCTCATGGATCCAGTGACGAAAAAGGTTTAATGATCTTGTGTGAACATCAAAAGTGGGTATCCCATCACACTTACCTTCAATCTGCTTCCCTTCTCTTCTAATCACCAGCACTCTGCATTGTAAGCCTGCTCCTCCTTACCCTTACTTTAATTTTCATTTCAATCTGATTAATAATTATTTAACTTAGTTTTCAATATTCTGTAAAATATATTGTGGTTGTCCATTGTAAGGCCGCGTGGCTCCCAGCCCCAGCTTGCTGCCCAACCACTGCAATTCCTTCTCTCCCTTTTACTGAACCCACCAAACAGCGTCCCAGAACCCTGGCCCCTGCCATTAAGGACAATACTCTGGAAAGGTCTGCGCACTGGCACCCTCCTCAGAAAGTGTTGCTTAGTGCCTCGGTCTATCTCCTTGCTTGACTCCCAGCTATATCCCTTTAGAGTCATAGTCATAGATTTATACGGCACAGAAAGAGGCCCTTCGGCCCATCGTGTCCGCGCCGGCCATCAGGCCCTATCTATTCTAATCCCATTTTCCAGCACTTGGTCCATAGCCTTGTATGCTATGGCGTTTCAAGTGCTCATCTAAATGCTTCTTGAATGTTGTGAAGGTTCCTGCCTCTACCACCCTTTCAGGCAGTGAGTTCCAGATTCCAACCACCCTCTCGGTGAAAAAGTTTTTCCTCAAATCCCCTCTAAACCTCATGCCCCTTACCTTGAAACTATGCCCCCTGGTTATTGACCCCTCTACTAAGGGGAAAAGTTCCTTTCTATCTACTCTATCTATGCCCCTCATAATTTTGTACACCTCAATCAGGTCCCCCCTCAGCATTCTCTGCTCTAGAGAAAACACCCCCAGCCTGTCCAGTAACTCTTCCTAGCTGAAGCGCTCCAGCCCAGGTAACATCCTGGTGAATCTCTTCTGCACCCTCTCCAATGCAATCACATCCCTCCTATAGTGCGGTGACCAGAACTGCACACAGTATTCCAGCTGTGGCCTAACTAGTGTTTTGCACAGCTCCATCATAACCTCCCTGCTCTTATACTCTATGCCTCAGCTAATGAAGGCAAGTATCCCATATGCCTTTTTAACCACCTTATCTACCTGTCCTGCTGCCTTCAGGGATCTATGTACATGCACACCAAGGTCCCTCTGATCCTCTGTCCTTCCTAGGATCCAACCATTCATTGTGTATTTCCTTGCCTTATTAGTCCTCCCAAAATGCATGACCTCACACTTTTCAGGGTTAAATTCCATTTGCCACTGTTCTGCCCATCTGACCAAACCTTCTATATCATCCTGTAACCTGAGGCTTCCCTCCTCGCTACTTACCACTCCACCAATTTTCATGTCATCTGCGCACTTACTGATCATACCTCCTACATTCATATCTAAATCATTAATGTACACTACAAACAGCAAAGGACCCAGCACCCATCCCAGCGGTACACCATTGGACACAGGCTTCCAGTCACAAAAACAACCTTCGACCATCACCCTCTGCCTCCTGCCACTAAGCCAATTTTGGATCCAATGTGTCAAATTGCCCTGGATCCCATGGGCTCTTACCTTCTTGACCAGTCTCCCTACTCTTTCCCTGGTTATCCTCTTGCCCTTAATATACTTATAAAACACCTTGGGATTTTCCTTTATTTTGCCCGCCAGTGTTTTTTCATGCCCCCTCTTCGCTCTCCTAATTTCTTTTTTAAGTACCCCCCTGCACTTTCTATATTCCTCTAGGGCTTCCACTGTTTTTAGCCCTTTGTATCTGCCAAAAGCCTCCCTTTTTTTCCTAATCTATTCTTGTATGTCCCTTGACATCCAGGGTTCCCTGGGTTTTTTACGGGAACATGTTGGCGTTGTACTTTCTCTATTTACTTTCTGAAAGACTCCCACTGCTCTGATGTGGACTTTCCTACAAGTAGCTTATCCCAATCCACTTTGGCCAGATCTTGCCTTATCATTTTAAAATCGACCGTCCCCCAATTTAGAACCTTTATTTCCGGTCCATCTTTGTCCTTTTCCATGACTACCTTAAATCTCACCGAATTATGGTCACTGTCACCAAAATGCTCTCCTACTGACACATCTACCACTTGCCCAGCTACATTCCCTAGAATTAGGTCCAGTACCGCCCCCTCTCTTGTAGGACTTTCTACATGCTGGCTCAAAAAGCTCTCCTGGATGCACTTTAAGAATTCCGCACCCTCTAAACCTTTCACACTCTGACTATCCCAGTTAATATTGGGGAAGTTGAAATCCCCTACTATTATTACCCTATTATTTCTACACTTCTCTGAGATTTGCCTACATATCTGTTCCTCTATCTCCCCCTGACTGTTTGGGGGCCTATAGTACACTCCCAGCAAAGTGCTTGCCCCCTTTTTGTTTTTAAGTTCTACCCATATGGCCTCATTAGAGGAACCTGCTAAGATATCGCCCCTCCTTACAGCAGTAATTGACTCCTTGATTAATATTGTGACACCCCCTCCTCTTTTACACTCTTTGACTGTGCTTTTGTGGTCCGATCCTCACCTGGGTATAACCTCCACTCTGCTTTGCATATTCTGTGGCTGATGGCCCAATCCTCAGCTCACCCCAAGTGTTTTTTCAGGCACACAGACAAATCCTCTATTATCTGCAATCCTCATCCCTCGCCGCCCACCACACCGTCTCACCACCGCCCCCCATCCCTCAAACCCTTTCCTCCCCAGCCCACTGAAGCCCACTTTCCCTCCCCCCACCCCCCACCCCCATTCCCCTCCTCTTATCCTCTTTTCCCATCATGTTTCCTATCCCGTCGGGGTCAGAACAGCAAGATTGGGAGTGATTTATGAGGAAGCACCAAATATGTTTATATATGGGCAGCAGTCAAACAACTAATCACAGAATAACATTAATGAAAGTTATGCATACATCAATGTTCACAAGTGAAACTAGACATTGAGCGTTTCAGGTTTTTAAATATCTGAAACCATCATATCCTGAGATCGACACATGCACAATTATAACAGAGGTTGCTGAGTCCAATTGTAGACCCCCGTGTAATACCCTGGCTGAGACTGGCTAACTCAGCACAGATGGACAACTGAGCCCAGGACCTTCCTCGTCCGTGTGGCAGCTGAGCCAAGCCATGAGGGAAGCCTATGATTTGCACTTTTTAAGTGCAGTTGATTATTAGATATTGACAAAAATCAAACTGGAGCTCAATTGATCTGCATTCTGTGAGTTGCATTCTATATTTCTGCACAAATCAGGCAAGTGAATACAGTGAGCTGTCACTCATGATTCTGAATAGAGTTAAAAGATCTGTGTCTGGCACTGTTCTCAGTTCTGCAATTCTCTTGATAATTCTTATGTAGTGAAAAATGTCATATATGATTTCCCCCACTCACAAACCTAGGCAAAATAATTACACTGGGTGAAGCAGCTGAAGAGGACACTTATTTTGCTGGTACCTTACTATCCACCCCATCTGGTTTTTTTTGAATCCATACATAAGCCTTCCTCTGCCTTGAAAGGAATTCCTTTGAAGGAGTGATACTTGACTGTCTAAGGATGGGTTAACAACTTTTCAGCCACCTGTTTTCAAACGATTTCTGAAATTTCCAAGCCTATTCTCTATTAGTTTCCCAAAACAATCTTTCCCCAAGTAGATAGTTTCTAATAGTCTGAAATTCAGGTATAAAAGGAAAGTTTGAAATTCTGTATCAGATATACCCAGCAAGCAGGATTTGTTATGTTGCAATTCATATTCCTAACTGTATGATGCTGGATTGCTCAAATAATTCAACAAATTGCTTTATGTTATTCATGTTGACCAAATTACTGTCCAAAATATTATCAGGGGCTTAGGTAACTCAGGCACCAAATGATGAGACTTGTTCCTGAACAAGTTTAACCCAACCAGTTTGATAGGAAGCTGTCATCAGAGTGTATCCTCAGGTATATCTGATCCAAGGCAAGAGGATAAGCTTGGCGGGGATGGGGAGCACTCCTACTCCTCCTGGCCCACAAGCAATGCTGTAAAGGCACTTAGCTTCTCCCTGAAGCTGTACTCACCTCCCTTCAGCTGCCAGGTTTCCCAAGGCCTGGGAAACCCGGCCGGCCAGGGTTAAACCTGCAAAGCAAGTTAAATCAGAGGCTGCTAGCCTCATTAAAATATTTAAATGGCCAACCCGCCTCCTGGGAGCGGGTTGGTTGCTCGCCCTTGTCCCGCCTCCATTAAACCCGGAAGCGGGCAGGTTGGAGGCGAGTTGGGCTCGGGGTTGAAATTTTTAGGGGGAAAAATTCGGTTGCTTTGCACCTCCCGTTAGCACCTTAGGGCGCTAATGGGGCGCAAAGCAACTAGCGCCCAGCCGTGGTGGCGCCAACCCTCCCGCGAAATGGGAAGTATATCTATGTGCAACAAAGGTTCATGAGGTTGATTCCTGGGATGGCGGGACTGTCGGATGAGAAGAGATTAAGTAAACTAGGCCTGTATTCTCTTGAATTCAGAAGAATGAGTGGGGATCTCATTGAAGCATACAAAATTATTACAGGGCTTGATAGGGTGGATGCTGGGAGAATGTTTCCCTTGGCTGGGGAGTCTAGAACCAGGGGCCACAGCCTCAGGATAAAGGGTAGGCCATTCAGGGCTGAGATGAGAAGAAATTTCTTCACACAGAGGGTGGTGAATCTTTGGAATTCTCTACCCCAGAGGGCTGTGGAGGCTCAGTCATTGGGTATATTCAAAACAGAAGTCGATAGATTTCTGACTAGTAAGGGCTTCAAGGGATATGGCGATAAGGCCGGTAAATGGAATTGAGGCAGAAGATCAGCCATGATCTCATTGAATGGCGGAGCAGGCTTGAAGGGCCGAATGGCCTACTCCTGCTCATATTTCTTATGTTCTTATGAAATTTAGCGGGAGGTTAGCGGTGGCAGTAACTGTTAGCACCCCGATGCACTGCCAGCGATGATGTCATTGCTGTGCGCAGCGCACCGCTCGCACCCCGGCCGTGATCTTCAGTAGCGCCCCCCTGACTTACTGCCGGACGCTATGTCCAACGGGGTCAGCGGGACCTACCTGCGGCCGGGGCGGTGCTAATTAAAGGCGAGGTGCCAGGTGGCCATTTTTGTTGCTGGCCGCCTGCCAGCACCTGCCCCTGTGGCCGTCCCCGGCCTCCTCTGCAGCCCCCTGCGGAGTGCTGGCTGAGCTCCATGAGTACGGCACTTCTTTTCAGTGCCAGGCTCTTTTGCCAGCACTTCGATCCCTGGTGGCCCAGCTGGGCCCCGGGTCGCGCTGCGCAATGCCCCTCCCCTTTAAGAAGGGGAGGAAGGCCTGCAGTACTGCTGCGCAGTGTGCCGCAGCACCGCGATATTCCCTCGCAGTGCCTCAAGAGGGAGGCAGAGTGCTTCCTGTAGCGTCCCGCTTCCCTCTTGGAGTGCTATCATAGTTAGCGCCCCAAAGGGGGCGCGACTTATTTTTCCCCCTTAATGTTTAAACCTCTGACCCGACCATAACCCACCCATATTTGGGAGTTATAATTCATCCCTAAATCTTGTTGAGGATATAAAAGCTTCAAAACGGCAGATCCTCAATCAATAGGTTGTCTCTGCACTTGAGTAACATTCTTCTTCTTTCATATGGTAGTAGCAAAAAATAAATCAAATATCAATATCTAAGTCAGATATCCAAGCCAAAGCTTCCGGTGTAACAGCGTGGATATCTTGTAGGCTGCCTGAGAATTTCCTCTGAGGACAGTGCTCGATGATATGCTCAAGAGTCTGATTAGAGGCTCTGCTATCGCATGATGGGGATGCTTTAATCTTCCATCTATGGAGAATGTGGCAGCATCTACCATGACTGGTTTTAAGGTGGTTGATGGTTGTCCACTCTTTGAGGAAGGTTTGATCCTTTTGTTATACTGTGGGATCCTCTATAAGGAATCCATTTGGTATGTCACAGTTCTTCCATGCATTTCACCATCGGTCATAAAGGTTGAGGGGAGATTGCTGAAGGGCTTCAGTGACAGTCCAAAATGGCCTTCTAGATTTGAGACGGGTTGGTGGTAGGATGTCATGTCAGCCTGCATCGGCATGTGTTTCTTGGTGTAGCGGTTATATTCTCTGGAGACTGCATATTTGCAGTGTAGGTGTGGTAGTGCGATGTTTGCAAGCATGGGCAGCCAAGGTGTTGGTGTCGATAAAAGCGTACCGGTGATAATTCTCATAGTAGAGTTAAGCTGGACATCAACGGATTTGGCATGCGGACTTGCTAGCCATGCCAGAGAGCAGTACTCCACTACAGAGTACACCAGGGGGAGTGCTGCTGTAGGGAGGGTTTGAGCGTCTGCTCACCATGTGGATCCACCGAGTTTCTGGATCAGGTCAGTGAGTGAAATTACACAGAATTACCATTGGCCAAGAATTAATTTTATGGCTCCAGAACAAAAATGATTTAGGAGTCAATCGTGTATAATGGTCAATGACATACTGACTGCAGTAGCATCTGCTGATACCCATACAGTCATGAAGGCTAATACAAAAGCAAAATACTGAGGATGCTGGAAATCTGAAATTAAAAAAAGGAAATGCTGGAAATACTCAGCAGGTCAGGCAGCATCTGTGGAGAGAGAAACAGAGTTAAAGTTTCAGGTCAATGACCTTTTGTCAAAGCTGGAAAAAGTTAGAGATGTAACAGATTTTAAGCAAGTGCAGGGGCAGGGTAAGTAGGGAGGGGAGGAAAGAACAAAAGGGAAGGTCTGTGATGGGGTGGAAGGCAGGAGTGATTAAATGACAATGGTATGATTGTATACAAAGCAAAAGGAGATGGTAATGGGACAAGTAAAGAAACAATAGATGGGTCTAGAAGAGGCATAAATGGGAATGGCAGAATCATCAACAGCTGCCGTCTGAAAAAATAGGGGCAGAGGTTATAGTCTGAAATTGTTGACCTCAGTGTTGAATCCAGAAGGCTGTAAAGTGCCTGATCGAAAGATGAGGTGCTGTTCCTCGAGCTTACGTTGAGCTTCGTTGGAACAGTGTAAGAGGCCGAGGAGAGAGAGGTCAAAGTGGGAGTGGAGCGGAGAATTAAAGTGACAGGCGACCGGAAGCTCGGGTTCACACTTACAGACTGAATGCAGGTGTTCCGCAAAGCGGTCACCCTATCTGCGTTTGGTCTCCCCAATGTAGGGGAGACCGCATCGTCAGCCACGAATACAGTATGCTAAATTGCAAAAAGTACAAGTAAATCGCTGTTTCACCTGGAAGGAGTGTTTGGGGCTCTGGACCGTGGGAAGGGAGGAGGTAAAAGGGCAGGTATTGCATCACCTGCGCTTGCACGGGAAGGTGCCGTGGGAAGAGGAGGGGGTGTTGGGGGTGATTGAGGAATGAACCATGGTGTCGCGGAGGGAGTAGTCCCTTTGGAATGCTGAAAGGGGAAGGGAAGGTGGCAGAAATGGCAGAGGATGATTCGTTGAATGTGGAGGCTGGTGGGGTGAAAGGTGAGGACAAGGGAAACCCTATCGTGGTTTGGCAGGGAGGGGAAGATGTGAGAGCAGAAGTGCGGGCAATGGAACGGACACGGTCAAGGGCCATGTCAAACATGGTGGAGGGGAATCCTCGGTTGAAGAAAAGGAAAATCCCAACGTGTTTTATAAGTATATTAAGGGCAAAAGGATAAACAGGGAAAGAGTAGGGCCCATTAGGGACCAAAGTGGCAATCTGTGTGTAGAGCCGGAATATGTGGGTGAGGTTTTAAATGAATATTTTGCATCTGTGTTCACCATGGAGAAGGACGATGTAGGCAGAGAAATCAGGCAGGGGGATTGTGATATACTTGAACAAATTAGCCTTGAGAGGGAGGAGGTACTAGCAGTTTTAGCGGGCTTAAAAGTGGATAAATCCACAGGCCCAGACGAGATGTATCCCAGACTGCTGTGTGAGGCAAGGGAGAAGATTGCAGGGGCACTGACACAAATTTTCAGAACTTCTCTGGCCACAGGGGAGGTGCCAGAGGACTGGAGGACAGCTAACATAGTATCTTTATTCAAGAAGGGTAGTAGGGATAAACCAGGGAATTACAGGCCAGTGAGCCTAACATCAGTGGTAGGGAAATTATTGGAAAAAATTCTGAGGGACAGAATTAATCTCCACTTGGAGAGGCAAGGATTAATCAAGGATAGTCAGCATGGCTTTGTCAGAGAGAGATCATGTCTAACAAATTTGATTGAATTTTTTGAGGGGGTGACTATGTGTGTGGATGAGGGTAGTGCAGTTGATGTACTCTACATGGACTTCAGTAAGGCTTTTGCCAAAGTCCCGCATGGGAGACTGGTCAAGAAAGTAAGAGCCCATGGGATCCAAAATTGGCTTAGTGGCAGGAGGCAGAGGGTGATGGTCGAAGATTGTTTTTGTGACTGGAAGCCTGTGTCCAGTGGTGCACCGCAAGGATCGGTGCTGGGTCCCTTGCTGTTTGTAGTGTCCATTAATGATTTAGGTATGAATGTAGGAGGTATGATCAGAAAGTTCACAGATAACACGAAAATTGGTGGAGTGGTAAGTAGCAAGGAGGGAAGTCTCAGGCTACAGGACGATATAGACGGGTTGGTCAGGTGGGCAGAACAGTGGCAAATGGAATTTAACCCTGAAAAGTGTGAGGTGATGCATTTTGGGAGGACTAACAAGGCAAAGGAATACACAATGAATGGCAGGACCCTAGGAAGGACAGAGGATCAGAGGGATCTTGGTGTGCATGTACATAGATCCCTGAAGGCAGCAGGACAGGTAGATAAGGTGGTTAAAAAGGCATATGGGATACTTGCCTTCATTAGCCGAGGCATAGAATATAAGAGCAGGGAGGTTATGATGGAGCTGTACAAAACACTAGTTAGGCCACAGCTGGAATACTGTGTGCAGTTCTGGTCGCCACACTATAGGAAGGATGTGATTGCATTGGAGAGGGTGCAGAGGAGATTCACCAGGATGTTACCTGGGCTGGAGCGCTTCAGCTATGAGGAGAGACTGGACAGGCTGGGGTTGTTTTCCTTGGAGCAGAGAAGGCTGAGGGGGGAACCTAACTGAGGTGTACAAAATTATGAGGGGCATAGATAGGATAGATAGAAAGGAACTTTTCCCCTTAGTAGAGGGGTCAATAACTCTATATCGGAAGCACTAGTATGGAAGGTGGCATCATCAGAACAGATGCGACGGAGACGGAGAAACTGGGAGAATGGAATAGAGTCCTTACAGGAAGTGGGGTGGGAGGAAGTGTAGTCCAGATAACTGTGGGAGTAAGTGGGCTTATAGTGGATGTTTGTTGATGACCTATCCCCAGAACTGGAAACAGAGAAGTCGAGGAAAGGAAGGGAAGAGTCAGAGATGGGCCATACGAAGGTGAGCTAGAGTAACATCGGGTAGGTGTTAAAAAGACGTCCAACTCAAACTCACCCAATGGGTTCGGTTAAAATTATCTCCTATAATTCTGGAGAATGTAGGTCACTAGTAGGCAATATAAACATGCCTTGTGACTGAAAAGGACCCATGACAAAGTCAAGAACAAGTCAGTGTCACAAATATTTGCAAAATTACAAGACTATATAAAAAAGATTTAAAAAGTAAAGTGAAAGGATTGATTAATTCAGAGTCTATAATTTTGTTTTCAAAGTGGGCTGAGAACACTCAGACTGCTGCCAATCACAACAGAAAATTAACTGATGTATGCTTCTAGATGAGTTCTATATATGCACAGTGGGGAACGCCATAAATCTAATGCCCCAGTATGGCACCAGAGGGATAATTTTACAAAATCACACTCCTGACTGGCAAAAGACCCTAAAAAGAGCAGGATTTTGTAGAGTTACCCTGTAGAACCTTAAAGAGACAGTGTCCCAATTAATCTTCTTCTGTTTGGAACACTGCCTATTCCTTTTTAATTTGTAGAAGGAGGCTGAAAAATGAGCAAGAATGTGTATTTCACATTTTTACTGTCATCATATTTGTTTTCTATCACCAAAGTGGATAATTCCTGCTATCTGTACCTGAAACAAGAAAACTATAAGTAAATGTTTTGTTTTTTTAAATAACTATTTTACGTAACTTAAAGTGCTGTGAGGGTGGTTTTTAATTCCTGTCAATCTAGTTGTCAAATTGTATCTCTAATTTGGCCCACAAAGAATATAGGGAAATGCATCTGCATTACCTACCTCAATTGAGTGTGCCATCAAACCCTGATAAACTCCCTCTCTTTCCCTCTCCTACGAGACTAAGAGAAAGAGGCCCCGATATTTACGGGGAGGTGGGAAGGGTACGGCTGAGGCTGAAACAGCTGAAGAACCCAGCAAGGCAGGAGATGCGGACATCTTGTAGCTCTGCCTCGTGCCTGCAGCCAGCCAAATGGACAGCCTGGCTGGCGGGTGGGAGGGAACACTAGTGGCAGGAGTAGGGTTGCCAAACCTCCAGGATTTAAAAATTATTCTCCTGGACACTGCTGCGAGCAAACCTGGAGAAAAATCATAGGGGCATTGTGTGTTGTTGTGGTAAACCACTGTTTGTATTCCACTGTGTACATGCCTGGACATGCCTCGGCTGACTCCTCCCACAAGTCCTAGTATAAAGGTGACTGCTCCCCAGCCCTTTGTATTTCTGGACCGGTCGACCACTCGAGGCAGACCTTCATTCTTTTGTTAATAAAAGCCTTTAGTTACTCTCTTAACTCTCAGTCTTTTATGAGTAATTGATAGCGCATCAGTTGTTTTCCATTTTCTTTGAAAACTCTTGTTTATTAGTTATGAAAATATTAGAGCTGGGACAAAAAGTGCTCGACCAAGCCAGGCGGTTGGAGGAGGGAAGTCATGTCATGAAACCTCAAGAAATGCATCCAGCCAGAGTTGGCAACCCTTAGCAAGAGGCCACAGTTGGGAACCCTTGAGGATGGTCCCTGGCAATCAGGAGGGGCTGGGGAGGTCGGCAATCGGAGGGGGTGTGGGGGGAGGCCGCAGGCTTCCTTGTGGTGCCTGAGAGGGGCATTCCTGCTCCTCCTGGCTCACAATGAGTGCTGAAACAACCTTGAGGAGACAGCAGCTCCCACCTCAGTTTCACTGCCAAGTTTCCCAACCCCTGGGAAACCCATGCAGCAGCAGTTAACTTCCTGCCTGGGTGGGTGGGTTAATATCAAGGCCAGAGTATCCATCTTTATTGCCTAGAATGTCCAATAAAGTATGGATCACGTGCCTAACAGTACACTTATGAGTGCCTCACAATCTAGTGTCAGCTTGGTTTTAATTTCAGACTTTGTGCAGACCTAAATTTTGGATCTGATGAAACTGATCAATTTCTATAGATTAATGAGTAAAAATACTGATTTGTTAATTGTTCGTTTAAACTGCAATATACAGTTATCAAAATGAGTATGAAACTTGGACCTGAAGATATCCATCAAATCAAATCAAATCAAATCAATCAAATCAACTTTTATTGTCATTGTTACTGCACAAGTGCAGTACAACGAAATGTAGGCTTGCGGCTCCCGAGAGTGTACATTTAGATTAAGACATTTAAACATTCAACATACATTTGGCTTGTAATACATTACATAAACATAACCATAATAAAGTGCATTGGCAGATGTGCAGGCTTTAGAGTTTATTTGTGGAGTTCAGTAGGATGACAGCCCTGGGAAAGAAGCTGTTCCTAAATCTGGTCGTACGGGTGCGAATGCATCTGTAGCGTCTCCCAGATGGCAGGAGGGCAAACAGACTGTGGCTGGGGTGGGTAGGGTCTTTGATGATGGACCGTGACCTCCGTAAACAGCGTTTCTGGTATATGTGCTCTATGGTCGGTAGCCGGGTGCCGGTAATGCGTTGGGCAGTTTTGACTACCCGCTGCAGGGCTTTCCGGTCATAGTAGCTACAGCTGCCATACCATACTGTGATACAGTTTGTCAGGATGCTCTCTATTGTGCAGCGGTAAAAGTTAGAGAGGATCAGGGGTGACAGGTTACATCCCTTCAGCCTCCTTAGGAAATATAGGCGCTGCTGGGCCTTCTTCACCAGAGAGGAGGTATTGAGGGACCAGGAGAGGTCTTCCGTGATGTGGACTCCGAGGAACTTAAAGCTGTCCACCCTTTCCACCACAGCCCCATTGATGTGGATGGGGGTGTGACTTCCGCCTTTAGACTTCCTGAAGTCCACAATGATTTCTTTGGTTTTCTTGATGTTAAGGGCCAGGTTGTTATCGGCGCACCACTTCACGAGATGCTGGACCTCCTCCCTGTAGGCTGACTCATCGTTGTTGGTGATCTGGCCTACTACCGTGGTATCATCCGCAAACTTGATGATGATGTTGGAACCATGAACAGCCACACAGTCGTGGGTGAAGAGGGAGTAGAGGAGGGGGCTCAGCACACATCCTTGTGGGGCCCCCGTGTTCAGGGTCAGGGGGGGGGGTGTGGTTACCTAATTTGACAGACTGGGGTCTGTTTGTTAGGAAGTCCAGGGTCCAGTTGCAGAGGGAAGTGTTCAGGCCAAGAGTTTGGAGTTTGGTGGCCAGCTTGTTGGGGACGATAGTGTTGAATGCTGAGCTGTAGTCTATGAACAGCATTCTGATGTAGGTCTCCTTACCATCTAAATGATTCAGTGCCGAGTGTAGAGCAGTTGTGATTGCATCCTCCGTTGATCTGTTTGCACGATAGGCACAATTGAATGAAACACAATTCTCTGTCTTATGTCTGTACTTTTCCACAGAACGAAATATACTGTTACAGTAATGAATTACTAGGTTTTCAATTGCTTATCATGTCTACAAGCATAAATATATCACAAGGATTAAGTAAAGAGTACTGCAGCCATTAGTAGTGAAACCAAAGTAATAATGCAACATTTCAACAAGTACTTACAGAATTAGAGGGTTTGCTAGGAAGCCCATGTTGCAAAAGGGATGCGATATCAGGATCATCTGCTTTGCCATGGAAAATCGTGGCAGCACCAGGTTCAGGATTGCTATTATTCAAAAACTTTTTTACCACAGGTGGTGTAACAGGCTGGAAGAATAAGCAATGAAAAATTAAACATTTGATTTGCGTACGCGATACTTATTCAAGTTATAGGGCTGGATTTTGTCAGCCCTGAGGAGGCGGGTATGGAGACGGGACTGCCGGTAAAGTTGCAGAATTTGGGGGCGGGTGGCAAACCCGCCCCCAACCTGCCTCTGTGCCCTCTTGCCAGGAGGCGGGAAGCCGTCCTGCCCTGGGTCCCGTCTCCTCAAGGCGGGAAAGGGATTAAAGCCTATTAATTGCTTGTTAACAGGTAGTTAACAGGTAGAAAATAGGATTATCCCCATTTTTCCTTCTGAAGTGCAGGATTCCCGATCTCAGGGAACCCCGCCAGGGTGTAGGAGACGAGTAGGAGGTCTGCCTGGGTCGGAGGGGTCTGAAAGTGCGATGTAGACGTGAGTGATGGGTGCAAGTGTGGAGTGGTAAGTATGCAAGGTGAGTGTAAAGCGTTAGAAAATGTTCACTTACCTTTGTTTCTGCCTACTGCCTACAGCCTTCAGCCGCTGCGGAGCCAGAGTCCCGACATCCCCATTGTAGATATCACAGACTGGCTGTTGGATCCTCTGAACCAACAGCCAGGTGATTTCTGCAAAGTTGAAAGGTTTGATGAGTCCTGAACACAAGGGCTCATCAAACTACACAGAATGTCAATGTTTGACAGCTTCACAGGGCTGTCAAACGATGACATTTCTTCTTTCAAAACTTCTTGACAGATGACACGTCATACGTTGTTGACGTACTCTGTCAGTGACTTCCTCCTAATTGGCCTGCTGAACCCGCTGGGTGGGCTTAACAAGGTCAATCAGTGGAAAATCCCGCTGGTTGGCCGGAAGCTGATGGAGGCGGGATTGAAAGCTGGCAAGCAGCAGTCCCGCCTCCAAAAGCTTCCCATTGAGAAAATCCAGCCCATAATGTCTGATTTAGATTTAAACACATTAACCAATAGTTAAATAAATGTATTGGAACATTTTGTAATAACTCCAGAAATTATAGCCCACAGTATTAGAGAACAAAGGCCTAGAAATTGGGTTGGGGCGCCAAAGTGGCGCAAAAGTCGGCTAAGCGCAGGATTTAGCGCAGCGATCGGTGTGATACCGATCGCCAGAAATTCAGTTTCAGTGCCCCTCGAGGGAGACGGGGCGAGGCTCGAGGCGCTCCGCGTCCCTCTTAGGGCGCTGAAACTGATTATCGCAGCGCAACGTGCCGCAGCGCCACATGCTGCGGCACGGCACGCTGCGGTACTGCAGGCCTTCCTCCCACTGTTAAGGGGGAGGTGCCGGCAACAGCGCGATCCCCGATCGCGAGTGCCGGCAAATGAGCCCGGCACCAAGGAGAAGTGCCGGGCTCTCGGGAAACAGCCAGCAATGCCGCAGGGGGGGTGCGGTTAGGAGGCCGGGGACGGAGGTGCTGGCAGGCGGCCGCCGAAAAAGCCGCCGCCCCGCACCTCCACCTTAACTTGCGCCGCTGCCGGCACAGTAGGGCCCCGTGAACCGGGCGTGGGTAGCGAGCGACGCAACTGCGGCGTTCGCTACCAAATATCGCGAACGGGGCACTGCGCACACCGATGACGTCATCAGTGGCGGCGCAGCGCAAATGCCTAACGCCACCATTAGCGCCCCTACTGAATATCGCCGGAGACGCAGCCAGTGGCGCTACAGCCACTGACTGTCTCTTTAGGCGCTAACAGGTGGCGTTACTCACCCAATTTCTCCCCCAAAGGCTTTACATGTTCATATGACATGCTTTTACCTGCTATTTTAGCAGAGACATGAACTCATTTAACTTAAGTGGATGTGTGAGCAGAGAAGCCTAGAAACACATAGGCGGTGGGCTAGCAGTTGGGCCATGGAGCAACACACTGGATGGATGGGTAAGCAATCAGATCATCTGGAAAGTATTTGAGGCAGCAAAGGAAGCACCAGGAGGACGGAGTGAATGAGCCATCAGGCCAAGAAACACAGGGCTCCAGGTACGGAGGTAGACAGACAAGTACTCAGACTTGGCAGGCAAATAATTAAGCTGGGAAGTACTTGGAGCCAACAGACAACAGGCTGATCAGCTATTTGAGAGAGCAAGTGGGCTGAGATTCATTGTATTTGGCTCCTGCATTGTACTTGTCAATAATACTTGTAATCCTATGTTTAATGACACTGTCACAAATATAGTTGGCAAGCACAATCTGAAGTCAAGTGGAATCTGAACACAGCGATGACACCAGCAGTACAGGAGAAAACCAGCAAGCAGGGAAGGACTTGGGACAGGGCTATAAGGACTCCAGTATGTTGGAGCAGTACTGGAACAATTTAGAGTTATGCAGGTTAGGCCTGGAAGGTCTCGGCTGTATTGGGTAGGATTCAGAGAGGGCAGGGCCAGGTTGCATGGGGATTGGATTGAGTTGGACCATAAAAGGGAAGGACAAGGAGCAGATTGGGTTGGGTCACTGAAGACAGCACAATGATCAAAATTCAGCAAAAATAAAGGGATGGGGTTTTCCACAATGTGGACTATAGCCAATTGGAAGGAAACAGAGCATCATTTAAAAGAAAGAGGCAACAAAACCCATTTCACAAAGTTAAGCGCTTCAAGGAAGTACTCCAAATTGAGACACACTCTCCTGACACAGATGTGAGCTTCTGTGAGAAAAAGATTTCCAACACAGTGCAAAGAAATTTACAGGATAACTTCACAAGTTCATACTCCTGGCATAAGGCATCTTCTACTGGGATCAGATCTTAGGAATTCAGGCACCTGCCCAAATTAATGATTTGCTGCCAGTGGTTGAGGCTCCAAGCCGATAGTGAATTAAAAATGACCCTACAGAGTCCAAATAAGCATTTTTTTCCTGAATTGTTTAATTTTTTAATGCATTTTACATATTATACTTATAGGCACTTTTTAGATAGCTGAAAAATCAAATGGCAGCTCAAACCAAGTTCACAAAATTATATGAACATGGTTGGTTTCTACTACTTACCAGTTCGTGATTGATAACTTCCAGGAAAAATTAAGTGATGTATTTCTACATTCATTCCTTAGTGACACCAACTGAACTAAAGAGAATTGAAATTCTGATTTGTTCAGTTAGATTTTTGATTAACAGACAGAATCATAGGGGAAAAGTTCGGTTGCTTTGTGCCTCCCGTTCCCGTCCCAAGGGGGCGCTAACAGGGTGCAAAGCAACTAGCTCCCGGGCACGGCGCCGCTAACACCTCCCGCAAAATTCAGCGGGAAGTTAGCGGTGGCAGTAGCTGGTAGTGCCCCGCGGCACTGCGCCTCCGGCGATGACGTCATTGCCGTGCGCAGTGCCTCGGCCGCAAACTTGGCTTGCGCCCCCTGACCTACCGCCGGACGCTATGTCTGACAGGGTCAGGAGAGCCTTTTTGCAGCCGGGGCAGTGATAATTAAAGGGCAGGTGCCGGGTGGTCTTTTTTTTGGGCCACCTGCCAGCACCTACCCCCTCTGGTCTCCTGCTGCGGGGTGCTGGCCACGATTCATCGACCCGGCACTCCTCTTGAGTGCCGGGCTCTTTTGCCAGCAGGGCCCCAGTGCGTGCTGCGCCAGGCCCCTCCTCTTTAATCAGGGGAGGGAGGCCTGCAGTACTGTGGCGCTATGTGCCGGCGTGCGAGGCGCTGCTGCACGTAGCAGCACGATATTCAATGGGAGCGCCCCAAGAGAGAGGGGGAGCACTTCCAGTAGCGCCCCGCCCCCCTGCTTGGGGCGCTACCATTGAATTTCGGGCACAGGGGCGCTAACTTTTTCAGGGCAATAAAAATAGCACTCCGGTGAAGTTATCGCCCCAAAAGGGGGCGCAAGCCAATTATCCCCCCTATAGAATCTTACGGCAAAGAAGGAGGCAAATCAGCCCATTATGTTAATGCCGGAACTCTGAAAGAGCCATTATTCACTTAGCCTCATTCCTATGCTTTTTCCCTTTATCTATGACCCAAGCAATGATTCATACAGATTTAGCATTACCTCTTTGGTTTTGTACTCCATGCCCTAGAGGAGTGCTTATTTCAGCCAATCACCAAACTTTGCCCAATGGATATGAAATGCTTTGAGGCGTGACCTGTTTGAGGTGCCTTGTTTATGAGGCCACAATTGAGGCCTGTGAGGCTAGATGAAAGACTTTAAATTATACAGATTATAGTTATTAAATAAATTAAAACACCCCAGTGCTAGTATACCAAGACCAAAAGACAAATGCTCCAATTTTACAATCCCAGCAAAATCTTTACTGAGAATGGTTGGCTACTTCATCCAAGCTAATCTACAGAGCACTGAGGTAACTATTCCAAATATTAGGGGGTCAGATGATTAACATAAAGTCCCAATACAGCTGTGCCCTTGTGCTAACACTTAGCTCAATCGGGCTAAAATTTTAAAAGGATGTGCACACTTACAGGTAAGTGGCTGCATGTGGGAACGCATACTGTTTTAGTCCTCCTTGTCCTATCCAGCCATCTCACAATTAGTCAGTTATTCTTCTATTCTCTTACACAAACAGTTTCTTTCCCTCAGTTTCAAAACTCTATTTTCTTCTCCCCTCTTTCTCTTTCTTCTTTGGAATATGGCTTCAGATGTTAATAGCAATAATTCTAAACTTCTTAATTGTTGTAGAGAGAGAAGATATCGCTTTACAGGGTGCAGCTGAAGCTATTTGGGTTCAGATGGATCAAGCTATTGTTCCAAAATTGATCACTGGTACCTGTTATAGTCCTGCATGTCAAGGGACACATCAAGATGACCCTGTTTGAGTACAAATTGTAAGAGCAAAAGGAATGGGACTATTTTAATTTGTAGTATTAAGTGACATTAAATTACACACTACAAGTACCCTGGGCCACGTTCACGTCCGGGTGGCCCTGGAGATGGGAGTACGCGGTGTCTGCCGGCACGCTCGAGGCCCTCCGCCACCGGTGGGTACTGGAGTGCATCATCACCCTGGGGAATAGAATTTTAATTTGTTTTGTTAGGTTTCCTTTAATTTTCTTTTTGTTAAGTTAAGTTTATTTGTTTATTGCTTCACCAAAAGATCGACAAGTACCCTCCCCAAGCGGATGGCACCACTAATACAAGTGGCTGTTTTAGTCTTTATAAAGCTTTAAAATGGAATTTTATTTTTCAGTGTTTGCCAAGGCTAAGGAGGCTGTGCAGAATCAAGTGTCAAAGAAAAATCAACTGAAAGGAAACCTGTCGTGGAGGTACTATGCAGAGTGAATTGGCAAGTGCAGAGCAGTACAGCATACTGTTTGATGTTTCAGGGCACACTATCTACAGTGCATTTTTGCTGTCAGAATAAGTGGCCAGGCTCACGTAGGTGTTATATGCAATTCTTTGCACGCTTGGGAACCCTGGCACCCCAGAATCATCCTATGCTGTCAAGCCAATGCCTCCTTTCCGTAAGGAAAGTGATGAACATGCTACCCTTTGCAAACAAGGCCTCTGTCACTTGCTTGATGTATCAATGGATAGCTAAGAGATTGATTTGTCATGTCACTGGTAGCAGCCCAGTGAAGAGGTAGCAAGAAAGCCCCAAGATCCAGCAAGGGATTTATTTTTGGAACTTTAGTAAGGTATAAGCTGACCATCCGCCAAGCCTCAAAAATGCCAGCATATTTCTTGGCCGTTGCTTTTAGACTTCAAAAGCCACCAGTTGGGAAAATAGCACTTTGAGCAAATTTACAAAAGTAGGAACACTTACCTTGCAAAGAATGCTCTAGTGTTGTAATATATGTGGGTAGAAAAAATGAAGGACAGAGCCAGGATGAGTTGCTAGTCCATGTGCTTGTTTAATAGGCTAGAGCAAACTGAGCATGCTCATACTAAACCATGTGAGAATACATTACACTGCTTTCCCCTTAAAAAAAAGTATTGGCCGGATTTTCTGACTCCCACGGGTGCGTACGAGGTGTGTACACACCCGTAGGGGCCTCGCAAGCGCCGGTTTCAGGCATGCGAAGCACATGCGTTGAAACCCAGCACTTGCGATCTGTCAAGAATCCTCTTGACAGTTCCTCCGCCTGCCCGGGAGATGGGCCTCCGCGGGCAGAGAGTTCCACTTTCTGCACAACTTCTGCCCGCTGAAAGCCTTTAAAAATCTTACGCCTGGTAAAGCAGACGTAAGGCCTGCTTTTACCAGCATAAGAGTTTTTTAAAAATTTAAAATTTAAAAATGTTCACTCATTTATAATTTTAAAAAATACCTTTAAAAAAGGTAAGTTTATTTTTAGCCCCATAAAAAACTTTAATTATTTTTTTCAAAAAATTAAATTTGTTTAAAATATTTAATTTAATGTAATTTTAAATAGGTGATTTAAAAAAAATTATTTAATGTTTAACTGTTTTTTAAGAGATCCCCATTCATACTTTTGACAGATCAGTGCATACAGACCTGTCAAAAGTGTGAAGGGGGATTCCCTTCTTTGATTGGTTCTCCACTTGCAAACCACATGCGCCCCTGGGATACCTGGGCCTCTGCGCATTTCGTAGAGCAGAGGCCCAGGATCGCAAGTCTCGGGGCCTACAGAGCCAGCAGGTAAGTGCGTAGATTTTTCCAATCGGAGGCATCTGCACGCAGGAAGTCTCCGATCGGAAATTCAGGGCCTATGTATTTCCCCTCTTAAATACAACAAAACTATGGTCCCACCTTTCCCAGAATTACATGAACCACATCAAAAAAACTCCTGGCTTTTTTTTTCTTTTAAATGAAATACAAATCCAGTATAATAACGGGTTTGCAGAGCCTTCCTGATCTCCTTACTGAAGATTTTAGTGTTGAACCAATTTTTGGGCTGTTTTATTTTGGTTCCGAACTCAAAGAAGTAGGTACCACCACTCTGTTTCCCCACTTGATACAACCTTGCTCACAAGACAGTTCAGTACGACGGTTATGGAATGGTTTCAATTCTGTGTCCATAAACTGATCAGTCCATCCATTCAATATGTTTTCATACACTCTTTTCAGTATTGAGTCCTTTTGAGTCTCATCTGCAATTTCAGTTGAATTCACGGGAAAGTCTTTGTCGACTGCACCTAGCGTGAAAATCTCACCTTCACTCCCAACACATGAGTCTTCATGTGGCAACCTGGACAAGGCATCTGCGATTACGTTTTGCTTTGAAGTGCGATATTCAATTGTGTAGTCATATTGTGACAACAACACTGCCCAACGTTGCATTCTTGATGCGGCCATTGCAGGGATGGCAGATTTGGGTCCCAATATTGCTAGGAGTGGTTTGTGATCAGTTATCAGGGTAAACTTTCTGCCGATCAGGAAATGTTGGAATTTCTTGATTCCAAACACTATGGCAAGTGCTTCCTTTGCAATTTACACATAGTTTCTTTCGCTCTTTGTGAGGGTTCACGATGTGAACGCAATTGGTTTCTCTATGCCGTCATCCATTACGTGGCTTATGACAACTCCCACACCATAGCTAGAAGCATCACATGCTAACTTAAGCTAACGCTCTGTGCCGTAGTGCACAAGTACACCATCACTAGAGAGACATCGCTTACAAGCGTCGTAAGCTTCCTGTTACGCTTTTGTCCACTTCCACTGGACATCCTTCTTGAGGAGCTCAAGCAATGGAGCTAACATGGTTGCTAACTCAGGTAAGAAACGTGCGTAGTACTGGATGATTCAAAGGAAAGATCTTAACTCAGACACGTTCTGTGGCTTTGGATGCACTGATGACATCATCAACTTTTTCCTTAACTGGTTGCAAGCCATTTGCATCAACTTTCAGACCAAGGCACACAACCTTGGGCTGCACAAAAGCACATTTGCTCCTTTTCAATTTTACATTGTGGACATTCAACCTTTGAAGCACTATATCTAACACGTCTAGATTTTCTTCCTCGCTGTTTGTTGCGATCAACACATCGTCTTAATTGCATAAGCAATTTGAAACTCCTTGCAAAATCTTATCCATCGTAGCCTGGAAGATTTCGGGGAAGGACTTTACACCATATGGCAGCTTGGTGTATGAGTACAGTCCCTTGTGTGTGTGTTGATAGTGAGATACTGTTGACTCTCTGTCAACATTCAGCTGAGCGTAAGCACGCGACAAGTCAAGCTTTGAGAAAACCTTTGACCCAGAGAGTGCTGCATACAAATCTTGTAATGTAGGTAACAGGTACTGCTCATCGTCAACTGCTTGGTTGATAGTAACTTTGCAGTCACCACACAAGTGTACAGTTTTGTCTGCTTTGGGCACTACCACAATCGGGGTAGCCTATTCACTTTTGTCAGTTTTTACTAGCACTCCATTCTCTGAGTTTCTCTAGCTCTTCCTCCACCTGACTTTTCAATGCACAGGGGACCGTCCTTGCCTTACAATAGACAGGCTTCACGTTGGACTTGATGCGGATATGTGCATCATACCCAGTGATGCCCTCATAACTGTCTGTGAACATACTTGTTCAGCATTGTGTTGAGTCGCTTCTTTGAAGCATCTATACTGAAGATGTTTTTCCAGTCTAGTTTTAACTTTCTCAACCAGACTTTGCCCATGAGGGTTGGCCTATTGTAGTAGGCTACAATAATAGGCAGCTTTACTGACTGGCCATTGTGTTGAACTGTACATTCCATTTGTCCACATGTCTCTAGGATTTCTCCGGAGTAGGTTTTTAACTCTACGGTACTCTTTGTAAGTGGTATTTGATTAAACTTACTTTCATATGTGTTCTTACTCATGATAGAGCATTCCACTGCCGTGTCGATGCACATATCAATATATTACTCGTTGATCAAAAGTTTTGTACGGAAGTCTTTCTCACGACTGCTAGCATTGCCGCTAGTGGCATAGATACTGTAGATGCCTAGTCTTCAACATCAGGTGTGTTCACTTCAATATTGTGAACTCTTCCCTTTTGTTGTCACTGCTTCGCATTGCCACTAGAATAGTTCTTATTTCCTACTTTAGATCTAGCTCTGCAAGCTGTTGAAATATGGCCTTGCTTCTAGTAGTGAAAACACTTTGCATTTCTGTATTGGCAGGACTGTGGTGAGTGATTTCCATTGCAGCGATAACAATTCACTGAACTGCTCTCACCGACATGCTTTTGACTTGGTCTCACAACTTTAGGTTCGTGGCATGGCGATGCCGGTGTTGGACTGGGGTGGACAAATGTAAGAAGTCACACAACACCAGGTTACAGTCCAACAGTTTTATTTGAAATCACAAGCTTTCGGAGCTTTCGGTCAGGAAGGCTTTCTAATGAGTCTTGAGGAAAGACACAACTTAGACAGATTGTCAGTGTTTGACAGCTTCACAGAGCTATCAAACGATGACATTTCATCTGTCAAAAGCTCGACAGATGAAACGGCACTCGCTGACGTCACCTGTAACTGGCTTTCCCTTAATTGGCCCGCTAAGCCCGCTGGGCGAGCTTAACAAGGTCAATCAAGGGAAAATAGCGTGGGTTGGCCACAAGTCGATGGAGGCGGGACTAAAACCCAACAAGTGGGAGTCCCACCTCCAAAAGCTCCCCATTGACAAAATCGAGCCCTGTGTCTTTCCATGATCCCTAAAAATGGCTTTGGGATCCCATTCTCATCACCAAAATGTAATATATGTGGGTAGAACAAATGAAGGACAGAGACACGATGAGTTGCTAGTCCATGTGTTTGTTTATTAGGCCAGAGCAAACTGAGCATGCTCATACTAAACCATGTGACAAACCATGTGCTAATACATTACACTTGTCAGCTTGGCTCAGTTGTTAACACTTATTTCGGAGTTCTAATGTTGAGAGTTCAACCCCATTCCAGAGCTTTAGCACATAACCTAGACTGACAATGCAGTGCTGAGGTGCCATCTTTCAGCTGAGATGTTAAATGGATGTTTTGCCTATTCAGGTAGATATAAAAGATCCCATAGTACTATATCTAAGAACACATGGGGTTTTTCCTGCTATCCTAGCCAACATCACCAAAAAACAGATTCATTGATCATTAATTTTATTTGCTGTTTGTAAGATCTGGCTGTGCATACATTGGTTTGAAGCACAGTTGAGCCTCCAGCAGCTGTACAGCCAGTGGAACTAGATGTCTGAGACACCACTTTCAAAAGACAAATGTTTTCATAACATGACAGACTACTGCAATCCTTGGGTAGCATGCTTTCCTGCTTCCATAAAGTGTGTGGGGTTGTGGTGCTCAGAATTGAAAGCATACAAGCATCCTTGGAGTGGGTGCAGTTCCAGGGCCATCTGCGGCACAACCTCTCACAGCAGAGGCATTGTTGTCAGTCTTAGGTTCTCTAATGAATGCTTAGAATGCTACAATACAGGCCTTCAGCTGCAATGTTGCTTCCTTAATGGATAGGCTCACAAAGGTCATTGTTCAGACTAGGAAGAAAATAGCAGCTGTCTTGCTCAAAGCCTTTCCTGCTCGATGGTCTGAAAACCCTCCGGCAGAGTGTCACAAAGACCAGGAGATGGGGAAGGTTGAAACCATCGGTGGATGTTGGTGCAATCTCTCCCGATCATTCTACTTCCACAGCAGTCAGCCTCCCCTCACTGACTGTCATGGACCCTAAAAGCAGGCAGGCTGCAAAAGCAGAATAAATGCAGCCTGAAGCTGGTCCATCTGGTGACCTAGGGACTGCTTGATGAAAAAAGTCCAAGGTCCATCTGGTTCACCTTCTAGCATCCTTGTAGTTGCATGATACAACAATAATGTACTTGTTGGATAATCATAGCAATGATTCTCTATCAATTAGTCTACAATAGACCCAGAAATGACATGAGGAAAACCAGAGCGGTGGAGCTTTTCGGAACCATAGGTCCAAGTCATCTATTTCTTCCCACGCATGCTACACTTACCACATGTCATGTCTCAAGTTACCCATATACTGTATCCCAAAGTGTTATTTTCTGAAAGAAATCTATCTAATTCACATTTGTAACTGCTTCCATTGTCTCCCTAGGGAATTTGTTCCATAGATCAACCATTCGCTCACTAAAATATTGTTTCTGCGGATTAGTATTGAATTTACCCCCTTTAAGCACTGGCCTTGTCCTCTGTTTCTACTGTTCTGGACAAGGTGGCATCCTCTGGCTCTGTTCCTGCCTTTGGGATGTCATTTTGATGAAGCGCCAGATTAATTAGTTGTGCTCTAAAGACGCACACTGTTTGTAGAAGGAACATCATGGTTACACTGAAAAGATGGATTCTGGCCAATAGATTTTCTGACACTGGCATATGGGGTATGTAAATTTCATGTAATGTTACAGGAAACTGAAGGCTTTGAGGATGGGTTTAAAGGCTGTGATAGAAAGTTGTGACTGAGTCTTTTTAGATATCTATGGGATATTTTATTGCAGTGGAAGGTCAAGATGGAGGAATTAAATGATGTTGTTACGCAGCATGACAACTTTAGGTAGAAGTATTCAAATTGAGGGTTCTGCAGATAAATCTTCCTGTTGGTGCCTGAGAACCACGGTCCCCTAGCAGCCAGCCCCTTGACCCTTACCCTTCTTCAAACAATAGTAGAATAGTCGATTCAATAATAATAGATAGAATCATAGAATGGTTACAATATGGAAGAAGGCCATTCGGCCCATCGAGCCCGTGCCAGCTCTCTGCAAGAGCACTTCAGCTAGTCCCACTTCCCCGCCCTTTCCCCATAGCCCTGCAATTTTTTTCCGTCAGGTACTAATCCAACTCCCGTTTGAAAGCTGTGATTGAGTCTGCCTCCACCATCCTTTCAAGCAGTGCATTCCAGATCCTAACCACTCACTGAGTAAACATTTTTCTTCTCATATCGCTTGGTTTGGTTCTTCTGCCAATCACCTTAAATCTGTGTCCTCTGGTTCTCGGCCCTTCTGCCAATGGGAACAGTTTCTTTCTACCTACTCTGTCCAGACCCCTCATGATTTTGAACATCTCTATCAAATCTCCTCTCATACTTCTCTGCGCTAAGCAGAACAACCCCAGCTTCTTCAGTCTATCCACATAACTGAAGTCCCTCATCCCTGGAATCATTCTCGTAAATCTTTTCTGCACCCTCTCTAAGGCCTTCACATCCTTCCTAAAGTGCGGTGCCCAGAATTGGACACAATACTCCAGTTGAGGCTGAACCAGTGTTTTATACAGGTTCATCATCATTTCCATGCTTTTGTACTCTATGGCCTAGAAATTCAGTGGCCTGCGCCACCAGTTTGCGCCCAAAGAGGGCACTCAGTGGCTTTTGCGCCACTGGCCACACCTACCGCGATATTTAGCGGGGCGCTAATGGCGGCGTTAGCCTGTAGCACTGCGCCGCCACCGATGATGTCATCGGTGTGCGCAGCGCCCCGCTATCGCCCCGATGGCCATATTTGGTCGCGCCCGCCTCTTCAGCGCTGGCCGCAAATAGCGACCGGTACACAGGGGCCTACCTGTGGCGGTAGTGGCGCTAGTTAAGGTGGAGGTGCGGCCGGCCGCTTTTTCGGCGCCCGCCTGCCTGCACCTCCGTCCCCGGCCTCCTACACCCACCCCCCCCGCGACATTGCCGGCTGTTTCCCGAGAGCCCGGCACTTCTCCTTGGTGCCGGGCTCATTTGCCGGCACTCGCGGGCGGGGATCACGCTGTTGTAGGCACCTCCCCCTTAACAGTGGGAGGAAGGCCTGCAGTACCGCAGCCTGCCGTGCCGCAGCGTGTGGCGCTGCGGCCCTTAGCGCGCCGAAATTCAGTTTCAGCGCCCCAAGCGGGGCGCGGGAAGCCTCGTTTAGCGGCCCGTTTCCATTTGGGGCGCAGAAACTGAATATCCGGATGGCGCAAGTGGCTCCGCTCGCAGCGGTAATTCCGGTGCCCAGGCGAGCTTGGTGCCCCAAATGGCGCCCAACTGAATTTTTAGCCCTATATCTCTATTCATGATGCCCAGGATCCCGTAAGCATTTTTAACAGCTTTCTCAACCTGCCTTGCCACCTTCAACGATTTGTGCACATATACCCCTAGGTCTCTCTGTTCATAAGAACATAAGAACATAAGAAATAGGAGCAGGACTAGGCCATTTGGCCCCTCGAGCCTGCTCCACCATTCGATAAAATCATGGCTGATCTGGTCTTGGCCTCAACTCCACTTCCCTGCCCGCTCCCCATAACCCTCGACTCCTTTATCATTCAAAAATCTATCTCCACCTTGAATATATTCACTGACCCAGCCTCCACAGCTCTCTAGGGTAGAGAATTCCAAAGATTCATGACCCTCTGAGAGAAGAAATTCCTCCTCATCTCCATTTTAAATGGATGACCCCTTATTCTGAAACTATGTCCCCCAGTTCTAGATTCCCCCACAAGGGGAAACATCCTCTCTGCATCTACCCTGTCAAGTCTCCTCAGAATCTTATACATTTCAATAAGATCACCGCTCATTCTTCCAAACTCCAATGAGTATAGGCCCAACTTGCTCAACCTTTCTTCATAAGACAACCCCTTCAACACTCTGTACAGTTGTAGTAAGACTTCCCTACTTTTATACTCCAACCCCTTGCAATAAACATAGAACATAGAAACATAGAAGATAGGCGCAGGAGTAGGCCATTCGGCCCTTCGAGCCTGCTCCGCCATTCAATGAGATCATGGCTGATCATCCAAGTTCAGTACCCTGTCCCTGCCTTCTCCCCATATCCCTTGATCCCTTTAGCCTTAAGAAATATATCCAACTCTTTCTTGAATATATTTAATGAACTGGCCTCCACCGCCCTCTGTGGCAGAGAATTCCACAGGTTCACCACTCTCTGGGTGAAGAAATTCCTCCTCATTTCAGTCCTAAATGGCTTACCCCTTATCCTTAGACTATGACCCTTGGTTCTGGACTCCCCGGCCATCAGAAACATCCTTTCTGCATTCTTAAAGGAGCAGATTTATCTTCTGTGAAGATGTTGATGCCCATGTCACTCCTGCTTCCTCTGTCTTTATTTGTTAGTGCATTGACAAATGACGAATGAAAAGTTAAAAATATGTAATAAGGGGGTGGGGAATTAATTGTTCAGATAGCTACCACAGAGAAAAAAAAAAAAAAAAAAATCAGTGCTTCTCTTGAGGTAGGACTATTGGCTATCAGCACACACTTGTCTTGGACTGGAACCTGGAGAAATATTTTTTTTTACCCTCTTTGAAGTACCAGTGAAGAAAATGATTAATGCATATTGAAAGAATATTAAAGCCATTATTGTGGCAACACTAAAGCATAGTGAAGTAGCATGGATATTTCACTTTACACTTTATTCACTTACTGAACATTTTTAAATGCAGCACTCCTTCAGTGCAGTGTACAATGATCAGAGTTGTGCTCGGTCTTATGCTTTATATTAGCTCTAACATAATTGCATCCATCACAATAAAAGCCAACATTTCATTTGCCTTCCTAATTACTTGCTGTACCTGCATGTTAACTTTTTGTGTTTCATGTACAAGAACCCCCAGATCCCTCGGTACCACAGCATTTTGTAGTCTCCCTTCATTTAAATAATAATTTGCTTTTTTATTTTTCTTACCAAAGTGGATAACCTCGCATTTTCCCACATTATACTCCATCTGCCAAATTTTTGCCCACTCACTTAACCTATCTATATCCCTTTGCAGATTCTTTGAGTCCTCTTCACAACTTGCTCACCCACCTATCTTTGTATTATCAGCAGATTTGGCTACATTACACACGGTCCCTTCATCCAGGTCATTAATATAGATTGTAAACAGCTGAGGCCCCAGCACTGATCCCAGTGGTACCCCACTAGTTACAGTTTGCCAACTGGAAAATTACCATTTATCCCAACTCTCTGTTTCCTGTTAGTTAGCCAATCCTCTATCCATCCATACTAATATATTACCCTCAACTCCATGAGCTCTTATCTTGTGCAGTAACCTTTTATGTGGCACCTTATCGAATGCCTTCTGGAAATCCAAATACATGACATTTACTGGTTCCCCTTTATCCACCCTATCGTTACACCCTCAAAGAACTCCAGCAAATTTGTCAAACATGATTTCCCTTTCATAAAACCATGCTGACTCTGCTTGACTGTATTATGATTTTCTAAATGTCCTGCTACTGCTTCCTTAATAATGGACTCCAGCATTTTCCCAATGACAGATGTTAGGCTAACTGGTCTATAGTTTCCTGCTTTCTGTCTCCCTCCTTTCTTGAATAGGGGTGTTACATTTGCAGTTTTCCAATCTGCTGGGACCTCTCCAGAATCCAGGGAATTTTGGTAGATTACAACCAATGCATCCATTATCTCTGCAGCCACTTCTTTTAAGGCCCTAGGATGCAGGCCATCGGGTTCATGCACCCCTTTAGGATTGTACACTTTAGTTTATATTTCCTCTCTTCATTCTTTCCACCAAAATGTATCACTTCACATTTTTCTGCGTTAAATTTCACCTGCCGTGTGTACGCCCATTCCTCCAGTCTGTCTATGTGCTCTTGAAGCCTATCACTATCCTCCTCTCTGTTCACTATACTTCTAAGTTTTAACAACTTCTATGCTCGCTTCGACAGGGATAACAGGGAGCCGGCTACCCGGAAGACCAGGTGCTCACTCTTATGTTCATTAATAACTAGACATTCTTATTATGAACACAGCTAGCTTCTAGCTAGTCATTTATTCAGTACACGTTCTCTAGGTACAGTATCTGTAGAGATGCAGCATGTGTGCTCCTGTGTGTAGGCTGTCATCTTGACTGCTGCCTTGTGGGTAGCCTAGTGCCTCATGGGTAATGTAGTCTTAATATATATACAGCTGGGTAGTGTAATCTTATATACAGCTCTACACAGCTCTACGGCTCCACCTAGTGTCCACTATAGAATGACATGTTATTGATCATTACATCCCCCTTTCTTTGAGGTTTAACAAAATCAATTTCAATCAACTTTCAAGAAAACAATAAAGATAATATCAGTAACACTTTTGTTAGTGCTCTATAAACATAAACATTTCCAAACAGTCAACACATTTTCAAAGCTTTACATTGTACTCAAAGATTAAGTCTATCAGGCTCTTTTACTTCACGTGTGGATCTTCTCAACACAGGTAAGTCTGATGTGTCTTCATGAGATTGTTCTGGTGGTGAATGACAAGATGCAGTTGCGGCATTGTCATCAATCTGGTCTTGAATAGTCTCTTGTGTTTTTAGGAGGGAACGGCGCTTCCTCCTGAGAATCTGTCCTTCCTCAGTTCTAACAGTGTATGACCTTGGTCCTACTTCCTCAAGAACTGTAGCTTTCCTGTTCCATGCATCTGGATCCTCAATCCTGACAACATCATCCCTTGTCAATGGTTTTAGAGTTTTGGATGGCTTGTCATAGTATGATTTCTGTTTCAGCTTTAACAGTTGAAGTCTCTGTCTCAGTTCCTCACTTTGCTGTTCTTTTGCACAGCAGGGTAGCGTGGTGCACAACTTGCGACCCATTAGTAGTTCAGCAGGTGAAGAACCACAGTCTAAAGGTGAGGCTCGGTAGCTCAGCAGGGCGAGATAAGGATCAGACTTGCTTTCTGTCGCTTTCTTCAGTAGCTGCTTGAGAACTTGAACACCTTTCTCTGCCTTACCATTTGACTGAGCATACAAAGGACTGGATGTGATGTGCTGAAAGTCATAATGTGCTGCAAACTGTTGCCACTCCTTACAGTTGAAGCACGGACCATTGTCGCTAATGGCAATCCTGGGAATTCCATGTCTGGCGAAGATGGATTTCACATGCATTATGACACTGCTTGCAGTGGTGCTTGAGAGCAGCGCCATCTCAGGATAGTTAGAATGGTAGTCAATCACTATTAGATAGTCTTTACTATTTAAATGAAAAAGGTCCATACCAACCTTTTGCCATGCTGCTGTTGGTATGTCAGCTACTATCATTGGTTCCTTTGCTTGTTTGTTTTGGTGTTTCTGACATGTCTCACATTTGCCTATCATGTTCTCAATGTCCTTATTTATGCCAGGCCAATAAACAGTGTCTCTTGCTCTCCTTTTGCATTTTTCAATTCCGAGGTGTCCCTCATGAATCCTTTTGAGCATGTCTTGACGTAGAGCCTGTGGAATGACTATTCTGTTCTGTTTTAGTAATAGTCCACTTGCGACACTCAATTCTGACCTTATGTGAAAATATTTTGGACAGGAACCTTTTGGCCAACCATGATGAATGTTTTCTATTACTGTTTGTAATACTGTATCTTTTACTGTTTCTTCTGTTATTGGCTTTGATTTTGTGTCTGACACGGGCAGCGCAGCAGTGACCATACTCACATGAACATCCACGTCTTCTTCAGTAGAGCTCACATGACTCATTGTGGGTGCTCGGGATAGTGCATCTGCTAACACTATGTATTTGCCTGGTGTGTAGATCAGTTCAAAGTCATATCTTTGCAGCTTCATCATGAGTCGTTGAATCCTTGGAGACATCTCATTCAGGTTTTTTTTTATGATGGCAACCAGAGGGCGGTGATCTGTCTCAATTGTGAAGGTGGGAAGTCCATATATGTAGCCATGAAACTTTTCTAGTCCAACTACCAAGCCTAGACATTCCTTTTCAATCTGGGCGTATCGACACTCGGTATCAGTCATAGACCTGGAGGCATAGGCAACAGGCTTCCAATCTTCACCCTCTGCTTGTAGCAAGACTGCACCTAGGCCATCTTTTGATGCATCCATTGACACTTTGATTCTTTTTGTTGGGTCAAAGAAGGTGAGTACAGGTGTGGTTGTCAGCACTGTTTTGAGGTTTATCCACTCTTGTTCATGTCTTTCTGTCCATGCGAACTCATTTGTTTTATGTAGCAGGTCTCGCAGACAGGCTGTCTTGGCTGACAAGTTAGGAATGAACTTTCCAATGAAGTTTATCATCCCCATGATGCGTAGCACTCCTTTTTTGTCAGTGGGTCGGGGCATTTTGAGTATGGCGTTTACTTTTTCCATATCTAGCTCTATTCCTTTACCAGATAGATTATCTCCTAGGAAAGTGACTTCCTGGACGCCAAACTGACACTTGGCTTTGTTGAGCTTCAGTCCATTCCAGCGTATGCTCTGTAGCACTTTAGTCAGTCTCTCATTGTGTTCTTTCAGTGTGGAGCCCCAGATGATGATGTCATCAACATAGACCCGAGCTCCTTCCAGACCTTCAATTATGTGTTCCATCGCTCTATGAAAGAATTCAGATGCAGATATTATCCCGAAAGGCATTCTGAGGAAACAATACCTGCCAAATGGTGTGTTGAAGGTACAGTATTTGGTGCTCTCTTCATCCAGTTTTAGTTGCCAAAATCCTTGTGAGGCATCGAGCTTTGTAAAGTATCTGGCACCTGACATTTCACTGGTGATTTCTTCTCGCTTGGGAATCTGGTAGTGTTCACGTTTTATGTTTGCATTTAAGTCCTTTGGATCCATGCATATTCTTAGATCATTGTTCTTTTTCTTTACACATACCATGGAGTTAACCCAGTCTGTTGGCTCTTCGACTTTCCTGATGACTCCTAGCGTGGTCATTCTGTCCAGTTCATTCTTGAGCCGGTCACGCAGGGGTGCTGGAACTCTTCGTGGAGCATGTACCACTGGCTGAGCATTCTCCTTTAGCTGGATCTTGTAAGTGAATGGTAGAACTCCAAATCCTTTGAACACATACTGGAAATTATTCACTACAGAATCCACCGAGTCATCTGGTCTGCTTATGGCACAGTTTATACGGTAGACTCTTTTGACCAGTTCTAAGTCCTCACAAGCTTTGTCACCTAGTAGAGAATCAAGTCTTTCAGCCACAACAGAAAACATGAGATGATGCACTTTGTCTTTGACTGTCACTTTAAGTCTGCATACACCTAAGCTATCTATTTTCTGTCCATTATAGTCCTTCAGTAGTACTGACTTTTTCTGTATTTTGGGCTTTTCTTTCATATTGTTCATGTCAATCATACTGATTAAGTTTGCTTTTGCCCCAGTGTCTAGTTTCAAGGTAACTAATGCTCCATTTACCTGCAGTGGGATCATCCATTTGTCCTCTTTTACTGCATTAACTTTATGTTCAGCATTGTCCATTTCTGAGGGCTGCACATTTTCTGTATCCTTTTTGATATTGTCACATGACACCATTCCTACAAAAAATGTCTCATTTGAATCAGTGTCCTCATTTACATTAACTTGTTGCCCTTTCTTAGTTTGTACTTTTGAAGAGCATTGTTTGGCAAAGTGATTCTTTCCATTACACTTTGTGCACATTTTTCCAAATGCTGGGCATTGTCTTAACTGGTGTTTGTAACCACAGCGTTTACAATTAAAAATGTCATCCTCCGATTGCTTTTCATTTCTGTTCTGCCCATGTTTCTTCCCCTTATAGGACACAGCACTGACAGCAGCATTATCACTCATTACAATCGCATCATTATTGATTTCACTGAAAGTCTTTGCGTGCTTTCGAGCTAGCTCGCTGGCTTGGCATATTTTCACCGCATTTTCCAAATTTAGTTCGGTTTCTCTCAACAGACGTTCCCTGACTTTTTTATCATGAATACCAAACAAAATCTGGTCGCGAATCATGGATGCTTTGAGCTCAGAGAAATTATATGTCTGTGCTTTCAGTTTCAGATCAGTTATAAAGCTATCAAAAGTCTCATTTTGCTGCTGTGTTCGAGAACAGAAGATGTATCTTTCATAGGTCTCATTCTTTTTGGGAGAGCAATGTGCATCAAATTTTTTTAGCACATCTTCTAATTTTTCTCTGTTCTCCACTGGATTAAATACAAATGTATTAAATACCTCTATCGCCTGTGGGCCGGCAACCGTGAGCAGCAATGCTATCTTCCTTGTGTCTGGCTTCGTACCGAATCCGATGGCTGCAATGTAGAGTTCGAATTGTTGTTTAAGAGTCTGCCAATTGTGGTCGATATTTCCCTCGAGATTCAAACGCTCTGGTGGCTTCAAATTCTCCATGTCGCTTTTCACAATTTTCAGCAGATCTTCACCACCCTGGTACCATCTTATGTTCATTAATAACTAGGCATTCTTATTATGAACACAGCTAGCTTCTAGCTAGTCATTTATTCAGTACACGTTCTCTAGGTACAGTATCTGTAGAGATGCAGCATGTGTGCTCCTATGTGTAGGCTGCCATCTTGACTGCTGCCTTGTGGGTAGCCTAGTGCCTCATGGGTAATGTAGTCTTAATATATATACAGCTGGGTAGTGTAGTCTTATATACAGCTCTATGCAGCTCTACGGCTCCACCTAGTGTCCACTATAGAATGACATGTTATTGATCATTACACTCACTCTGTCGACCTCTGACGTAAGGGGTGTTCTACGCGGAGTGAACACACGAAAGGCTGCTGGACCGGATAGCATCCCTGGACGGGTACTCAAGGAATGTGCTGATCAGCTGGCTGATGTCTTCACCGCCATCTTCAATCTGTCATTGGCCCAGGCAGTAGTTCCTACATGCTTCAAGACCGCTACCATTATTCCTGTGCCAAAACAAATGGCTGTGATGTGCCTGAACGACTATCGACCTGTCGCACTCACACCCATCATAATGAAGTGTTTCGAGAGACTGGTGCTGGCTCACATCAAAGCCAGTGTTCCTGCCTCTCTTGACCAACACCAGCTTGCCTATCGTGCAAACAGATCAACGGAGGATGCAATCACAACTGCTCTACACTCCGCACTGAATCACTTAGATGGTAAAGAGACCTACATCAGAATGCTGTTCATAGACTACAGCTCAGCATTCAACACTATCGTCCCCAACAAGCTGGCCACCAAACTCCACACTCTTGGCCTGAACACTTCCCTCTGCCACTGGACCCTGGACTTCCTAACAAACAGACCCCAGTCTGTCAAATTAGGTAACCACACCTCCCCCCCGCCCCCCGACCCTGAACACGGGGGCCCCACAAGGATGTGTGCTGAGCCCCCTCCTCTACTCCCTCTTCACACACGATTGTGTGGCTGTTCATGGTTCCAACTCCATCATCATGTTTGCGGATGATACCATGGTAGTAGGCCAGATCATCAACAACGATGAGTCAGCCTACAGGGAGGAGGTCCAGCATCTCGTGAAGTGGTGCGCTGATCACAACCTGGCCCTTAACATCAAGAAAACCAAAGAAATCATTGTGGACTTCAGGAAGTCTAAAGGCGGAAGTCACACCCCCATCCACATCAATGGGGCTGTGGTGGAAAGGGTGGACAGCTTTAAGTTCCTCGGAGTCCACATCACGGAAGACCTCTCCTGGTCCCTCAATAACTCCTCTCTGGTGAAGAAGGCCCAGCAGTGCCTATATTTCCTAAGGAGGCTGAAGGGATGTAACCTGTCACCCCTGATCCTCTCTAACTTTTACCGCTGCACAATAGAGAGCATCCTGACAAACTGTATCACAGTATGGTATGGCAGCTGTAGCTACTATGACCGGAAAGCCCTGCAGCAGGTAGTCAAAACTGCCCAACGCATTACCGGCACCCGGCTACCGACCATAGAGCACATATACCAGAAACGCTGGTTACGGAGGTCACGGACCATCATCAAAGACCCTACCCACCCCAGCCTCAGTCTGTTCACCCTCCTGCCATCTGGGAGACGCTACAGATGCATTCGCACCCGTATGACCAGATTTAGGAACAGCTTCTTTCCCAGGGCTGTCATCCTACTGAACTCCACAAATAAACTCTAAAGCCTGCACATCTGCCAATGCACTTTATTATGGTTATGTTTATGTTAATGTATTACAAGCCAAATGCATGTTGAATGTTTAAATGTCTTAATCTAAATGTACACTCTCGGGAGCCGCAAGCCTACATTTCGTTGTACTGCACTTGTGCACTAACAATGACAATAAAGTTGATTATTATTATTATTATTATCTGCAAATTTTGAAATTGTGCCCTGTACATCCACGTCCAAGTCATTAATATATATCAAGAAAAACAGTGGTCCTAGAACTGACCCCTGGGGAACACCACTGTATACCTGCCTCCAGTCCGAAAAATAACTGTTCACCACTACTCTCTGTTTCCTGTCACTTAGCCAATTTCATATCCATGCTGCCACTGTCCCTTTTATTCCATGGGCTTCAACTTTGCTGGCAAGCTTATTATGTTCTTCTCTTCTTAGGCAGTCCCTCGGAACCGAGGATGACTTGCTTCCACATTAAAAATGAATTCGCAGGTGACTGATGAGTCCAATACGGGACCTACAGTCTCTGTCACAGGTGGGTCAGATGGTGGTTGAAGGGGCGGGTGGGTGGGGTGCTTGGGTTGACGTGCGCTCCATGCGCTGCCTGCACTTGGCTACCGCTTGCTCCCGGCGAAGAGACTCGAGGTGTTCGGTGCCTTCCCTGATGCTTCTTCTCCACTTTGTGCGGTCTTGGGCCAGGGATTCCCAGGTGTCGATGGGGATGTTACACTTTTTCAAGGAGGCTTTGAGGGTGTCCTTGAAGCATTTCCTCTGCCCGCCTGGGGCTCTCTTGCCGTGCCAGAGCTCCAAGTAGAGCGCTTGTTTTGGGAGTCTCGTATCAGGCATGCAGACAATGTGACCCATCCATCGGAGCTGACTGAGCGTGGTCAAAGCTTCGGTGCTGGGGATGTTGGCCTGAGCAAGAACACTGACGTTGGTGCGCCTATCCTGCCAATGGATTTGCAGGATCTTGCGGAGGCAGCGTTGGTGGTACCTCTCCGTTGCTTTGAGGTGCCTGCTGTACATGGTCCATGTCTCTGAGGCATACAGCAGGGCGGGTATCACTGCTGCTCTGTAGACCATGAGCTTAGCGCTGGGTTTGAGGTCCTGGTCTTCAAACACTCTCTTCCTCAGGTGACCGAAGGCTGCACTGGCTCACTGAAGGTGGTGTTGGACTTTGTCGTTGACGTCTGCCCTTGTTGACAGTAGGCTCCCGAGGTATGGAAAGTGGTCCATGTTGTCCAAGGCCTTGTCGTGGATTTTGATAATCGGGGGGCAAGTTGGTATCGGACCTTTGTCTTACGGATGTTTAGTGTAAGGGCCATGCTCTCGTACGCTTCGGGTGAAGGTGTTGACGATGGTTTGGAGTTCGATCTCCGAGTGAGCGCAGACGCAAGCATCGTCTGCATACTGTAATTCGACGATAGAGGATGGGACGACCTTGGATCTGGACTGGAGGTGACGGAGGTTGAACAGTTTCCCGTTTGTTCTGTAAATTAGCTCCACTCCAGTGGGGAGCTTACTGAGGGTGAGATGGAGCATTGCAGCAAGGAAGACCGAGAAGCGCGTTGGTGCGATGACACAGCCTTGTTTGACCCCGGTTCGTACGTCAATTGGGTCTATGATGGAACCGTTGGTCAGGATCACGGCTTGCATGTCGTCGTGAAGCAGGCGGAGGATGGTGACAAACTTTTGAGGGCAGCCGAATTTGAGGAGGACACTCCATAATCCCTCATGGTTGACAGTGTCGAAGGCCTTTGTGAGATCAAAGAAGGCCATGTACAGCAGTTGGTGCTGTTCCCTGCATTTCTCTTGTAATTGACGTGCGGTGAAGATCATGTCCACTGTGCCCCTTAGTGGGCAGAATCTGCATTGCGACTCTGGAAGGAGCTCTTCAGCCACTGGGAGAAGGCGATTGAGGAGGATTCTTGCGATGACTTTCCCTGTGGCAGACAGCAGGGAAACTCCTCTGTGATTACCGCAATCAGACTTGTCACCTTTCTTGAAGATGGTCACAATTACGGCATCTCTGAGATCCCCTGGTATGCTCTCCTCCTTTCAGATAAGAGAAATTAGTTCATGAATTCGCGCCAGCAGTGCTTCTCCGCCATGCTTTAGCGCCTTGGCAGGGATTCCATCTGCTCCTGAGGACTTGTTGTTCTTCAGTTGTCAGATGGCCTTTTCAGCCTCATGCCGGGCTGGGGTTGTGCTGAGATGATGGTGGGTAGCATGCTGTGGGATGGAGTTGAGGACACTCACGTCAAAGACAGAGTCGCGGTTAAGGAGATCTTCGAAGTGCTCCTTCCAGCGGGCACTGACTGCCTCTCTGTCCTTGATGAGTACCTCTCCGTTCTTGGCCCACAGTGGGGTATTATGTGGCGCTTTGTCAAACGCCTTTTGGAAATCCATGCACATCATATCAACCACATTGCCCTCATCAACCCTTTCTGTTACCTGATCAAAAAACTCGATCAAGTTGGTTAAACACAATTTGCCTTTAACAAATCCGTGTTGATATTCCTTAATTAATCCACACTTGTTCAAGTGACTGTTAATTTTGTCCCTGATTATTGCTTCTAAAAGCTTCCCCACTACCGAGGTTAAACTAACTGGCCTATAGTTGCTGGGTTTATCTTTACACCATTTTTTGAACAAGGGTGTAACATTTGCAATTCTCCAGTCCTCTGGCACCACCCCCGTTTCTAAGGAGGATTGGAAGATTATGGCCAGTACCTCTGCAATCCCATCTGGTCCTGGTGACTTATCTGCTTTAATACAGCCAGCCTTTCTAGTAGCTCCTCTTTATCAATTTTTATTCCATCCAGTATCTCCTCTACCTCCTCCTTCACTATGTCTATGACGGCATCTTCTTCCTTGGTGAAGACAGATGCAAAGTACTCATTTAGCACCTCAGCCATACCCTCTGCCTCCATGCGTAGGTCTCCTTTTTGGTCCCTAATCGGCCCCACCCCTCCTCTTGTGACCCATTTACTATTTATATGTTTATAGAAGACTTTTGGATTACCTTTTATGTTAGCTGCCAGTCTATTCTCACACCCTCTCTTTGCCCCTCTTATTTTCTTTTTCACTTCTCCTCTGAACTTTCTATATCTAGTCTGATTCTCACTTGTATTCTCGACTTGACATCTGCCATACGTGCTCTTTTTCTGCTTCATCTTACTCTCTATCTCTTTCGTCATCCAGAGAGCTCTGACTTTAGTTGCCCTACCTTTCCCCCTCGTGGGAATGTACCTCGACTGTACCCAAACTATTTCCTCTTTAAAGGCAGCCCATTGTTCCCTTACAGTTTTGCCTGCCAATCTTTGATTCCAATTTACCCGGGCTAGATTCGTTCTCATCCCACTGAAATTGGCCTTCCTCCAATTAAGTATTTTTACTCTAGATTGCTCCTGTCCTTTTCCATAGCTAGTCCAAACCTTACAATACTATGATCACTGTTCCCTAAATGTTCACCTACTGACACTTGTTTCACTTGACCTACCTCATTCCCCAGATAGTATCCCTTTCTGTTCATTTTGGGCACTCCTCTCCAGAGGAGCACACAGCCCCATGTAGGTCACATCTATGACTCCCTAAACCTGGGGGAAGTATACAAGTCTGTAAAGGTAAGCGTACAGGCTTGCTGCTCCTGGTATCCAGAGAGAAATTAAATGGGGGTGGGAGGGAAGAGTACCAGTTTCAATGGGGGAAGAGTGGAAGAAGAGCACCAACTGAACTAAGCTGCAGGGGATGAAAAGTGCCAACTTCAATTGGCAAGTGAGATGGAGAAGAGTGCCAGTATGAACTGGGAAGGTTGGAGAAAAGTGTCTACAAACTTGGTCTGGAGGAGGTAGAGTGCTTTGTGAACTGGGGTTGGGTGTGGGAGAATGACTGTTGAGGTAACTTTTGGGTAAGTAATGGTCTAGTTGGTTTGTTGAAAATTTAAATGTTACTTTGTTTTTCCTTAAAAAAAACTGTTGATTGTGAAGTATAAAGCGCTTAAAGCATAATACATAATTTTTAATGTAAAAAAAATCCATGTTTTTTTCCAGGGGAGTATGCACCATCCATTTTCTACTTTCAACATACGTTTGTTTTTGCCTTTCAGTCTTTATTTTTTTTCTTATTCCTCAAATATTAATGAACTGTTGTGTATACCTCCCACTTAAGGTCCAAAGCGTATGTAACTACTTGTTTTCTCATGTCTGGTAACTTCTTGAGTTGCCAGTTTTTGGGGCTATTGCCGTTTTTTCAAGCTTTTGATCAAACTAGCTTTCGCTCATTTGGCATGCGTGTGTGTACTCCAAAAATATTTTCCTACACTTAATGGCGTCAGATAAATACGTTTCTATTGCGCAAAAACTAAACGTCAGTATTATTTATTTTTCTAAAGTTGTACAATTGCAGCGTGTTTACATACCCTGGGCTGAATTTCTGTCAGACATTCCAAAGCGCTTCCAGTAATCGGCACTAATCTCCCAGCCTGCAAAGGAAACATTCATTACTACCACAAAAAGAAAATACTGCAGATGCTGGAAATCTGAATTAAAAACAGAAAATGCTGGAGACAAGCAGCAGGTCAGGCAGCATCTGTAGAGAGAGAAACAGAGTTAACCAGTAATTCCGGTCCCAACGCGTGAGTACGGACGGGGTACTCACGCGTGGGCCCGTTGGAAGTGCCGGATTTCAGCATGCATAGCGCATGCGCGGAAAACCGGCATTTCCTTTCCTCTGAACCAAGGGGTTAAGAGGCGGTTCCCGTGCGACGTTTCAGGCAGCGCGTACGCGTTGAACTTCGGGTTTTTGACAGGTTTGTCCGTGCGTGAAGGCCTCCACTTTTTACGAATGTAAAAAGCAGACGTAAGGACTTAGTTTTATAAGGTAAGTGGTCTAATAATTAAAGTTAGAACATTTTTTCCACAGGTTTATTATTTTTAAAGAATTTACAGTAAGGTAAGTGTATTTTTGGACCCGATTTCTTGAAAAAAAAATTTTGGCAGAAATTTGAATAATTGTTTAAAATAGTTTTTTTAAGTTATTAATAGTTCATTTAATTATTGGAATGTTTTTTTAACTTTTATTTAAAGTTTAAGTAGTGTTTTGGGCGCCCGGACTTTTCATGAGTTTGACAGGTCTTATGTCTAACTCATGAATGGACTTTTGTAAACTCCCATTGGTTGCCCAGTGCTCACGTGATCCCAGCCGGCTCATCGCCGCTGGATCACGCACGCACAGCGAGCCGGGAGCCGAACCGGGCCAGTCTTCAAATGTCAGCGCGATATGTAAGTGTAGGTCAGGGACTTGCACCCGCGGGAAGCCCCCGACCCGAATTTCTGGGCCAACGTTTCAGGTCTGTTTCTCTCTTCACAGATGCTGCCTGACCTGCTGCGTGTCTCCAGCATTTTCTGTTTTTAATTCATTACCACCAGACTGGCCACTTTTTAGCTCATAGGTTTCCCTGTTAATGCATATAAATAACAGAAAGATATTATATATTAAGTAATATATGTCAGTGAATAGTTTCAGAAATAATGTAAAAGTTATATTTATAATAATTGACGTTGAGAAGACATTGAGCATAAAGCATAAATAAAAAATAAAAACAATACATACTGTGCGCAACACGGGATCCTTATCGGCGAATCTCCCCTTATATACGGGTCTTAAAGGTTGGAGGACACCCGGCATAACTTATGGCAACAGCTAACACTTTGGAAAATGTTTTAATTCAGATTTCAGGCGTCGCGCCCACAACTCGCCCCGGGATCTGGCTCTCCTCCTCTGGAATGTTGATTTTTACTGTCACCAGGCAACCAGCTGCACGTGCGCACTGGGCGCCTGGCCAGAGACACCAGTGCACCCGGCGACAGCAGAGACAAGTGGCTGGGCAGCAGTTAGCACCTCCTTCACCTCAAATAGTCGCAGCTCCAGAATGTCTCAATCGGTTCTGACAGATATTAGCATTTTTACACTTGCAATTGACTTTCCGTCTTCTGGTTACTTTATACATATTCTAGGACTGGGAAATGTCATAAATTGCGCCTAGTATGTTTCTTTTTTTTTTAATTGGCCTCAACATGTCGAGCTAGGCCACATTTATTGCTCATCCTTAGTTGACCTGAGAAGATGGTCGTGGGCTCTTTGTTGAACTATGAATTGAATTGTTTTAGAACACGTCTGTATTATCAGTAGCAACAATTCTGAATCTCAGACAGACAAATAAATGATTTTTTTTTGCTGCTTCGCACCAACAGATCAGCAAAACGGATTTCCACGCCCATATTGTGCAGCCCCGCTCTCAGCTGTGAAGTCAGTGCTCAGCAGTCTCGCGAAAAGTCGGGAGAGTTAGTGTACAGATGGACGGGAGAGTTAATGTACAGAGGGACATCAGAGTTAGGGCAATCCACCTCTACCTCTCCTCCTTTAAGATCCCCCTTAAAAACTAAGCTTTTGGTCACTTGTCCTAATGCCACCTTTGGCTCTGTGTCAATTTTTGTCTGATTAAGCTCCTGTGAAGTGCCTTGAGGCATTTTACTATGTTAAAGGTGCTATATAAACACATTGTTGTTTTGTGTACAGAGCAGCAGCAGAATTAAAGTACAGATGGATGGGAGCATTAGTGTACAGAGAAATGGGAGAATTAAGGTACAGAGGGAAAGTGAGAGTGTACAGAGGGATGGGAGAGTTAGTGCACAGAGAGACGGGAGCGTTAGTGTACAGAGGGATGGGAGAATTGAGGTACAAAGGGAAAGTGAGAGTTAGTGTACAGAGGGATAGGAGAATTAGGATACAAGGGATGGGCGAGTTACTGTACATAACATAAGAACATAAGAAGTAGGAGCAGGAGTAGGTCATACGGCCCCTCGGGCCTGCTCCGCCATTCAATAAGATCATGGCTGATCCGAATCTAGACTCACGTCCACTTTCCTGCCCTCGCCCCGTAACCCCTAATTCCCTTGTCTGCTAGGAAACTGTCTATCTCTGTTTTAAATGTATTTAATGTTGCAGCTTCCACAGCTCTCTGGGGTAGCAAATTCCATAGATTTACTACCCTCTGAGTGAAGAAGTTTCTCCTCATCTCAGTTTTGAAAGGGCAGCCCCTTATTCTAAGATTATGCCCCCTACTTCTAGTCTCACCCATCAGTGGAAACATCCTCACCGCATCCACCCGATCAAGACCCCTCACAATCTTATATGTTTCGATAAGATCGCCTCTCATTCTTCTGAACTCCAATGAGTAGAGGCCCAACCTACTCAACCTTTCCTCATACGTCAACCCCCTCATCTCTGGAATCAACCGAGTGAACCTTCTCTGAACTGCCTCGAGAGCAAGTATATCTTTTCTTAAATATGGAAACCAAAACTGCATGCAGTATTCCAGGTGTGGCCTCACCAATACCCTGTATAACTACAGCAAGACCTCCCTGTTTTTATACTCCATCCCCCTTGCAATAAAAGCCAAGATTCCATTGGCCTTCCTGATCACCTGCTGCACCTGCATACTAACTTTTTGTGTTTCATGCACCAGGACCCCCAGATCCCTTTGTAATGTAGCACTTTGCAGTTTCTCTCCATTTAGATAATAACTTGCTCTTTGATTTTTTTCTGCCAAAGTGCATAACCTCACACTTTCCAATATTATATTCCATCTGCCAAATCTCTGCCCACTCACTTAGCCTGTCTATGTCCTTTTGCAGGTTTTTTATGTCCTCCTCACTCACTGCTTTCCCTCCCATCTTTGTATCGTCGGCAAACTTGGATACGTTGCACTTGGTCCCTTCCTCCAAATCGTTAATATAGATTGTAAAAACTTGGGGTGCCAGCACTGACCCCTGTGGAACACCACTAGTTACTGATTGCCATCCTGAGAATGAACCATTTATCCCAACTCTCTGTTTTCTGTTAGATAGCCAATCTTCCACCCATGCCAGTATATGACCCCCAATCCCGTGATTTTTTATCTTGATCAGTAATCTTTTGTGTGGAACCTTGTCAAATGCCTTTTGGAAGTCCAGATACACTACATCCACTGGTTCCCCTTTATCCACCCTGTATGTTACGTCCTCAAAGAATTCGAGCAAATTTGTCAAACATGACTTCCCCTTCATAAAACCATGCTGACTCTGTCCTATTAAATTATGTTTATCCAAATGCTCTGTTACTGTTTCCTTAATAATGGACTCCAACATTTTGCCAACCACAGATGTTAGGCTAACTGGTCTATAGTTTCCAGCTTTTTGTCTACTTCCCTTCTTAAATAAGGGTGTTACATTAGCAGTTTTCCAATCTGCCGGACCTTTCCTGAGTCCAGGGAGTTTTGGAAAATAATCACCAATGCATCCACAATCCCTACCGCCACTTCTCTCAAGACCCTAGGATGTAGGCCATCAGGTCTGGGGGATTTATCCGCCTTAAGTCCCATTATTTTACCGAGTACCATCTCCTTAGTGATTTTAATCGTGTTTAGCTCCTCCCCCCCCCCCCCCCCCCATTGCAACCTGTTTGTCCAGTGTTGGGATATTTTTAGTGTCCTCTACTGTAAAGACTGATACAAAATATTTGTTCAGCGTCTTTGCCATCTCCATGTTCCCCACCACTAGTTTCTCGGTCTCGTCCTCTAAGGGACCAACATTCACTTTAGCCACCCTTTTTCTTTTGATATAACTGTAGAAACTCTTGCTATCTGTTTTTATATTTTTTGCTAGTTTACTTTCATAATCTATCTTCCCTTTCTTAATTAATCTTTTAGTTATTGTTTGCTGGCTTTTAAATGCTTCCCAATCTTCTATCCTCCCACTAGATTTGGCTACTTTATATGCCCTTGTTTTCAGTCGGATACTATCCTTTATTACTTTACTAAGCCACGGATGGCTGTCTTTTCTTTTACTTCCCTTTTTCCTCAGTGGAATATATTTATCTTGAAAGATGTGAAATATCTCCTTGAATGTAGACCACTGCTCTTGTACCGTCTTACACTTTAATCTGTTTTCCCAGTCCACTTTAGTCAATTCTACTCTCATACCTTCATAGTCTCCTTTTATTTAAGCTCAGTACTCTGGTTTGAGATCCAACTCTCTCACCCTCAAACTGAATTTGGAATTCAACCATATTATGGTCACTCATTCCAAGGGGATCCTTTACTAGGACATTTTTTATTAATCCTGTCTCATTACACAGGACCAGATCTAAGATTGCCTGCCCCCTGGTTGGTTCAGTTACATACTGCTCAAGCAACCCGTCCCTAATACACTCTATGAACTCTTCCTCAAGGTTGCCATGCCCAATTTGATTAGTCCAGTCAATATGAAAGTTAAAATCCCCCATGATTATAGCTGTTCCCTTACAGAGAGACACAAGTATTAATGTAGAGCGGGACGGGAGAATTAGAAACAAAGCTGCAGTGAAAAGGAGCCTGGGTTGAAAATGAATCACTACGGTGTTGTAGGCCTATCTCTGATCCACACACCCTTTGCTAGTGACCAGGGGTGTGGGGTTAATGAATTTACCCCATGAGTACATGTACATTAGAACTGATTCACTGTTATATGATCCTGTAAATATAAACCACTAACACCTACTAGATTACTGTGTGACTGTATAATTCAGGGAATGAAGCACATCATTGAAAGTGCAAAGAGGCAGCAAGCTTTGAATCGCATGAATGCCACCTTTAGTTAAATGATTGTAAGATGATCCCTCACAGCTCGTGTGCATTTTGGGCTAAATTCAATAAAAATATATAGTAAGAGCAGAAGCATGGAGTTAGAACAACAATATAAGAGAAGCTTGTCATCTGATAGCTCATCACTCTCTTGCCCAGACGGCAACCTCATTCTCTTTGCAACCTTCCTTGTCTCTCTTTATTTCATCAATGCTACTATGGTCATTGCTCCTCTGAACTTTCCATTCTTGTTCCACCTCTGCTCCTAATATTGTGTCCTGCACACTCTTTCTCCATCCTGCATCCTCTCTGTGTTGAAATCAAGACTTATTGCTCTTTTTCCTACCCTAACGTATTCTTTCCCAAGACCTCAAATCTGTGGTGCTCCCCACCCCACTTAGTCTTCCTGCCCCTGACAATCTACAGTTTTTAAAAACTAAAGCTTGGCATCACCTGAGTCTACCAACTTTCCTGCCCCATGATTGCAGTCTCTTTGCAGCATGGACCAGGCTGGAAATTGTCCACATTCCCATCCAAGTACAGTGAAAGACTATGTGAAGACAGATTGGTGAAATGGGCAGGCATATGGCAGATGAAATTTAATGCAGAGAAGTGTGAAGTGATGCATTTTGGAAGGAAAATGTGGCAACATAAACTAAATGGTACAATTTTTAAGGGGGTGCAGGAACCTGGATGTTCACATACACAAATCATTGAAGGTGGCAGGACAAGTTGATAAAGCTGTTAAAAAACATACAGGATCTTTGGCTTTATAAATAGGCATAGAGTACAAAAGCAAGGAAGTGATTGTATATCTTTATAAATCACTGGTTAGACCTCAGCTATGATATTGTCTCCAATTTGGGGCACCACACTTTAGAAAGGATGTCAAGGCCTTAGAAAGGATGCAGAGGAGATTTACCAGAATGTTGCCAGGGATGACGGAATTCAGTTAAGTGGAGAGACTAGAGAAGGTGAGATTGTTCTCCTTAGAACAGAGAAGGTTAAGGGGAGGTTTAATTGAGGTATTCAAAATTATGAGGGATTTTGATAGAGTAGATAGGGAGAAACTGTTTCCACTGGCAGGAGGAGCCTGTGAAGTGCCTTGGGATGTTTTAAAGGCACTATATAAATATAAGGTTTTGTTGATGAACCTTCACCTAACACAATACCAAGAATACTCTCTGGACACATAATTGCTTAAGTGTTGCCAAATATTTAATCTCTACATAAGTGCTTTGTGTGTGCAGCCCTGCTGCTGTGCATCATTCTGCCTCCCTTTTCTAAAACTATGTGATTTTTGTGCTCTTGAACCTAATCTACTACTACAGAAAGACTTGCATTTGCATTGCACGTTTCACGTCCTCAGGATTTCCTAAAGTACTTCGTAACAAATTAATTCCTTTTGCAGTGTAATCACAGCTATTTTGTAGGAAAACACAGTGGCCAATTTGTGCCCAGCAGGTCTCACACAGAGCAGTGAAACTAATGACCAGCTAATCTATTTTGAGGGATGAATGTTGGTCAGAACATCAGGAGAACGCCCTGCTCTTTTTCACAAAAGTGCCATGGGATCTTTTACACCCAGCTGAACAGGCAGAAAGGGCCTTTGTTTAATGTCTTATCCAAAAGACGGCAGCTCCAACAATGCAGCACACCCTCTACTGCACTGAAGTATCAGCCTAGGTTATGCACGCAATTCTTGTAGTAAGCTTGAACCATCTGACACATGGTCAAGAGTACTACCACTGAGCCAAGCTGACCCTACTTCTATGTGTATGCCTGTGGCTGAAATCAATAAGGTGGCTGCATGTTAAGTGTCAGTTGAAGCCCCTGTGGAAGTTCCTTCTACAGGGAAGAAGGGAGATTAAAAACCAAGGGCTAGATTTTCAGTATAGACAGTTTTGGGGCGCTAACCTTAGCGCCCGCCCGAAGTTAGCGCCCGCCCCAAAGTAGCGCCCCGTTGCCAAAAATTCAGTGGCTTCGCCCGAAGAGGTTGGTGGAGCGCTAAAAGAGGCGTTCCACGACTATCTTTAGGCGCTAAGCCGGCGGTGCAGAGCGCAACGCCTGAGCTCGGGCGCAGCGCACGGCAGACACTCTGGTGCCAGTGAGCTCTTAAAGGGGAATGGTGTATGTCTTCTTTTCAAAAGCAGAGTCTGGGGGGGGGGGGGGGGGAGAGAGAGAGAGAGAGGAGGAGGAGGAGGAGGAGGAGGACGGAAACATAAATACACCGTTCACAACAACACACTGGATCCTTCCACACAATACATGCAGACTGCCGTTTATAGTGCATGAGGAGTGCCCTTTAATTTGCGCTCCCCAGGGTCTGTTGCGTTCCATTTTACAAACGCTCTGGACGCCAGCCGCACAATGGGGCGGTCCGACTGAAGTTTGGATTCGGGGCGGCCAAAGGGCGTTGCACAAGGATGTGATGTCATTTTCTGCGCGCGCATCCGGGCGGCCGCTAAACTTTGCGCCGGCGCTAACGGGCAACTTAATTTGGGGCGGGGCGCAAACTGCGCTGCGCCCGGGCGCTACACGCATAGCGCCCGAAAATCACTTCTCTTAAGGCGCTAACTGCTGGCGCAAGCAACTGAAAATCTAGCCCCAAAGGTTTTACCTTTATTAGTTTTGTTAATTTCTCTGCCAAGATTATTTTAGTTAAGTGTCTTTTCATATTCAGAACTTTGAGAATTGTGTGCCATTTCCAATGCAAGCCAAATTTAATCATCAATGATAGGAAAAGATCTTGCCAGATGTTCTTTGTAAGCAAAGTGCTTTTAGAGGCTTCCATTTTAGAATAAAGCTTCCATTTTAGAATAAGGCTTTCTGTATAAACATTGTAGTTTAGTTTGTTAGCTAAAGATTGAAACCTCGTCTAGTCAAGCATGTCCTTGAAGCATTTTGAGTAAGGAGGTACCCATCCATCCTTCTGATCTTATGTTTATAGGGTGGTTTTAGGGAAGTTAGGTACTGAGATGAGGTAATAGAACAGATGGCTGCTATGCGAGAGAATAAAGAACATTATTGATGGGAGGCAAGGCCTCCCGGGGAACAAGAATAGTTGGAATAATGGTGTGTTGTAATGTATATAAGCCTAGGCTTGGAACATAGATGTTCAAACGTTCTCCAAGCGACACTGGATAAGCTCGAGGCAAGGCCATTCAAGATTGATCACCTCAAAATCTTGTGGATGTTAACAGGTTGTATCTATCTTTAACTGACTATGCTATAAGTATAACCTTGGTATTTTAACTTCTTTATTTCTGGTATTGTAGCTTCTTTTGTAACTATAATAAACATATATATTTTGAAACAAGGCTTCCTCTGGTCTCTGAGTATCACAGACCGAATCTAATATACATAACTTACATTCTTTGATGAAGCAACAGAAAGGATTGATGAGGGTAGTATGGTTGATGTTGTGTATATGGACTTTAAAAGGCATTTGATAAAGTCTAAAATATAAATAAATAATACAGGTGTGTGCCAGATTCCCTGGAGCTGTATGATGCATTCATACTGTGGCAGTCCAACATGCTTCCAGGAAGCAGACTTAAGGGCTGTCTCTTAGGAGACAATGGATACCCCCTTCAAACTTGGCTCGTGATACTTGTGAGGAACCCCACCAATGAGGCACAGGAGTGCTACAACTACAGCCATATGACCACCAGATGTGTCATAGAGCAAGCCATCGGAATGTTGAAGATGCACTTCAGGTGCCTAAATAGGTCTGGAGGTGCCCTTCAGAACTCACCAGTGAGGGTCTCCAGAATAATAGTGATGTACTACGTCCTATACAACATTGCAAGCAGCGAGGATTGCAGGTGGAGGAGGACGAAATGGTTTATCACGCATCTTCAGATGAGGAGACCATAGAGGAGAAGGATAAAGATGGGGCACCCATCGCCAGACCAGCCACTTACATTGCTGCCTGGGATGCTGGGTGATGCTAATTGGGTGAAGGTTCAGCTAGTGTTGACTCACATAGGAAAACATAACAAATGAAATTTTCCAGCCCGCTTCCACCACCAGCACGACCCCTACCCCTCCTTTTGTACTAAACTGTCCTTCAACCACTCATCCACCCATTGCACATCCACCCAATGGGTCCTGTCATGTATTGATATTCATCATGAAACAAGTGAAAGGGTGAGTTGGCACTTTGGACCCAATAATGGGCAAGACATGGAAGTGGTGCTAATCAATAAATTTTATGTGGCGTTATAAAAAACAGGAAACATAACAGCGTAACATTTGTCAAACACCCACGAGTATACCCTTGTTGAATTACAATTTCTTTAACTTTAACTTCCTAATGCTTCTATATGGTGCATCCTGTGTGGCTTCAGCAGAGGGAACACCGCCATCTGCAAGTTCCCCTCCAAGGCATACACCACCCTGACTTGGCAATATATCACTGTTCGTTCATCATCGCCGGGTCAAAATCCTGGCACTCCCTCCCTAACAGCTCTGTGGGAGTACCTTCACCACACGGACCGCAGCAGTTCAAGAAGCGAGCTCACCACCACCTTCTCAAGGGCAATTAGGGATGGGTAATAAATGCTGGCCTTGTCAACGATGCCCACATCCCGTGAACTAATTAAAAAAAGGTAGAGGCAGGCTGCTCAGATCCCGGACCAGACTGCTGAGATGCTTTTGGTCTATGCGCCCATGAAGTAGCATGTCGGCTACTGGCTGGGGTTGGGGGGTTGGAGAGGAGCAACGGATGAGAACTGGGAGCGCTTTGAATGGAGTACCCACTTCCATGACCTCTTTCATCATCATCCCGCTCCTGGGCCAGTGTCACATCACTCCTACCACTCTGCTGCAGACCAGCTTGGTGGAGATCAGTGACGCATTGTAAGGCCACGAATAAGGTACCTGTCATCCTGTTTAAGGTGGCAGACAAGTTGGCATCCAAAGTCTGCATGGCCGTGGTCATGGCTTGCATAGCTTTATTTGAGAGCCATGCTTGATGCTCCATGGAGGTGGCCATTCTCTCCATGGCAGACTTTCTTGCAATTCCCTGCACCACCATCCTAATTGACTTTAACAAAGGTAAACCGAAGGGGTTAAAATGAATCATCTCAGAATTCAGACAGCCGAGGTAACCACTAATTAAGTGGTGCCAGCAGAATTAAAATCAGAACAAAGGAGTGGGGTCATGTGAAAATGAACAAGAGCTAAAAGAAACCAGGTGGCGATAAGAAATATCACAATAAAAATTGACTTACGTAAAAAGGCAAAACTAAACAAAGGACAGACTGAAAAGTGTTACTTTCTTATGTGAAAAAGTGAAACTAAACAAAGGACAGTGTGTAGGGAAGCTTCGCAAAGCAAAGATAAGATGTAGCTGTGGGACAAGACAGAATATGTGTGTTCTGAATAAGCGATAAGAAATGTGCTGCTTTAGCTAAAAATTGTAGACACAGCAGAATATAGGGGTCATGGGAATTTGACCTGTGACCAAATGCATAGTAAGATGTATCTAACCTTTACTAATACTGAAAAGAATAAATAAGCCATATGTGATCAGGTGATTATTGTAATACAATGTGATTGGATGAAAATAGAATAAAAAGCTGTACCAACCAAGAGAGAACGAGAAGGGTGTCACTAGACTGCGGGGTCTATGACCTTCTCCCAGAACGTTCTGTTAATAAACTGTGTACTTTTACTTTAAGACAGACTCGAGTGAATTTATTTTTCACCAACAAATTGGCGTAGTCAGCAGGATACTACAGAACTGAAAGACTGCCCGTACCAGTGAACCTGGACGAGAAGTCAAATTCTGACCGTCCAGAAATTGAGTCATCTGGGAAGGCGGAGGGACAGTGCCGTAGCATCACGAATCAAGTGAAAGTCTGTAAGAGGTGAGAGAACACAGTTGTGTGAGTGTGGATCACATGAACTAAGGGAACACTGTGTAGCGATAGAGGTCGCGAAGGAATGAGTGATTGACTGATCGACAAGGACAAGGAGGGTGCCTGTCTCATCGACCCTAGCCTGAGCTGGAATTAAGAGGGCGATTGGGCCCCACGTGATGGCCAGGATCAAGTAGGCTGAGAGACTCCAAAGTACCCTGGGATCGTGAAGTCAATGAATGTATGTGTGCTTAATTGTGATTAATTAACCGCTTACAAAGTCTTTTACGACCACCGGGGGTGTTACTAGAGGTAAGACGGAGGGGAGAAATCCCAGGTCACGGACGTACCATGAATAAAGACAGGATCACGGCAAACCCGCACAGAGAAACACAGCAGAGTAGGTAAGACTGACGTAGGACTGGATATGGCGTCGGGGAAAGAGATGGAATGGGGACCCCCTGGGTCCCTTTCCAGGCTCTATGCAGATGACCGGAAGGGTTTGATCGACAAAATGAAAAAGGACAGATGGGATCCGTCTAAGGTACCAGTATACCAATGAGAATGGTGGGAGACACAAAAGGGAAGTAAGACAAAGAAAGCGGGAGTTATATTGGTACACCAATTAGTAACGGTCATTCAAAAGGCCGAGGAAATTAAAACGAAAATCTACAGGAGCAGGTGACAAAATTAGAGAAAAAAAATTGGCAAAACTAAAGGATAAACAAGGAGAAAGAAGATAGGGACACCGATGGAAAAAGAGGAAAAAAAAGAAAAACTTAAAGTTTTACTGACATGGAAGTTATTAACATTTGTGCTGAGATAAATAAAACACAAGATTTGCTGAGTAAAAGGAACCTTAAAAAATGCTGGAATTTCAGTTTGTGTGAAAGTGTGTGTTAAAGTGTGAAAGTTTTCCTGACTATGAATGTTTAAGAAGTTACAGTATTTCTTTTGTCTGAAAGTCTGTCTTTAAAAGAAAGATTCTGTTATGTTTGTTTTAGCTCCACCCACTTCTCTGTGTTAAAAGCGTTTAAAATATTTTGTCTTGTCTTGGATTTTGGAAGTTTTAAGAATGTGCGAATAAGATTGTGCCCCAAGAATTGGAAAAAACCTTTGAACTAATTTAAGTAAAGCTGGTGTGTAAAAACTGAGAGAGCAACAAAAAGTTTGTTTAACAAAAAATTAAGTTTCAGTCTAAGATTTAACCTTGGAGTCGCGGTTGCTATGGTGAAATCTTCTAAAGCAGTTTGATTTGATTTGTTTAAATGTGAAAAACTAATTTTTCTCCAGTTATGTTCAATGTTTTTACAGTATTTTGGAAAGACATCTGAAGAAAGGACAATAAGAAAATATGACGTAATTTACTGTTTTCTGCAAGAATGTGCGATTTTGTTTTGTTTGTCTGTTCATAGTTTTACAAAAGATAAGCTTCTGCCTTAAAGTTACAGTTGCCAATGTGCTTGGAAGAAAATTAATTTGAATGTTTACAAGATCTGGATTAAATTGGAGTTATGAGGTTAATTAACCTATTAAAACCAGGCTTTCATTGTGGCCATGGTGAAATTTTGGTTGGTGTAAATTTGTGTAGACCGCATTGAATAAGATAACTCCGCTCCGCAAGAACATCCGATAGTTGCAGAGTTCCTTACAAAGACTTACTTAGCTTGTGAACTTTGCTCAATCCCGTCTTTCTTCACTGTCCATATTACCTCCGTGTTCGTGTTTAGTTAAAGTGTGAAAACACAACTGTCTTTCGATCAGGAAAGTTCTTTTTTTTGATTTACGTGAATTGACGCAGTTGCGTGCATTTGATAATGTATTGCTCCACCTTCTTAAAAACCTGCAAAGGAGTTAACCCTTTCCACTGACAGCTATTTAAGTTCACCAAGCAACAACTTTAGTATGAAATCTAAAGATATTGGACATTATTAAATTTAAGTTTCTTAATTTTAAGCTATTATTTCACCACAGTGACAGAGGGAAAATTAAGATTTGATAAATTAACCCCTTGGGCTCTAAGCAGAGTCACAATGGATTCCCTTCTTTCTTTTGTTATATGGAAGTTACCTTGTAAACTAATTGCAGCACTTCTGTCTCTAATGTTAAAAACACTGTAAGCTACCTAGCCTGAGAATCACTTGTTTCTGAAATTGGAAATGGAAAATAAATTGATAGAGATGAAATTGAACATTGACAAAACCTGTCAGTTCAACTGTACTGCTATTTGGATTTTGGGATAATTTTGAAATGACAAAATGGACTCAGGCACCATATATTTGGTTACTTTTGGGAAAATAAAAGGTCCTCTAAAAATAATGATAATAAAATGTGTTAATAACTTGGATCAAGTGAGAACGTTTGATCTATGTTTTCTATCTTAAATATTGTACTGGACAGTAAAGTTTTTCCAGGACTCATGAATGAGATATGAATGGTAATTAAAGGAAAGTGATTGAGAGTATAAGATTGAAACAGAAGAATTACACTACTGAATGGGAATTTTCAAAATTTTCTAGTGAAAGTCAGGAAAATGTAGTTAAGAATAGTAAATTGATAGCTTTCTCTTGGAGACATTTGTGTCCCTGCCTTTAATGAACTTTTAAGAAAACTGAATTTGATAGTCTGGCCACTACCCAAGACATCGGGACCATGCAGAGGAAGATGAGCAAAGATCTCCAGGCGACTACAAACTTTTGATAAGATACCTGAAAGCCCGAGGAAGGCTTGTATCGGATGGCACGTGTGGCACGACATTGAGATACCGGTATGAGTGTGCAAATGTGATTCATTACGTATGAGGTAATTACCATCCAGGAATGTATGTTGAGTTTGCACTGAAGAATGGGTCTCAGACATGCTCAGTTACTTGACAACAGCAAGATATGAAATGGTTAATGTGGCTCAGGAGAGCAAGACAACTTTTAAAGCATACTCCATCGAGAAACTATCTAATTAATGAAACAATCAGAATAGAGTTAAACACACGGGTACCTGTTCGAGGGATTGAAATTGAAGTTGAAGTGGAGAGTTATATGGAATCTGGATTGGTACAATCGAGGGCTAAGGAGAAATCATGATTAGTAAGAATTATCCACAAGATGGATACGAGCAAAAGAGAGATCTGGAGGATCTTTTAAATCCATGATTTGTTGATTAGATGTTAAACTGTAATGTATTTGATATGATTGTAAGACTGAATTTAACTGTGACTGTAATAATTGTGTTTTGTAGGTAACAGTGCGTGGGAAAAACCAGTATGAATCCAGTATGAGGTGATTTTAGTGGTGCCTCCTGTGTCACTACTACTGCAATTACCATGCTTTACGGGTCTAACAGGACCTGTCCCATAAACCAACATGTTTTTAAGTATGAGCTACACAATTATGTGGCACAATTCGGATACTCAGATATGACATTCCCCTGTTGTTTGTGGGTTTCAGTGAGCTCATGATGCGACTGAACTCCTCCCCAAAGCATTTTTATGTTTTGGAGCAAGACAACTCGAGAATAGATATTGAAATTGACAGCATAGGGGACAACTCACATTGGTGGGATATTGGGCTTAATACATCAGCACACCCTTAGGTTTGTATTATTTCACATGCTCTGGTAGTTATCCAACTTGTAATGATAGTGTATTTGATATATGTAACGTGTGTAGTAAGACTTTGATACATAAGCCAATTGGGTACTCATGCCCATGACTGACAAGCACTAACAAATTAATTGAGCACACCGAAAGAGAAGATCCGAAGCAATGTAGAGGAGACCCCAGGCAGGGTAACATCAGGAAAGATAGAAGAAACAGAGGAGACCCCAGGTGGGGCAGAATTGGAACACCGGAACAGTGAATTGAATTTGAGTAAGGGGTCAGAGGTTGCTCCTTCTCCTCAAAGGAATGGACTGTAAGGAAGGGAGAAATCTTCAAGACTCCCTACTAACTAACGCCCAAGTTGAGAGAGCAATAAGAGCTAGCTAGATTAGTCAAGAGCCGATTGTGAGAAGTCAATAAGGATATTTCCTTCTCAAAAAAGGGAATTGTAAGAAATAGCTGTTAGATTCAAAGATGGGTTTTAATTCTTAGACCAGGGACTGACAACAGGCAAGCGGAAAAAGATAGCCTAAGTGCCAGCAAGGTCGAATATCAAGCATCAAAAAACAAATAGAAATGATAAGGGAATGGTAAAATGCAAGGAAACAGGGAGGATAGCACCTGCTAGATAACAAGGAGCCACAAATCCCATGGGGAAGGTTGGTGGAGTTGGCTATTTGGAGGATCTTGGAGTTCATATCTGACGCATGGACTTATAATTGTTATTATAGTTGTAGTATTATTTTGTGTTATGATGACGGTTTTGAATGCATGTTGTAGGGCAGCTGTGTCCGAATAGTGCCGGTTGCTATAGTTGATATAATCAATATTGAGCCAGAAACCGAACAGTTAATGTGGGATAATGAACTGATAGAGATAGGAACATACATGTAATGTTCTTTGGTCATTTGCACAGACTACCACGCCTAGCACAACAAGATAGACAGAGGGGAAAGACGAACTTAGGTACTAAGTTTAAGCCATCAGGATAGGAGTAATCCCGGGGATGGTAAAAGTGGAAAAGAAGTTGGTATCCCTAGCCAAAGTCTAAATTTGGTGCGGGACCAACAGGAGGGACTGAAGGGGTTAAAATGAATCCTCTCAGAATTCAGACAGCCGAGGTAACCACTAATTAAGTGGTGCCAGCAGAATTAAAATCAGAACAAAGGAGTGGGGTCATGTGAAAATGAACAAGAGCTAAAAGAAACCAGGTGGCGATAAGAAATATCACAATAAAAATTGACTTACGTAAAAAGGCAAAACTAAACAAAGGACAGACTGAAAAGTGTTACTTTCTTATGTGAAAAAGCGGAACTAAACAAAAGACAGTGTGTAGGGAAGCTTCGCAAAGCAAAGATAAGACGTAGCTGTGGGACAAGACAGAATATGTGTGTTCTGAATAAGCGATAAGAAATGTGCTGCTTTAGCTAAAAATTGTAGACACAGCAGAATATAGGGGTCATGGGAATTTGACCTGTGACCAAAGGCATAGTAAGATGTATCTAACCTTTACTAACACTGAAAAGAATAAATAAGCCATATGTGATCAGGTGATTATTGTAATACAATGTGATTGAATGAAAATAGAATAAAAAGCTGTACCAACCAAGAGAGAACGAGAAGGGTGTCACTAGACCGCGGGGTCTATGACCTTCTCCCAGAACGTTCTGTTAATAAACTGTGTACTTTTACTTTAAGACAGACTCGAGTGAATTTATTTTTCACCAACATAAACTCTCCCTCCTCCTACTTCTCAACCTGTCTGAGGCCTTTGACACGATATTCTGCTCCAACGCCTCTCTACCATCGTCCAGTTGGACAGGACTGCACTCAGCTGGTTCCATTCCTATCTTTCCAGCCGTAGCCATAGAATCACCTGCAATGGCTTCTCTTCCCTCTCCCGCACCATCACCTCTGGTCCCCCAAGGATCTATCCTTGGCCCCCTCCTATTTCTCATCTACATGCTGCTCCTCGGTGATATCATCTGATGACACAGTGTGAGTTTTCACAAGTATGGTGATTATACTCAGCTCTACCTCTCCTCCACCTCTCTCGAACCCTCCTCTGTCTCGATACTGTCCGACTGCTTGTCCGATATCCAGCACTGGATTTTTTTTTTATGAATGGCACTGAACACTGTGCAGTCATCAGCGAACATCCCCATTTCTAACCTTATGTTGGAGGGAAGGTCATTGATGAAGCAGCTGAAGATGGTTGGGCCTAGGACACTGCCCTGAGGAACTCCTGCAGCGATGTCCTGGGGCTGTAATGATTGACCTTCAATCACCACAACCATCTTCCTTTGTGCTAGGTATGACTCCAGCCAGTGGACAGTTTCCCCCCCAATTCCCATTGACTTCAGTTTTACTCGGATTCCTTCATGCCACGCTCAGCCAAATGCTGCCTTGATGTCAAGGGCAGTCACTCTCACCTCACCTCTGGAATTCAGCTCCTTTGTCCATGTTTGGACCAAGGCTGTAATGAGGTCAGGAGCCGAGTGGTCTTGGCAGAACCCAAACTGGTCATCGGTGAGCAGATTATTGGTGAATAAGTGCCGCTTGATAGCACTGTCGATGACACCTTTCATCACTTTGCTGATGATTGAGAGTAGACTGATGGGGCAGTAATTGGCCAGATTGGATTTGTTCTGCTTTTTGTGGACAGGACATACCTGGGCAGTTTTCCACATTGTCGGGTAGATGCCAGTGTTGTAGCTGTACTGGAACAGCTTGGCTAGAGGCGCGGTTAGTTCTGGAGCACAAGTCTTCAGCACGACAGCCGGGATCTTGTCGAGGCCCATAGCCTTTGCTGTAACCAGTGTGCTCAGCTGTTTCTTGATATCACTTGGAATGAATTGAATTGGCTGAAGACTGGCTTCAATGATGGTGAGGAACTCAGGAGGAGGCCAATATGGATCATCCACTCGGCATTTCTGGCTAAAGATGGTTGCAAAAGCTTCAGCTTTCTCTTTTGCACTCGCATGCTCTGTCATCACTGGTTGTGGATAATTAAACAACTAATGGGAGGAGGAGTTGTGTACAACTGAGTGGCTTGCTTGGCCATTTCAGAGGGAAGTTAAGAGTCAACCACATTGCTGTGGGTCTGGAGTCACATATAGGCCAGACCAGGTAAAGACAGCAAATTTCCTTCCCTAAAGGACATTAGTGAACCAGATGGGTTTTTAATGAGAATCTGATAGTTTCATGGTCACCATTACTGATACTAGCTTTTTATTCCAGATTTATTTAATTAACTGAATTTAAATTCTCCAGTAGCCATGGTGGGATTTTAACTCCCGTCTCTGGATTATTAGTCCAGGCCTCTGGCTTACTGGTCCAGTATCATAACCACTATGCTATTGTTCCCTGTGAGATATTGCTGGCATTTCAGTTCATTTAAATAAATCTAAATAAATTGTAGAATTGTGAGCATGATACTTATACATTATTCGCAGGCCTGAAGTGTCGCTGAACTGGATTGACAAACATGCAAATAAAACCAGAAAACTATGGAAATACTCAGCAGGTCATGTAGTATTTGTGGAGAGTTCCATGACCAGTGGTCACCACAGGGATTGGAGTGCATAGTCGACACTGGAAATTATATTATGATCTAATTTATTAAGTTTGCTTTTATTTGTATAATTTGGGTTTTATTGGTTGTACCCCTCTAAAAGGGGGGCACATTTGTTAGATTTTTTGGGTTAGAAGTTACTAGAAACAAGACAGGATGATAGTAAATTCTTCTTCCTGGAATTGTAGACAGGGGGAGGTAAAGAGAAGAGAATACACTGTACTGAAATTTCTTTTTGCAGTATTCTCGTTTAACAAAGCATTAATGCTGTGGAAATGGAGGTCAAATTCCATTTGAATCCTAAAGGGGCATTGGTTTCTCGCAATGAGCAGATGTTACACTGTTGACTTACGGGTAGATTAAAAGAGGCATCTGTGGAGAGAGAAACAGAGTTAACGTTTCAGGTTGATGACCTTTCATCAGAACTGGAAGAAGTTAGATATTTAACAGTTTATAAGCAACTACAGAGCCAGGGAAAAAAGGGGAGGAGAAAAAACAAAAGGGAAAGTCTGTGATAGGGTGGAGCGCAGGAGTGATTAAATGATAAATGGGATGATGGTCCAAGGCAAAACATGGAAACATAGAAGATAGGAGCAGGAGTAGGCCATTCGACCCCTTGAGCCTGCTCCGCCATTTAATGAGATCATGGCTGATCATCCAAATTCAGTACCCTGTCCCTGCTTTCTCCCCATATCCCTTGATCCCTTTAGCCTCAAGAAATATATCCAACTCCTTCTTGAATATATTTAATGAATTGGCCTCAACTGCCCTGTGTTGCAGAGAATTCCACAGGTTCACCACTCTCTGGGTGAAGAAATTCCTCCTCATCTCAGTCCTAAATGGCTTACCCCTTATCTTTAGACTGTGACCCCTGGTTCTGGACTCCCCCGCCATCGGGAACATCCTTCCTGCATCCAGTCTGTCTAGTCCTGTTAGAATTTTATAAGTTTCAATGAGATCCCCTCTCATTCTTCTAAACTCCAGCGAATATAAGTCTAATTGACCCAATCTCTCCTCATACGTCATTCCTGCCATCCCAGGTATCAGTCTGGTGAATCTTCTCTGCACTCTCTCCATGGCAAGAACATCCTTCCTCAGATAAGGCGACCAAAACTGCACACAATACTCAAGGTGTGGTCTCACCAAGGCCCTGTACAACTGCAGCAAGACATTCTTGCTCCTGTACTCAAATTCTTTCGCTATGAAGGCCAACATACCATTTGCCTTCTTAACCGCCTGCTGCACCTGTATGCTTACCTTCAGCGACTGGTGCACAAGGACACCCAGGTCTCATTGCACTTCCCCTTTTCCCAATCTATTGCCATTCAGATAATAATCTGTCTTCCTGTTTTTGCCACCGAAGTAGATAACCTCGCATTTATCCACATTATACTGCATTTGCTATGCATCTGCCCAATCACCCAACCTGTCCAAGTCATACTGGAGTTTCTCTGCATCCTCCTCACAGCACACACGCCCACCCAGCTTTGTGCCGTCTGCAAACTTGGAGACATTACATCTAGTTCCCTCGTCTAGATCATTTATATATATTGTGAATAGCTGGGGTCCCAGCGCCGATCCCTGCGGTACCCCACTAGTCTGCCACTCGGAAAAAGACCCGTTTATTCCAACTCTTTGCTTCCTGTCTGCCAACCAGTTCTCTATCCAAGACAGACCTTACCCCCAATCCCATGTGCTTTAACTTTACATGCTAATCTCTTATGCGGGACCTTATCGAAAGTCTTCTGAAAGTCCAAATACACCACATCCACTGGTTCTCCCTTATCTATTCTACCAGCTACATCCTCAAAAAATTCCAGTAGATTAGTCAAGCATGATTTACCTTTTGTAAATCCATGTTGACTTTGTCCGATCCTGTCACTGTTTTCCAAGTGCTCTGCTATTACATCTTTTAGGTGGTAATGATAAGGGGTGGTAATGGGACAAGTAAAGAAACAAAAGATGGGTCTAAAGGAGCTGTAAATGCCAACAGTAGAACCATTACCAACACTTGCTGTCTGGAAAAAAAGGGAGCAGTGATTATGATCTGAAGTTGTTGAACTCAATGTTGAGTCCGGACAGTTGCAAAAGATGAGGTACTGTTCCTCAAGCTGCTGTTGAACTTCATTGGAACAGTGTAGGAGGCCGAGGACAGAGATGTCAAAGTAGGAGCAGGCTGGAGCGTTAAAATGACAGGCAACTGGAAGCTCGGGGTCCCACTTGTGGACTGAAGGGAGATGTTCAGCAAATTGATCACTCAATCTGCGATTGGTCCGCCCAGTGTAGAGGAGACTGTATCGTGAGCAGCGAATACAGTATACAAGTTGATAGAAGTACAAATAAATCGCTGTTTCACCTGGAAGGAGTGTTGGGGCCCTGAACGGTCCAAAGGGATGAATATAGGAAGAGGAGTAGGCCATTCAGTCCATTGAGCCTGTTCTGCCATTCAGTGAGACCATGGCTGAACTGTATTCTAACTCCATACACCCACCTTGAGGGCGATTTTCCCAGCCCCGAGGAGGTGGGTTTAGAGGCGGGACAGTTGGCAAAATCACAGAAAGTGAAGGCGGGTTTGGAACCCGCCTCCAACCCACCTCCGCGCAATTTTGCCAGAGGCGGGTTTAATGGGTGCGATTCAGTCTCGCCTCCATCAGCCAGGAGAGGTAGTTAAGACCCTTAAATAGTGGTTAAGGCCCCCTATAATCCAATTATGACAGGCCTTTGTTATTTTGCCACATTTTGTATGTGTTGCACAACCCTCCTAAACCACGCCAGCTAATCCTGGCGGGTTGACAAGTGGGTGGCCTCCTCACAGCTGCAGCTCCAACATTAAAACGGAGCTTTCATCAGGGAGCAGTTGCAGGTGGCAGAACTTTTGTTCCACAGGTCTTTCAGCACTTTTAGCAGGCCTACCGAAGTCGGAGGTGCTGCAGCTTCTATCTCTCAACTGTGGGACCTCCTTGGAAGACCCTCTCCCCGCTTGGGCTGAGCGCTTCTCCAACGGAGATATCTGCCAGCAGCATAGGAACCATTTATTTCCTTTCACCACGGACCTCAGATTTGGATGAGGAGCAGCCACGGCAGCAGCAGAACCAGGCAGCTCAGCAGCAACAGCAGCAGGAGTGCCAACCTCCTGCTCATCCACCTGATACTGCACAGGGCAGAAAGCGCCAGCGCATGGAAGCACGTCGCCGCAGGAGATACCCCCAACACAGGGTTTACAAACAGAGAATGAGCTACCTCAACATGACTGAGCAGCAGTACCAAAGGAGACTGAGACTTTTGCGACAGGTTGTCGGAGACATCTGCGCACTGCTGCACCAACACCTGGAGCCCAGAGGAACGGGTGGACACCCCTTACCAGTGGCTGTCAAAGTCACCACCGCACTCAACTTTTTTGCCTCAGACTCCTTCCAGGAATCATCAGCAGACTTCAGCGGCATCTCCCAGTCGGCCGCCTACAGTTGCATCACGCAGGTTACCGATGCCCTTTTCGCAAAGGCACACAATTACATTCACTTCTCAAAGGATCAAGCAAGTGTAACCATGCATTCAGTTGGCTTTGCAAATATGGCAGGCTTACCAATGGTGCAGGGCATCATAGGTCTTAGGGCACCCCATCACAACCCAGCTATCTTTGTCAACCGCAAGGGCTTCCACTCCCTCAACGTACAGCTGGTGTGTAACCACAAGAAGGAGATTTTGCATGTTTGCGCCAAGTTCTGTGGTAGTTGCTGTTGTGTCTGTGTATAATAAGGCACAGACTGCAGGAGAAACGGTACAACAGGTGTTTACTGAATGAGGGTTACTCTAGAACTAACTGTACAGATCACTACTCAGGGTTTATATACAGGTGTGGTCACTGCCGGTACTACAGTATACAGGAGCTGTAAAAAGTAGTTCTCTCCCTTAAAGGTACATACATTACAATTCCTCCCCTTTTAGGTTAACAGTACCATAACACTCATTTAACAATTAAATATCAAACTAATTACAATTAACACTTTTAACATGCAACATTAGCTGAACATTGAATTTATAAATAGACTGTCTTTGGGGAGGCTTCCTGATTCTCTCTGGATAATGCCTTTCCCGAGTGTCTCGCTCTTGGTGCGGAGGCGATTCTAGCACCCTGTCGTCAGTTGATTCATCAGCTTCCAATGCTATTGTTTCTGAGGTAGATGCGACCTGTACATCGGGTTCCTCACCGGGTACGTATGGCTGAGACATGGGGTTGATTCGTTCCTGTGACTCTAGGATCTGGTCAGCATGGCGTCTCACAATGTTCTCCCCAACATCCACTGTGTACATTAGTGGCCCCTGCCGTGTGCATATCGTTCCTGGTTGCCATTTCTCTGTTCGGTAGTCGTGGGCCAAGACTGGTTGCCCTACATTGAAGCTCCTTGTCGGCTTCTCATTGATGTGCTGGAATTGCTTACTCTCAACATCTCTTCGTACATTTGGTCTGAGCAAATCCAGACGAGATCTCAACCTTCGGTTAAAGAACATCATGGCCGGGGCTTGGTCGGTGACTGCATGTGTCGCATTTCTGTAGGCTAACAGGAAATTGTCCACCTTATGCTGCAGTGGAATGTCGTCATCGCACATGGCCTTTACTGCTTTTTTAAAGGTTTGTACGAACCTCTCAGCCAATCCATTTGTGGCTGGATGATACGGGGCGGATGTGTAATGTCTTACCCCATTCCTTTTCATAAATCTTCGAAACTCTTCGGACACAAACTGTGGTCCGTTATCAGAGCAAATCTGCTCTGGCAAGCCGTTCCTGGCAAAAATGGTCCATAGGACTGCAATAGTTTTCTCCGTGGCGGTGGAGGACATTTTGATCACCTCAGGCCATTTCGAGTGCGCATCCACAGCTATTAAAAACATTGAGTCCATGAATGGACCAGCAAAATCAATATGCACCCGTTGCCATGGAGATGAGGGCCACTCCCATGGGTGTAGAGGGGCATGTGGTGGTGCATTTTGGACCTTCTGGCATCCTGAGCTGCTCTTTGTCAGGTCCTCGATTTGCTGATCGATCCCCGGCCACCACACATAAGCCCTAGCAAGGCTTTTCATTTTCACCCCTCCCAGATGACCTTCGTGAAGCTCATTGAGCACTCTCTCCCTTAACTTGGGTGGAATTACCACTCGGGATCCACACATCAAGGTCCCCTGGCATAATGACAGCTGTTCTCTTCTGGATGAGAATGCTGGCAACAGTGAGTCGCCATGTGCTGGCCATCCTTTCACCGTCAAATCATATATCCGAGACAGTGTCGGGTCATTTCGGGTCTCCTTCTCTATACCAGCGTTAATTACTGGCAAGCATTCAATTATAGTCGAATGAAATATTTCGACAGGATCCACTGCTGGTGCTTCCTCCGCAGTAAGCAGTGGCAGGTGTGATAGCCCATCAGCGTTTCCATGCTGTTTCGTGCCCTTATACTCGATTTCATATTGGTGCGCCCCTAGAAAAAGGGACCATCTTTGTAGCCATTGCGCAGTCATCACATGCCTTTCTTTGGATTAAAGATGGAGACAAGTGGTTGGTGGTCAGTCAGCAAGGTGAACTTCTGCCCGTGCAGATAGTGATTGAACTTTTTCACTCCCCACACTAGGCTGAGGGCCTCCCTGTCAATCTGGGCATAGTTACGCTCGGCTGAGGTTAGTGACCGAGACGCAAAGGCTACTGGCCTCTCTGAGCCGTCCGGGAATTTGTGCGACAGCACCGCTCCAATGCCATAGGGTGGCAGTGCTGGGTTGAAATGAGCCAACACCTCTTTTGATGTGATCAATGCTTTGCTCTTCTGGAAAGCTCGTTTACATTCGTCACTCCACTTCCATGGTACCCCTGTTTGCAGTAGGGTGTTCAGTGGGTGTAGTACTGTAGACAAATTCAGCAAGAACTTATGGTAGTAGTTCACCAGCCCGAGGAACGACCTCAGTTGTGACACATTTTCCGGTGCTGGAGCCTTGACTACTGCCTCAATCTTTTCAGGGGACTTATGTAACCCCTCTTTATCAATAACGTGGCCACAATACGAGATCTGCTTCTGGAAAAACTCGCATTTGTGGCGATTAGCTCGGAGCCCATATTCCTTCAATCTAGTGAGCACCTGCTCCAGGTTGGCGAGGTGATCACTGTCATTTTTGCCCGTGACCAGGATGTCGTCCAAATAACACTGGGTCCCTGGAATCCCTTGCAGGACTTGCCCCATTGCCCTTTGCCAAATAGCTGGAGCTGATGCTACCCCGAACACCAGCCCGTTGCATTGGTAGTGACCTTTATGAGTGTTGATCGTGAGGTACTGTTTCAAGGCTTCTTCTACCTCCATTTGCAGGTACGCCTGGGCCAGATCAATCTTAGTGAAGCGTTTCCCTCCAGATAGCGAGGCGAAAATATCTTCAATCCGCGGAAGCGGATATTGTACAGTGTGAAGGACTGGGTTCACTGTCACCTTAAAGTCCCCACAGATGTGAACCTTCTTTGGTTCCCCAGGCGTATTACTCAACGACCTCTTCATTACAGGAACGATGGGTGTAGCCCACTCGCTCCAGTCCACTTTGGACAGTACTCCTGAACGTTCCAAACCTTCCAGCTCTGCTTCGACGGCTGGGCGGATCGCATAAGGTACCGGTCTGGCCTTAAAAAACTTTGGGCTTGCATTTTCCTCTATTTTGATCGTCGCTGTTCTGCCTTTTAGTGTTCCGAGTCCCTGCTGGAACAGTTCTAGTGCGTCAGTTAGCATTTTTGACAGTCGTCCAGGTGTGACGTCGTCATCCTTTTTGGCATCTACAGTCAGTGCTTGTATGGAATGCCAATCTAGCTGTATCTTCCGGATCCATTCACGTCCTAGTAGTGGTGGTCCTCCATCTGGCAATACATATAGGTCCATTTTTGGTGTTTCCTTGCCGTTATATATAACATTCACCCTTATGTTTCCTTTGGGTAGACTTTTTGCCCCGTGTACGTCTTCCAGACAATCTTTGTAACTCTCAAGGGTACATGTGAGAATAGCCGCTTGTAGTCCCTTCGGTTTATGACTGTTAGGGCTGATCCTGTGTCCAATTCCATTTTCACTTGGACTCCTGCTACCTTGAGCATGACCCAGATAGTTTGGTGATCCTCCATTTTGATCACATTATGTAGTTTCAGACAACCCAGCTCCTTGCTTCCGGAGTCTGTATCACTTTTCTGTTTGCCTGAACTACTCTCCGTCACCTTATGTTCCTTCTTGCACTTCTCCTGTGGAGATTTCTTGCTGCTGGTTTTCTTTCCCGACCTGCAGACTCTTGCTATGTGTCCTACTTTTCCACACTGTCTGCACACTTTGTCCTTGAACCAGCAATCATTATGGTCATGTGTAGTTCTGCCGCAGCGATAGCACTTCACTGTTCCGTATGACATTTCATTTGTGCCATATTCTTGCGGTCTCCGTTGTATCTCTGCAGTGCCCCGTGCTGCTGCTTCGTGTGATACTGCAATGCTGAAAGCCTTGTCCAGCGTAAGATCCTTTTCTGATAGAAGCCGTTTCTGGGTTCCTTCACTTTGAAGCTCACACACAAACTTGTCCCTTAAAGTATCTGCTAGTCCCGTTCCAAACTGGCAGTGTTTCGATAGCTTGTGCAGTTCCGTTAAATACTCAGCATTACTTTCATCTTTATGCTGGTTCCTTTTGTGAAACTTAAATCTTTCTACTATCAGCAGCGGTGTGGGGTTTAAGTGGTCCTGTAGGATTGACACTATGTTTTCAAAATCCTTTTCTACTGGCTTCTCTGGGGTTACTAGGTTTCGTAGTAAGCCATACATTTTTGCACCCATTGAATTCAACAATACCAGCGCTTTCTTGTCATCTGGCACTTCATTCGCCTTGCAGTATACTTCTATGCGTTTGACATATGTCATCCAATCTTCGACTTCATTGTCGAACGCTGTGATACTGCCACTCTTCGGCATTTTTGAGTGTGGTTAGAGTGGCTTAAAATGGCGTCTCCTGCGCTTTCCTTTCTTCCCCGCTGCGGCTTAAAATGGCGCCTCCCGCGCTTTCCTTTCTTCCCCGTTGCGACTTAAAATGTCGTCTCCCGCGCTGCTGCCAACGCCGCTCTCGGCAGTCCTCGTGGCAAATGGCGACGCCTTGTGGGTTTCGTGTGCTGCTCCTGCGCTGCTGCCAATGCCGCTCTCTGCGGTCCTCGTGGCAATGGCAGCGCCTCGCGTTTTCCTGCGCGCCTCTCTCCCCCGTTGACGCTGCTCGGCCCTTGAACACCAGCTGCGCTCTGCTCTCTCTCGTCTCTCTCCCCCGTTGATGCTGCTCGGTCCTGAACACCGGCTGCACCCTGTGCGCTCTGCCCTCTCTCTCTCCCCCGTTGACGCTGCTCGGCCTTTTTCTGTGCCGCTCGGTCGGCTTTAGCCGCCGCTGTCCGGGAAGGGTCTGCGCAGTACCTGTTGCCAGCCCGTTTCGCTGGACCACCGTGACTGGAAAGCCAAGCCTGGCTCTCGACAGCCTCCCCTGCGATGCTCAAATCTCCACTGGCTGACTGGGCGGTTGCCCATGGTCGACGCCCGTGCTTCTGGACTTGACCTCCTTCCACTGTTCTCCAGGACTGAATCCCTGGGAGGTGATGCAGAGTTGCAGGTAGGTTCGAATCTGCTCGTCGCCAATGTTGTGTCTGTGTATAATAAGACACAGACTGCAGGAGAAACGGTACAACAGGTGTTTACTGAATGAGGGTTACTCTAGAACTAACCGTACAGATCACTACTCAGGGTTTATATACAGGTGTGGTCACTGCCGGTACTACAGTATACAGGAGCTGTAAAAAGTAGTTCTCTCCCTTAAAGGTACATACATTACAGTTGCCATGACTCTTTCATCCTGCGGAACTCTAGTGTTCCTCCGCTCTTCAATCCGCCAAACCAACTTAACGGATGGCTCCTTGGTGACAAGGGCTACCCCCTGAAGAAGTGGCTAATGACGCCGATCAGGAGGCCAGCTAATGAGGCTGAGGAGCGCTACAACGCCAACCACATTTCGACCAGGTCCATCATTGTGCAAACCATTGGCTTGCTGAAGATGCGATTCCGATGCCTTGATATATCAGGTGGAGCCCTGGAGTATTCAGCAGCCAGGGTCTCCAGAATGGTCGTGGTCTGCTGTGCACAGCACAACATGGCACAGTATCATGGCTTGCAGCTTCCTGATGAGCAAGTGGCTCAGTTCATAGCCTCCTCAGATGAGGAGGAGGAGGGCCGAGCGGTGGCGTATCGACCAGCAGCAGCGGCAGCACGCAAGCACATGGCTGCCCGTAATGCAAGGGATGCACTAATCCTGGCCAGATTTGCATAGGTTGCCCATTGTGGCACATGTACTTGGCTCCTTCTTAACACATGATAGACAATGGGCATGACCCTCTGGCCTCCTTTCACTCTGACCACCAACCTGACTACGCAAGTGTCGCAGAGCCCGCAATGTGGAGCTGCCTAAGCTGAAATAACAGATGCCATCACGTCAACAGTTTGTCGTCACCTAATTTTGATGGCATTTCATCAATAAACAGAAACAATCACCTAATCTGCACACAGATCTGGAGGTTATATCCCTTGCCAGCTGGACCCACACAGCCTTGGTTTCTTTGGGAGGCCTCTTCTTCCCAGATGAGGGGAAGAGCACCTCCCTGCTAGCTCTCGCCCCCTCAACCAGCATACCCAGAACCTTGGGGAGGCCCTTGCCTTGGAGCTGGCCATTCTTCAAGGAGATGAAAGTTTGGAGCTGGTGCACCATCGACCAAAAACTATTGGAATGAGCCAAGACAGCAAGCAGCCCTTAAATGAAGCTGGATAAGTGACATCAGCAGAGGCGAGTTTCAGTACCAAATCACTAATTGGCCCAGGGGAACCCACACTTCTAAAAGTAACTGGCCAATTAGGGGAAACCAGCAATTTTTTCCCACCTGACAGTGGAGGCAGGTTTGGAACCCACTCAAACCGAAACCCGCCTCCAACCCATCTCCAATGGGAAAATTGCACTCAAGTTGACTCCATATCCCCTAATACTCTTGGCTAGCAAAAATCTATTGATATTAGATTTAAAAATATGAATTGAGCTAGCATCTACTGCTTTTTGTGGGAGAGAGTTTTACACTTCTACCACCTTTTCCATGAAGAAGTGTTTTCTAACTTCTCCCCTGAATGGCCTGGCTCTGATTTTAGGGCTATGTCTCCTTTTCCTAGAATCCTCCACTACCAGAAAAAGTTTATCTCTATCTACCCTATCAATTCCTTTCAAAATCCTAAAAGCCCCAGGACATCACTGCAGGAGTTCCTCAGTGTCCTAGGCCCAACCATCTTCAGCTGTTTCATCAATGACCTTCCCTCCATCATAAGGTCAGAAGTGGGGATGTTCGCTGATGATTGCACACTGTTCAGTTCCATTCGCAACCCCTCAGATAATGAAGTAGTCCATGCCCAAATGCAGCAAGACCTGGAGGACATTCAGGCTCGGGCTGATAAGTGGCAAGTAACATTCGCGCCACACAAGTGCCAGGCAATGACTATCTCCAACAAGCGAGTGTATAACCACCTCTCCTTGACATTCAACGGCATTACAATCGTCGAATCCCCCACCATCAACATCCTGGGGGTCACCGTTGACCAGAAACTTAACTGGACCAGCCTCATAAATACTGTGGCAACAAGAGCTGGTCAGATGCTGGGTATTCTACAGCGAGTGTCTCACTTCCTCACTCCCCAAAGCCTTTCCACCATCTTTTTTAAAAACCAGCAAAGGATGACTAAAAAAATAATAAAGAGAGAGAAGATTAATTGAGAATAAACTGGCAAGAGACATTAAAACAGATAGTAAGAGCTTTTTTTTTAATTCATTGATGGGATGTGGGCGTCGCTGGCTAGGCCTGCATTTACTGCCCATCCCTAATTGCCCTTGAGAAGATGGTGGTGAGCCGCCTTCTTGAACCGCTGCAGTCCATATGGTGTAGGTACACCCACAATGCTGTTAGGAAGGGAGTTCCAGGATTTTGGCCCAGCGACAGTGAAGGAACGGCGATACAGGTCCAAGTCAGGATGGTGTGTGGCTTGGAGGGGAACTTGTAGGTGGTGATGTTCCCATGCGTCTGCTGCCCTTGTCCTTCTAAGTGGTAGAGGTCGCGGGTTTGGAAGGTGCTGTTGAAGGAGCTTGGCGAGTTGCTGCAGTGCATCTTGTAGATGGTACACACTGCAGCCACAGTGCGCCGGTGGTGGAGGGAGTGAATGTTGAAGGTGGTGGATGGAGTGCCAATCAAGCGGGCTGCTTTATCCTGAATGGTGTCGAGCTTCTTGAGTGTTGTTGGAGCTGCACTCATCCAGGCAAGTGGAGAGTATTCCATCACACTCCTGACTTGTGCCTTGTAGATGGTGGAAAGGCTTTGGGGAGTCAGGAGGTGAGACACTCGCCGCAGAATTCCCAGCCTCTGGCCTGCTCTTGTAGTCACAGTATTTATATGGCTGGTCCAGTTCAGTTTCTGATCAATGGTAACCCCCAGGATGTTGATAGTGGGGGATTCAGCGATGGTAATGCCATTGAATGTCAAGGGGAGATGGTTAGAGTCTCGCTTGTTGGAGATGGTCATTGCCTGGCACTTGTGTGGTGCGAATGTTACTTGCCACTTGTCAGCCCGAGTCTGATTGTTGTCCAGGTCTTGCTGCATATGGACACGGACTGCGTCAGTATCTGACGAGTCTCGAATGGTGCTGAACAGTGTGCAATCATCAGCGAACATCCCCACTTCTGACCTTATGATGGAGGGAAGGTCATTGATGAAACAGCTGAAGATGGTTGGGCCTAGGACAGCTATATAAAAAGGAAGAGGGTAGCTAAAGTAAACGTTGGTCCCTTAGAGGATGAGACTGGGGAATTAATAATGTGGAACAGGGAAATGGCAGAGACTAAGAACAAATATTTAGTATCTGTCTTCACGGTAGAAGACACTAACAACATCCCAATAATGAATAATCAAGGGGCCACAGGGAGGGGGGAACTAAAGACAATCACTTTCACTAAGGAAATAGTACTTGGTAAAATACTGGGGCTAAAAGATGACAAGTCCCCTGGACCAGATGGCCTGCATCCCAGGGTCTCAAAAGAAGTGGCTGCAGAGATAGTGGATGCATTGGTTGCAATATACCAAAATTCCCTGGACTCTGGAGAGGTCCCAGCGGATTGGAAAACCGCAAATGTAACACCCCTATTTAAGAAAGGAGGGAGACAGAAAGCAGGAAACTATAGACCAGTTAGCCTAACATCTGTCGTTGAGAAAATGCTGGAGTCCTTCATTAAGGAAGCAGTAGCAGGGCATTTGGAAAATCATAATGCAGTCAAGCAGAGTCAGCATGGTTTTATGAAAGGGAAATCATGTTTAACAAACTTGCTGGAGTTCTTTGAGGAGGTAACGAGCAGGGTGGGCAAAGGTGAACCAGTGGATGTGGTGTATTTGGATTTCCAGAAGGCATTCGATAAGGTGCCACATAAAAGGTTACTGCATAAGATAAGAGCTCACGGATTTGGGGGTAATATACTAGTATGGATAGAGAATTGGCTAACTAACAGAAAGCAGAGAGTCGGGATAAATGGGTCATTTTCCAGTTGGCAAACGGTAACTAGTGGGATGCCACAGGGATCAGTGCTGGGGCCTCAACTGTTTACAATCTACATTAATGACTTGGATGAAGGGACCGAGTGTAATGTAGCCAAGTTTGCGGATGATACAAAGATGGGTGGGAAAGCAAGTTGTGCAGAGGACTCAAAGAACATGCAAAGGGATATAGACAGGTTAGTTGAGTGGGCAAACATTTGGAAGATGGAGTATAATGTGGGAAAGTGCGAGGTTATACACTTTGGCAGGAAAAATAAAAGAGCAAATTATTATTTAAATGGAGGGAGATTACAAAATGCTACAGTTCAGAGGGACCTGGGTGTCTTGTGCATGAAACACAAAAAGTTAGCAAGTAATTAGGAAGGCAAATGGAATGTTGGCCTTTATTTCAAAGGGGTTGGTGTATAAAAGCAGGGAGGTTCTGCTACAACTGTACAGGGTATTGGTGAGACCACACCTTGAGTACTGCGTACAGTTTTGATTTCTTTATTTAAGGAAGGATATACTTGCATTGGAGGCAGTTCAGAGACGATTCACTAGGTTAATTCCAGAGATGAGGGGGTTGACTTATGAGGAAAGGTTGAGCAGGCTGGGCCTATACTCATTGGAATTTAGAAGAATGAGAGGTGATCTTATTGAAACATATAAGATACTGAGGGGGCTCGACAAGGTAGATGCAGAGAGGATGTTTCCCCTCGTGGGTAAATCTAGAACGCGGGGACACAGTTTTAGAATAAAGGGGCACCCTTTTAGAACTGAGATGAGGAGGAATTTCTTCTCCCAGAGGGCTGTAAATCTGTGGAATTCTCTGCCCGAGAGCCGTGGAGGCTGGGTCATTAAATACATTTAAGGTGGAGGTAGACAGATTTTTGCAAGATAAGGGAGTGAAGGGTTATGGGGAGTGGGCGGGGAGGTGGCTTTGAGCCCAAGATCAGCCATGATCTTATTGAATGGCAGAGCAGGCTCGAGGGGCCAAGTGGCCTATTCCTGCTCCTATTTCTTATGTTCTTATGTACAAGACACAAGTCAAGAGTGTGATGGAATACTCTCCACTTGCCTGGATGAATGCAGCTCCAACAACACTCAAGAAGCTCGACACCATGAATGACAAAGCAGTCCACTTGATTGGCACCCCATCCACCACCTTAAACATTCACTCCCATCACCACTAGTGCATTGTGGCTGGAGGAAATACAAGCCTAGTTTATGTAATCTCTCCTTATAATCTAACACCTGGATCCCTGGTAACATTCTGGTGAATCTGCGCTGCACCCCTTCCAAGGCCAATATATCCTTTCTAAGGTGCGATGCCCAGAACTGTACACAGTACTCCAGATGTGGTCTAACCAGGGCTTTGTATAGCTGTAGCCAAGCTTCCTCCCAATTATATTCTAGCCCTCTAGTTACAAAGCCTAACATTCTATTAGCCTTTTGATTATGTTTTGTACCTGACTACTACATTTTACTGATCTGTGGAGGTGAAAGTGCAGGTGTTGCATCTCCTGTTGGGGGTGATGGAGGAGTTGACCAGGGTGTTGCGGAGGGAACAGTACCTTCAAAATGCTGAAAGGGGAGGGGAAGGTGTGTTTGGTTACAATCACTCATTGTGATATATTTAATTGTGTGTCACTCTTAAGATTAAGCAGCATTTCACACATTGTATTTGAATAGATTTACCCAGCTGTCATCAGGGGATTCTTATTTATGATCAAGATCCAGATTGCCATCCTGTTTGAACAAATGGTGCTCTGTTTATTTGAGAATGAGAAAAAAGCTCAATTTAAAAAAAAGAGTGACTCTTTGACAGATGTGGATTTGTACTGTGCCCGTTTTAGTTATAAAGCTAAATCCAAAAATATCTTCCAATTTAAAAATGATTGAGATTCCCTCCTAAACTTGAAACACAGTTATACTCTTGAACTGAAAGCGACCTAGACTGCCTTAGGCACGACTATTTCTCGTGTTCTGCTTTGCCCTTCTCTGACCTGCAAAGCCATTTTTATGAATAGCCGAGCTATCAATATCAGGGAAACAGTGCATAAAGATGAAGTGTTGCTATTTTTTTAAAGTAGTGATAGACAATAAAAGAAAACAGGTCACAGCGTGAACAATGCATTGAGCGAGCGATTGCCACTCACAAACGAGTTGCTTGTCCCAAGGCTCTGCAACTGTGGGGAACAAGAAGCAGTGAAAGTAGCAAAGTGAAAGAGGCGCGGGGGCGCGCGCGTTAGACCGATGGCGCGCGCGCGAGCGAGAGACGCTGCAGCGGAAGGTGACGCAGTCGCCGAGGCGGTGATGCGGCGCGTCAATGAGTTCCGGTGCGAGTGTTCAGCGGAGTGAGCGGCGCGAGCTGGCGGTCGGGGCAGTGGCTGGACACCCACTTCATGTCATAACAGTCGGGCTCAGAGAGCGGCCGGAAACCGCACCGCCTCCTTCAGCCGGTAAGGTCTCGGCGGAGGGCCGCCGCCGCGTTTGTTGCTGCTGAGAGTCCGACTGTTTATTTTATAAACCTGAGGTTGGGTTGGAGTTGGGGTGCTGAGTGCCGCAGCCCCCTCTCTCTCTCTCTCCTTCGCCCTCCCCCGGACTGTTCCTGTCATTAAACTCGCTGCATTTTAAAATCCAAAATGGCGTCTCCCGTCTGCGTAGACTCGGCAGCAAGTCGCAGATATAGAGAGAAATAGAGTGAGGCCGGCGGCGAGGTGAAGGCCACGGGTGGGAGAGGGCAGTTAATGTCGCAGGGAGGGTTAGTGCCGCTGTGTTGTGGTGAGCAGCAGCCCGAGGTTCCGGCCGGCTGGCCGGCTCCCAATGGCTGCCTCCTTCCCTGGGCCTGAGTGTTTTTGTTGCAAGTCAGGGATGACGTCAGCGGTGTAACGAGATCAAGCGGCGTCGCTTTTAGTTGTAATTATTTAAAACTTTTATCGTTGATTGTAGGTTTACCTGTAAAAGGAGGGATAAGAGGCATGTAACAATTCTTCTATATGTACTCTGGCGAGCCAATGGGCTAGTGTCCGCAGTTGATGTAGTTTTTCTGTAGCTTTGTAAGTAATTTCGCGAATCGCATTAAGTCACAGGAGGGTGCCAAGAATCGGAATGCAAAACGGATCAGCATTTATTTTTAACGCTAAATATCCATCGTTACCCAGCTGCTATTGAAGCATAACTATATTTTAATCGCTTGAAGATTAGATTGTCAAATACCTGAATGTACTAATGTAGCGTTAAACAAAATTAAGAGCTCAATCACCACTGGGTCAAAATTCTGTCCAGAATTGGACGGCAAGGAGCTACATGGATCCTATTGACTGACAACTTTAGGTGACCTGAAGTTACCGTCCTTAACCAGGCAAAATTCTGCAGAAGCTGGAAACCTGAAATAACTGAATGCTGGATTAAGCAGCAACTGACTATATAACTCGTGAGAATAATAAGACAGGTTCAATCTGATTCTTTGATTCATTCCTAATTATGGTGCTCGTTGGAATTTCTAGAAGTCTTGCTAAAATAAGCATATTTCAGTTCTGGTCACTGGTAGTTCCAATTAAACTGCAACCATCTTGCTTTAGTCTGAAGTCTTTTTCTACCTGGATTTTTGTGATCCTACTCTGCTGCTTAAAACATGGCCTAATCATCTTCAATGCACCAAATAGTATTGTGCTTTGAAAGGGATTTACTGCCCAAGATCCTTTTCTCCTTCACTGTGTCTTTGACTTTTGTTGAATTAGGAGTGGAAAAATGCAAATGTTTACCAACTTCTAAGTCTTTCCATTTTTAAGCAGGATATGCTAATTATTTTCTTGGAGAAAATCTTAAGTGGGCATTTGTAAATGACAGCCAACAACTACAAAGTTTAATTGTAGGGTAGCAGCTATATTGTACCAATTACATTTTTCTAAGAAAATGTAAAAAGAAAACTGTGCCCTTTAGATGGGCACAATACTGGGCATCTACTGAATAGGCCACTAGGATTTCCAACTTCGAATGAGACTGCTTGAAATTTAAGGGAAAAAATGTGTTCTTAAAGTACTTGATATTTCTATTAATTTCTGCACACATTGACTACAAAATAAACAGGTTTACTACTATCTAGTATGTAACTATACCGTTCTTGCAGCCATAAGCTGTCTTTGTTTGATAGTTAAAGACGATAGAAGCCTATTAAATACTATTAACTGTCTGTGCAGCCAGTCAGGTGCTAGAACAAGCATCTCCAATACTGTGTGGTTACTGTACAGACTTGTTCTGTAAAGAAAGTTACATGATGTACCAAATTAATTCACTGTTTTAGTTTTATCTGTCAATTAATAGTTTTGTTTTTAACCTACTTAAGCTCCTTGTTGCTAAAACTAATGACTCTTGTCTCTTAAGTTGGTTATAAACCATTTATATGAATCCTATTCATTTGTAATCTACACTATAGCTTCTCAAATTCTCTTTTATATAATGGGTAAATATAAATTGTTTATGTTTGAAACTTTTATTAAAGAGCCATTTTGTAAGTTGCTAGAAGCTGGCTAGAATTCATTTCCTATGTACTGCAGACCCTAACTGCAGCAACAGTTTGTTGAAGTAGTAGGAAATTTGGCTCTTTTTTTCCAGTGTTTGTGAAGAGGTGAAAACTTTTTGAAGTCAGAATTATAAGCAGCTGCAATACAAAGTATTCAACTTTGATATTTACAGAATTATCTGTCATGCCATCAGTTGTATGTTATCTCCTGCAGTTACAGATGCTAAAACTATTTTTTATGGGCAGGTTTAAGATGACTTACAAAAACCTTTTAAGACAACTTGATAAACTAACATTATGTGCAAAGCATAGCTTGGATTTAGGTTTTGGCTTTCTATACACATTTTGGGACACTGTTAGCATTCAGATTTCATGTCTACAGAACAGCATTTTAAATGAGTCACTTTAGATGTCACCAGAAATTTGGCCTGTAATTCAACATTTAATGAAGTTGCCTTAGCTCGTGTGGTTTTATTTACAAGGATTCATATTGGGATATGTGATAACCTAATATTGGAAGTAATTACATTTTGTCCTTTGGTTTTTATTTTTATGCCTGCTCCATATTTATAATTAAGAAAAAATAATGTTCCTGAATCTTGTCTGCTCTTGCAGTACATTCCCAGTCTGGATGCCCAGCCAGCTCTGCTCTTTATCCAGGCTTTGATACTCTACTTCTTGACCTGTTAATGTAATGATGCAGTATTCCACATTTTTGAATATTACACTTGGAGTCTTCCTGCCACAAACTTTACTGCTTCATTTGTTGGCTTGGAGGCCCAGCTCTGCTCTGCTCTCCAACCCAAATGTGCCCTGCAACTCCTCTGTTATACATTGAAGTAATACATAGAAGTTACAACAGGACTTTAACTCTGCTCTCTGTCCACTTCTCTATGGCTGCTTTGGCCCAGCTCCTCTGTGGCACCCTGTTCCTTCACTCGCCTGTGGTTCCCTCTCTCTGCTTCCTTCAGCTGTTCTATCCCTCTGCTCCATATCCATTCCTCAATCTAAGTCTACTCTCTCTATTTTTCCAACCACAACCTGTCCTATCCTACAGTCTAATTTTACCAACGGCTACATTCTCCACTGCCACCAGCAGAAAGGTGGGTAAATGAAGTTGAGGTACAGATCCGTCACGATCCAATAGAATGGTGGAGCAGGCTCGAGGGGCTGAATGGCCTACTCCTGTTCCTATGCTCCACCCCTAATACTCACCGTTAATCTCCACAAACTATTCATTTCCCTGACCTACGCACTTCTCCCCAAAATACTCCATTATTCCTTCAGTACCCACCATCCAAACTTTTCCCTCCCCTTCAGCTACCTTCTCACTAACCACTCCCTCAACTACTCATTACCTCATACCAATGCCCTCCGCGCGCCCCCCCCCCCAAAATACTAACCACACCCTCCACAATTACTCATTTCCCCCATTAAATCTTTCACTATCTTAAATATTCACTACCATGAGCCTTGTTTATAGTACTCCTTGTTCCCTCAGTTAATCACTACTGCTCTCTGCTGCTTCACTACTTAATGCTGTACCTCAATTACTCTTGTCTCCCAAATCCACAATATATTCCTCCCCAAACTCCATATACCATCTTGCTACTATGTTGTCACGAATCCAACACACCCTCTTAATCACTTACAGCCAACGTCCCACCACATTTACTTCCTTATAAAGCACAATGCCCTCTGACTTCCCATCAGCAATGGAAGATCCCCAAGCATTTTTTGAAATTCCATTTATTTAATTATTATGATTTGGGTGTACTACCACTGGGCTGTTAATTAGGTGTTTTAGGGACAGGTAGCAGTTACTGCGAAGAGCCACTAAAGCTGTTTCTCAAATGACCTGAGCCCAGTGTTTACTAAATGTAACGAAGCTCATTTCACTGATTTATCCATTTGTCTGTTTTTTCAGACTGGTGTGCTGCAACTTTTGGTTCTGACATGGTGTCATAGTGGTTAAGAAGTGGGTTCTCGCCCAGTATCTCATTCCGAGCTGCTGATCACAATCATTGTACCAAAATGTTTCTCTACTCGGCTTCATTAAGCTGCCTGGAAATGGGCTGACATCCATTCTTTCAGTGGAGGATTTTTTTTTTTTTTTTAATTTAAAAAAAATCCATCAAAAATCTTTCCTCAGAAGTACTATGAAACAAAAGTTGAATCTAATAATGGTGGGTTACTTCCCCTATAAATCTTTGTAGCTTGAGGACTTGAGCTGTCTTCCAGTATGTGAAAGCAAACTTTTTTAAGTTTGAATGTAGATTGATTGTGAACTGTTACATTACCAAGCAGATTGCAGGCCATCAGTTTTCAAGCAGTCCATGGGCATTTTATTTGCGGCATGTTTTTCTTTTGCATCAAGATATTATTTAACATGCTGATGTCTTCTCAATGTCTCCTAAGTTTTCTAATCTTAACAGTATTGAAATGGCTTCAAAGAACAAATGTTATTGATAATCTTTGGTGATGTAACCTGCTTAATGCTACTGTTTGTAAGAGTTATTTAGTGCAGCTAGATTGTTGCAAATGCGATTGTCCTACAGGAACAGTCTGGCTGAGAGCAGACATTCCAAAAACAAGTTCAGCTGCTGTAGCCGAGTGGTTGCATCACAACTTAATATTGTCATAAGGAATATTCTATTCCCATTAGCACATTTCTTTCCTTAGCTGCCTCCTTCTGCACGTGCAGAATTATGCTGGAGTATTGTTCCATGGGTGCTGACAGCTCTCCAGTAGCTTGCCTTAGTGTTAATTCATGAATGAATCTAAATGGTTGGTGTAGGTAGGATATTCAAATAATGTGCGTTGCCACTGAGCATGATCTTGTCTACTTCTCAAGGGTCAGAGGATAGTGGTGTTCAGTAGTTGGAATCATGGCTAACTTTTTTTAATCAAGATTCATCAGATCAGTCCTAACTTTTTAATGTCTTGGTTGCAGTATAATGGTCCAATTTTTTGAGTCTGCTCTGTATCCTGCATACACTGGCCCAGAAATTCGGGTCGGAGGCTTCCTGTGGGTGCAAGCCTCCAACCTGCACTTACCTAGCACACCGGCCGTTGAGCTGTGGGCCCGCATGGGATTCCGATCCTGGGCCTGCTCCAACTGCCGGCGAGCAGTGCTTGCATATCCCAGGGGCGCAGTTAGTTCGAAGTGTCCCCTGGGATCACGTGGGCCATGGAGAGCCAATGGTAGCAGGGAATGCCCATTCATAAATTTGACAGGAAGAGCTGTCAAAACTATAAATACAAATCAGCCCCAAAACATAACTAAAACTTCAAAAAAAAATTAAAATCACTTTTTTTAAATAACTATAAATTACAAAATTTTTGAAAAAATTAATTAGTTTCTAACAGGGCTAAAAATAAACTTACCTTTAAAGTATTTAAAAATAATAAACCTGTGGAAATTTTTTTTAAATTTTAACTAATTCACCACTTACCTTGTTAAAAGCAGGCCTTGTGACTGCTTTTTAAAAGTGTAACTCCTGGAGACTTACCCTCCTGGAGAAACCTGCAAAAAAAACGTATGTTCCAGGTGCACGTGTTCAACCTTTGAACCCCTTCCTTTAAGGGAACGGAAGTTCCGGTTTCCCACGCATGCGCAGTGCATGCACGAAACCGGCACTTTCGTTGGGCCTATTTGGTTGCAATGAGTGGCTATAGAATTTGGAGACTTCCTGATTTTTGCCCTTTTCTGGTCATTTTATAAAACAAAAGCAGGGTGCTATTAAATTTTTTTGCATATACTGTAAATAAAACCTTTCCAAGTTAAAGCAACATAACTGTTTCCCAGTTAACATCTATGAAATCAGGAACCAGTCTTCACTTCAAATCATTCACAGTAGAAAAAATTAAGAAGCAGTCTTACCAATTGATCTGATGAACTCTTGCTTTCAATTTAATTCATTTTTCCCAGTCTAATTAATCTTTGTTTTCCCAATTACTTCCATAATAGATTTAGTGACTAGTAATGAGCCAGATCTAGTAAGCAATCTGACGGTAAGGAAACATTTTGTGAACCGTGACCATGATTGAATTTGATGTAAAGGTTTGAGAGGGAGAAGAGTGAGTCATAAACTAAAGTTTTAAATTTGAGGAAGGCTGACTTCGAAAGAATGGGACATAAACTGAGGACAGTAAACTGGGCTTAATTGTTGACCGGTAAACCTACAGACACAGTGTGAGGTATTCAGAGAAGTATTTGGTACAATACAAGTATGTGCCCCAAAAGGCAAATGCGCCACTTGTTTAGTTAGACAACAATGCTCAACAAATGAGGTAAGATATAGTGTAAAGCTAAAAGAGGAGGTTTGCAGCAATGCGAAGAAAAGTGGAAATCCAGTAGACTGGGAGAGCAATTAAAAAAGCAACAAAGGGTCACAAAGAAAGTATTAAAAAGGAATACGAAAAAATGCAAGACTACTGTCAGTTAAAATATTTAATGAAGAATCATCCAGTATCTTAGAAAATAGTTTGCGACATTTTCCCCATCACTGATGTCATGCAAATAAATTATAGACTGGAGTGATGTTGTCTCTATTCCAGCTGTGTGTTTTTAACAGATTTTTCTGACGGTCAGTGTAGTGAGGAGCACCTGAAATAAATAGTGTAATTATATTCAGAAAGTATTCGAATTTAACAAATGAGATGCAAATCATTAAATGTATGTTATTCCTTGGCCATAACGTGGTTCAGGAATTTTAAAGTAGTGTGATTTGTAGGAGGAAAGAAAGCTGGAGGTGAGGAATTCACAATTCTGGGACTCTGGGGAAAGACTAAGTTGGAGTGGGAGGCTGTGTAATGAGCATGTATATATGTATTGGAGTGGTGGAGGTTAGAGGTAAGGTAGGATCCATCAAACCAGATGGATCCTGTATTTTGTGCAGCAGTACAAGGAGGGTGTTGGAGCCTTCCCCGATATAGAAGGACTATTGAAGTCCTTGGTGGGCTTGGGGCTTTATATAGAGCATGAAGAGTTCTCCGCAAGAAAGAGGAAATGACATTTTGGAGGCAATTTTAGCAATGTCATTGCATGAAGGCTGGAACAAAAAACTAGATAGGCATGAACAGAGATTTGCTGATGGACTATATAGTAACTTGCTTAAAACATGTCGTGTCAGACCTTGTCATAATCTTGAAATGCCCAAGGTGGTAATAAATGATTTGCTGCTTGAAAGCAGAGTTTCTGAGACAAGATCGCCAGTGGAATAACCACACTGGCTCACTTTCTCGCTCTTCTCCCACTACCTTGTTTGTGTAGGTGATATGCAGTAGAGCAAAGCAAGCAATATTTCAGTGAGGTTGGACTTTTTAAAAAATAAATACATTTTTAGAAATATCTGCTTTCAGACTCTTGTTTCAAAGCTGACTTTCCCCAAGCCTGAAGTGCTGAAACTAATTGTAGTATCCTAATTCCAACCCAGCTGAGATCAGCTAACTCGTATCCTGTCTGAGACCATCTTAGTCTGTTACTCAGTACTACACAAAGTGGTGCATCTGCCAACTGAGCAATTGGAAGCTCCAGAATTGTCTCCAGAACCACCACCTGTTTGACATGGTAAGAGATGGATGTCAAAAAAGGACCAATTCTAAATAATATTTGAGCTGATTTTCTTTTTCCCCTCTATGCTTATTTTTCTTCCAATTCTGTAACTTTTGAGACATTTCACTTTTTGCATCTTTAGTTCTTGAAGATAATTAAAGAGTAATCAAAGCACATAGCTGTTGAAGGGAGTCTGCTAGCAATTTGGAAGAATAAAATTAACAAATGACTGGAAGAAAAGAGTCTTGTGGCAGAAATGTATGGCACTGTCTTGAAGGAATGAAAAACTTAGTTGCTGGGAAATAGTTTTATTGCATATACTGGTCCAATAAGAGCTTAAGCTGCTTTTCTCAGGAAGTGATTTCAGTTGTGTAGAATCAAGACGGCTTAGATTTTATGTGGGGGGGAGGAGGGCGGGGGTGTTGTCTTCAGTTCTGAGAAAGGGCATACACTCTAACTTGTCTTTATTCTTTACAGATGCTGATTAACCTGCTGTAGATTTCCAGCATTTCCTATTTGTTTCAGATATCTAGTGTTTTTTTCAGTATCTGATTAGCTGAAAGGCCTTTTCTTGTTTTTGTATCTTTTTCCATCATCGGAGTAATTATGCTACAAGAATGGGCCATTTTGGAGCTTATTTTCCCTAAGCTAGGTTATTTGAAGTATTTTTACATTAATTGATGGTTTACTGTTGCTTCAAAAAAAATCTTGTTCTTTTTTAGCCTAAAACTGACTAGGAGACCAGGAGCGAGTACTAGTTTGGCACAAGTGAATCTGGTGACTAATTAGGACATGGCAAATCGGGGAGGTGCAGCGAGACCCAATGGACCAGCTGCTGCTAACAAAATCTGCCAGTTCAAGCTTGTTCTACTTGGAGAGTCTGCTGTTGGCAAATCTAGTTTAGTGCTTCGTTTTGTGAAGGGACAGTTCCATGAATATCAAGAAAGTACTATTGGTGGTAAGTTTTACTTTACTGAGGATTTACCTTTTAGTCTTTAATGTAATTGTATTCAAATAACTAATGTTTTTTTCAGTGTGAATATTTGTATGTACTGTGTGCTATACATCAATTTTTTCCCACCCCCTTTCACAGATTAACATCTCCATGCCATTTTCGGAAGGGAGTGAGAAAGTGGGAACTTCCTCCAAAGTTTAGCACTGGCTCATTTACTGCCCTACAGAATGTACACCAATGGCTGAAAGTGATAAAACGTGTTTTTCTCTTGGGAAATACTGCACAAAATACACAGCCTAGATGACAAACGATCAAGCTTCTTTACCATGTTAGCGACTTTCTTTTGTGCAGGGAACAATTGTTACTTTGTCTTTCCTTTGAAGTGCTAGCCCTGCTAAGATTTACTCTGGATTTTGAACTCGATTATGGTGGTCAAATGGTATTGACATGTCAACTAATTGCACTCATGTCTTGCCCACCAACACTTGGGCTTCAGGCTTTTGATGAGAGACTTGGAGCATAGGTCAGCTGTTGCCTCAGAAGGAGTGACAAATCTGGGAGAAGGCTTGGGTGAAAGACTATTTATCAGCCAGCCTAGATCGCTCAAAATCTGTGGCAGAGACCCGGGCAAAGCGCTCTTGGTTGGAAATTGTACAAGAAAACTTGTAATGTAGAAAAAGTATTTTCTTTATAGCAGTATGATCAGAGTATCAGGAATGTGAAGTCTGCCTATATTAATTTGGGATTTAGATCATATTTTGTAACATTGTTTAAGCTACTTAAAGGAAACACTTTTGCAACATTGCCTGCCTCTTTTCCCCCCCCCCTCCCCCAACCCCCTCACCACTACCACCAGTAAAGTCCCATATTTTTGTCAGCTCAAAACTTGACTTCTTGCAACGCAATCCTTGCTGATTTCTTGAGCTTCTTCTCTTGAACACCCACTTAAATAAACTCCCAACTAATCCAAAACTCTGCTGCACGCACATATCACTCATCTATCATCGTATCCTCACCAACCTCCATTGTCTCCCATTGCACCAAATTAAAACATTTTGTTTTTGTCTACAAGTTCCTCTGTGACCTTGTCCTGACCCAGCTCTGCAGCCTGCTCCAGCCCTGTATCAGCTCTGCAGCCTGCTCCAGCCCTGTATCAGCCTGCAGCCTGCTCCAGCCCTGTATCAGCCAGCAGCCTGCTCCAGCCCTGTATCAGCCAGCAGCCTGCTCCAGCCCTGTATCAGCCAGCAGCCTGCTCCAGCCCTGTATCAGCCAGCAGCCTGCTCCAGCCCTGTATCAGCCAGCAGCCTGCTCCAGCCCTGTATCAGCCAGCAGCCTGCTCCAGCCCTGTATCAGCCAGCAGCCTGCTCCAGCCCGACTTTGGTTACCTCTCTCACAGGTGTTTCTTACTTGGTGACCAAGCTTTCAGGAGCGCCATAAACCTCTTCACATTGCTACTTCCCTCAAAACCTCTTTTCAAACATGTTTTTGGTCAATTCTGCTACTACTTAGTCTTATTTTCTTGTATGCGTAGTATCTTGAAATGGTTCATTTTGTTGAAGCCGGTATGCCATTATCAAGCTCTACCAGGGCTTGCTGCACTTTGGCAAAACCACCCATTACCCTAGGAACATCCTGGAGAGCAAAGATAACCCCAGAGTCCTTTTCTCTATTACTGACCGACTCCTTGACCACCACCTCCCTGCCTCCCACTCTTGCTTCTAAAGTGCAAGGCGCTTATGGAATTCTTCGTGACTATCCGATCACCCTGTTGCATGTCCCCTAAGCCTAACTCTCCTATGCTCCCTGTTACTGGAGCCCTCAATTCCTGTCTTTCTAGTTTCTCACCCATCTACACCCATACCCTTTCCTAACTCATCTCATTCATGCTTCCTTGACCCCATTGCAATGAAACTCCTGTCCATCCAGCTTTCTCCTCACCCTCTCCTCACAGTATCCACCCTTAACGTCTCTGTCCTCACTAACTACCTCCCCATCTTTTCTACTGAAGTCCTTGATGATCTTGCCTCTCTGTTCTTTGCCCATCTCTCCCGCAACTTTCTGAATCCCTTTCATCAGGTTTCCAACCTTCCCCACAGCATCAGAACAGCCCTAGCCAAAGCCACAAATCACATTCTTTTTGATTGTGACCATGGTGCATTTATCCTTCTTGGACCTCTGCAGCCACTGATGTGACTGCATTGTTCAAATTTTGTTTTTAGAAATGTTCTTTATATCCCACTAATGGGCCCAGCTCCAGTATCCCTGTGATGTGCCACACCAGTGTAGATACGGCAGAGTTACTGTACACTATTTGCTGAATGTCTAATGAGATCCAGAAATTGCATTAAAATGTATCAACAGATTGACTCTGCACGCTTTTGGTATAAGTTGGGGAGTGTTTTGGGATATCTTGAGGACGTGACATGTACTATATAAATGCAAGTCTGTCTTTTTTTTTGTCTCTTCTCACTCTAGTATATGCACTCTTATTGCATGGAGATCTAAGGGGATATAGCAAAAATAAAACATTTGTACAAAACAGGCCTTTTAGACCAAGCTTCAACCAATGATATATCAGAATTAAGTTTTAAAGAAACATAGAAGATAGGAGCAGGAGTAGGCCATTCGGCCCTTCGAGCCTGCTCCGCCATTCAACGAGATCATGGCTGATCATCCAAACCCTAGCACCCGGTCCCTACACCGACAGCCATCCCACCCAAGCCCTATCCCCGTAACCCCACGTATTTAATCCCCCCCTAACACTAAGGGTCAAATTTTTATCATGGCCAATCAACCTAACCCGCACATCTTTGGACTGTGGGAGGAAACCGGAGCACCCGGAGAAAACCCACGCAAACACGGGGAGAATGTGCAAACTCCACACAGACAGTCACCCGAGGCCGGATTTCAACCCGGGTCCCTGGCGCTGTGAGGCAACAGTGCTAACCACTATGCCACCGTGCTGCATATAAAGAGTTGTATAAATTGCACAATTCAGTCATCTGTTACTTTGTGACACATGCCCATTGTTATTAATTATTACTGTTTTCTCAAAGCCGAGTTATGGCCTTTGCAGCTCTGTGTAACAATCACTACAAAAAATGAGATCTTAATTGTGTGCAAACAAATCGGGGTGCAAAGCCATTCAAATCATTGAAACTTTGCTCCTCTTGTACCCAATTGTAGGATCCAGCTCTATTTTGAATCGTCTCTATTTTTGTTTCTCCTGGCAGATTGTTTCAAACATTTCGCTCCAAGAAGTTCTTTGTTTTTAATTTCCATTTATGCCTTATTGTACTTTTCACACACTGAAGTAATTTTCTGGGTTTACCTTAGCAATATTTTATATATTAAATTCCCCATAACTGCCTTTTTAGTCCGTGAAGCTTGTACATCTCATCTTTCCTAATAGATCATCATCTTTACAATTGGGATCAGTTTACTTTCTTTGGTCATTGTACCTTTTCCAGTGCGTGTGTAACAACTTTTGGCAAAATGTCTAAAACTGAGGTACTCTTGTATAGTCTGACCAGTGCATTGTAAAGCTTGAATGTAACTTATTTTAGACTTGTATTTTACTGTATATATCTTAACAACTTTATTTATTTAAAAAAAAAAAAATTGCCATATTGAAAGTAATATATATCTGCTGTAATCCCGGTCTTGCTGCACGAATTCATTTTCATTTTGTGCAGTTTTATTAAAAAAAAATGTATTCACTGACTACAGGTAGATGAATAATAGTTAATGTAACCAGCTAAAATGTAAAAAAAATCAACGTAATAAATTCTCCACATCCTGCCAGAAAAGCAGCTAAGTTTTGCTCCACTAAGGCTTATCTTTGGGGCTCATGTTTGACTCTGGGGCTGCTGTCTGTGCTCCTAGTATGACCGTGTATTGTCTGAGGAAGAGAGTGTTTGAAGACCTCCAACCCGGTACCAAGCTCATGGTCTACAGAGCAGTAGTGATTCCCACCCTCCTGTATGCTTCAGAGACATGGACCATGTACAGCAGGCACCTCAAAGCACTGGAGAGGTACCACCAATGCTGCCTCCACAAGATCCTGCAAATCCATTGGCAGGATAGGCGCACCAACATCGGTGTTCTCGCGCAGGCCAGCATCGAAGCTGTGACCACGCTCGAACAGCTCCGATGGACGGGCCACATCGTCCGCATGCCCAATATGAGACTTCCAAAACACGCACTCTACTCGGAGCTCTGACACAGCAGGAGAGCCCCAGGTGGGCAGAGGAAACGCTTCAAGGACACCCTCAAAGCCTCCTTGGAAAATGTGCAACATCCCCTCCGACACCTGGGAATCCCTGGCCCAAGACCGCTCAAAGTGGAGGAGGAGCATCCGGGAAGGCGCCGAACACCTCGAGTCTCTTCGCCGGGAGCAAGCGGAAGCCAAGCACAAACCGCGGAAGGAGCGCACGTCAACCCAAGCACCCCACCCACCCGCCCCTTCTACCACCGTTTTCCCCACCTGTGACAGACTGTAGGTCCCGCATTGGACTCAGTCACCTGAGAACTAATTTTTAATGTGGAAGAAGTCCTCCTTGGTTCTGGGGGACTGCCTGAGAGATGGCCCTGAGCAAAGTCATGAAAGGTGCTCTTTTGTTCTGAGTCCTGCTCTGCTGCTGACTTAGTCACCCCAAAGCCTTGAGCACCCCAACGGCACCTGGTCCATTCTGACTGGCAGCAACATGTTCCCAGGCCACCCTGACTTGTCTGTTTCTGGACATTGGGCCGCTCTCTTGTCCACCCAAACCCTGGCCCATTCTTAGCGGTCAGGTGCACATGCACTTATTAGTGTGTGTGTGTGTATTGCAATTGGCAAATGGTTAAAAGCACTTAACGCTGAACACTGGCTTCAGGCTGGGAATGCAGTGGGGTGTAGATGGTGCCATACAGCTGAGAACAAAACCAAGGAGTGGTCTGATGGCCAAGGATGATCTAGAACACACTTCTCGTCCCAGTACTCCCATGATCTGTGACCCTCCACCTCCCAGTGCTCAAAGATTTTAGATTTCCCCTTCTGAGCCACCATCCAATACTACCAGGCCAGCACCCCCCCCCCCCCCCCCTTCACCCATAATTGTTGCTACGCTCCTAGGGTTGCAAAATTCTGGGAATTTTTAAGAGGAAACTTTCCATGGGAATTTTTGAGTTTTTTTGCACACTGATGGTTTTTGTCTCTGACCCTTATATTATCTTTGTTGTCAAAATAGACATACTGTTCCATACAAATAAAAACAGGCTTTCAAAACTTTATTTCGGTTACAATTTTGAGCTTTATTGAACCCCCACAAAAAGACCCATCTAAAATAAAATAAAAAGAGCATCAGCTTATTTAGCCTGTAATTTGTCCTTATTTTGTCCCTTTGAGTCTTCTACTCCTCATTGCTCCTCCTGATACTCTGGCTCTGACGTGTCCACTTCCTCCTCTGTCAGTGTCTAGCTGTGTGGTGGACACTTCTGTATCTGGCTCAATAAGTTGTAGGTTCGCCCGGATAGCCACCAGTTTCTCCACTCTCGTTAGTCAGCCTGTTGCGCACCTTTGTATGCGTATTCCCAAAAAGTGACCAGTTTCATTCAGAGGCCGCTGATGAAGGTGGGATTTGGAGTATCACCGATGCAATAGGTGACAGGGCCTCAGATGCACAAAGTCCCTTCCACCAGGTATGTGCACTGATATGCTTGCATGATTCCCATAATCCCATCCCCATTCCAAAGACCTTGCTTGGTAGAGAACTTTGCCCACATCCAGATTGAGATGGTGTGAGAGGGTAGAAATCACACTGTAAGCGCTGTTGATCTGTTCTCCAGAAAGTATTGGTCTCCCAACATGCTTTGGGTCCAGCATGTATGCTGCAGCATGAATCGGCTTGACACAAAATTCTTGACGCATCTGTATGAATTGAACAATTGCCTTCTCTGCTTTGAGCAGCAGGGATGTGGGTAGGGCAATGCTGATTTTGTTCTTTTAAATCAGTAAAAAGCCTGAGAACATCTGACAAGACAGCGTCATCTCCTTCAATGTGAGCAATTGCAGATGCTACTGGTGAGAGTAGTTTAAGGCTGCTAACCACTCTCCCAAAACACATCATCCAGCAGTATTTTCTTGATGGTGGTTTCCATATCCCCAGACTGGGATATTGCCATTTCTTGCAGCAACTCCTTACCCTCCAGAAGGCTGTTGTACATTATGACAACACCACCCCATCTAGTGTTGTTGGGCAGCTTCAGTGTGGTGTTCTTGTTCTTTGTCATTTGCTTGCAGTTGTAGGTTGCTGCAACTACCTGTTTTCCCCTGACATACTTAACAACTTGCTTGGCTCTCTTGTACAGTGCTTCCATGGTTCTCAAACCCATGTTGTCCTTGAGGAGCAGGTTAAGCCCATGAGCTGCGCACCCAATAGACGTAATATGAGGGTAGGCCTCCTCCAGTTGAGCCCAAGCAGCCTTCATATTCGCAGCATTGTCAGTAACTACTGCAAAGACCTTTTGTGATCCAAGATCGTTGATGACCGCTTTCAGCTCATCAGCAATGTATGTGCCTGTGTGTCTGTTGTCCTTCGTGTCTGTGCTCTTGAAGAACACTGGGAGAGGAGTGGAGACGATGTAGTTTATGATCAGCACGATTGCAACAGGGTGAGTACATTTTTGCTGATGCTCCATGTGATGGAAGCATGACCTGTACACACACGACGCTACATCACCAATAGTGTATTATTTTGTATATTTTAAATTGAAGGACAACAGTTCAACAACTGGTTTATTTGGTATAAAGTCTGATTTACTTACTGCATCATCACAACATCAGCAGAAAACAAAATGACTTCCCTCAGGACCCCTAACCTGGATCTTAAAAAAAACTATAGCAGTCTTACAGATGCCTGCAGGCCAATCACAATTTGATATGCAAATATTACAAATAGAGGGAGCTAATCGCTCATCCAACCAATCAGGACACATTTGTTCACAGTCACACACAAAGCTTGTAATTATTAAAACAAGCCAAGTAAGAAGATAAACATATATTGATTAAGAAATTCCTTAATAATTAAGATTCCATCTCTGTTAGTAATTTTAAGAGAGGACCTGTGGGGGGGAAAAAAGAGAGAAATACAAAGAAAACAATATTATGCTAGCATGTGCTTTTTTGGGCAAAATTCCCAAGCTAAACTTCCTGTGGAAAATTTCTGGAAATTTACCGGAAACTTTCCACCCCTTTGCAACCCTATACGCTCCACATATCTACCTCCAGTCTGCTGCATAAAGCCTTTCATCATCCTGTGTATCCTGGGTGTGTTTTTTTTTTATAAAGAGTATGGGGTAAATACACAGGTAAAGAAACACATTTTACTCAAACAACTCAGTTAGTTTTCACAAGTCACATGATTTGATCCCTGAAACAGTTTAAAATCTAGTACAAAATAAAAATAGAATTTGATTTATTCAGTCCCCATAAATCCGTGGGCCCAATAATACATTGTTATATGGCATAAACACCCCATTGCCCTATTCGTGAGTTCTCTTCACCCCACCCCCCCCAAAATGATAGAAAACAAACTGAAAGATGAAGTTAAGGTTTTTGAGTAAAAGTTATTGGTGTAACTAAGCACTTGTTTACATAAATATTGAATTGTGCAGCTGAGCTAGCTATTTCACAGTACCAAATGCTGACATTTCCATCCCAAATGTCTTTTTCCCCTTTTGTCACTGCCGCGCCCCCCCCCCCCCCCCCAAAAGTGCTGCTGAACCTCAGGATCTCCCCCTTCTCACTCACTACAAGCAATGTCACAGGTGGAACATCACATTCTGTTATCAATGTAAAACAATCTTAAAATGCTAAGTGTCTCCGAACTGTAACTAGAACCTGATGAGCACATTCCAATCTGCAAAGTTTCCTGACCAAATTTCTGATTTGCTTCCAGCAATTAGATTTTCTGGCTTTAAAGGGACAGGCTATCTTAGACACAGTGCCACCTCAGCAGCAGAATAATATAACGTATCTGATTTGCAGTAAGCAATACCATGGAAGATCTGTTTGTATACATATCTATATAATTCTGCGTTTCTGAATCTAGGTCATTTATGTAACTTAAACACTAATGGCCGAGTCCTGAGGTACCCCACTTAATACTCATTGCCCTCTCCTTGCCTGACGTATCTCCTCTAACTAGTACTCATTGCTTCCTATTCTTCAGCCAGTTGCTTATGCATTCCTAGGGTTTACCCAGAATCCACACGGTTTTGAGTTTAATGGTCTTTCGTGAGAACTTTATCAGAAGCTTTTTGGAAGTCTAGGTACACCACATAGGGCTTACCACAGTCCACTTGAGTTGTCACTTCCTCAAAGAAGCTGAGGCTGGCCAAGCAGGATCTTCCCCTTCTGAATCCATGCTAACTGCTGTTGGCTGTTATTCTGCAGCTTACGCCTGATCAATTGCATTATTTTACATGGAATGGAAGTCGGAGTAATAGGTCTGTAGTTGCTTGTCTGTGTTGTCTATTTTGAATATGGGCACCACATTAGGCTGTTTCCAATCTACCTCCCTAGTGTACAGTGTAACTCTCATAATGATCGTTGGTGCCTCACGAATCTCCTTCCTAGTCTCTCTCAGCATTCTGTGATTAATACCATCTGTACATAGGGATTGTTTTGAGCCCATTTAGCCTGTCTAGAACTTTCATTTCATATCTGGTGAAGTAATTGGAGAGGAATGTTGCTCATGTTTTCCCTTTATATTAAAATCTTGCATCTGCAAGCACTTCCTGCCTATGAAACCTTACTTTGCCTCACTCTTGTGCCTTCCTTTCCCCATTATAAATTTATATGGCCACATTTAGAATGAAAATTGTGTTAATTTGTCATGCTATAATTATATCCTCTCGCCATTGGTGATGCTGTAGCACCTTAGTTTTGAATCTCCTAGCTCCTCAATCTGTATCTATGTCTCTGCTTCCCAGATTGCCATAAATTTTGTTATTTAGCTATAAATAATGACACAACATATGATTTTAAAATGGGCACTGAATTACAGCTGTCCATCTTGGTCCAGATATTCCCTTGTCCTCAAACCCAGCTTTACCTCAAGTCTACGCTCGGACTTGACTCCCTGTGCAACGCCATTGTAGATTGACTAGTAGTATTAAAAACTCTCATGTAGAGTGTCATTTCTGTCATGTCTGCTTGCCCAGGGTTCCCCTTCCAGATCATGGGGCTACCCTCCCAATATGACTAAACTAGATCCTCCCTCCCCATTCCCCAGTACTACTGCACACAGTAGCTGCAGCCTGGAACTTTTTCCTACATTTCTCTCCATCTGGGCTTTGAAGAAATGGTGATGTATGAAATTAATTGAGCATACAATCAAGGATACTAGTTTAGAGTTTCTATGCAAATATCGACATAATTGTGGAATATGATCCTGAAACTACCACCAACACTCCCAAGTTCTATGAATAAATCAAACTGCTTTTATTATCCAATCAATAATCCTGATCACATAATATATGTTGGATAAAACAGCATTTTCTTTACTCACTGTCAGCAACGCCATGAGATTTATGCTTTATATAAAAAAATTTAAAAATCACACACCCTTTTTTTAACCTTAAGCTCAGTCTGAACAGTTGGATACCACTTTAAATCTGATTGTGACACAGTAGAATGTGTTGTATATAATCTTTTAAATCTTCAGAAATGGTCATTAAGATTCTGGTAATAGACGATCTTGCTTTGTAAGGTTCACAATAATAACCAGTTGGAGTGATTACATTTTCTGCAAATGTCACTGAAGAGAAAGCAATTAAACAAACACATTATTTTGCATACCCAATTAATGTACAATACTATTTTGAGCCCTTAGTTTTTAGTTTCAGTATTGTAATCTGGTTTTATTTCCTTCCGATATTTTGGTATGATTTTTGGGGTGGACATTCAGTAACCAAAGAAGTGCAACGGTGGTGTTCTTGGACTAATTAGTAAGCAATGGTAGCCTTTGTTGAATGCGGCCTCGTCAGAAACTCCCGCAAAAGGGAGAGATCATGAGCCTAATAGCAAACTCTTGAGACCCAAATGTTTAGGTACCTAGTCTCTTGACTATTGTCTTAATGGCAATCTGGTACACTACCCAGATTTTTTTTTTTTAATGTACAGGAAACTTTGTGCTATCCGGAGGTGAGCTATCCGGCAATCTGGAGCCACCGGCAAAAATCAGCAGCCATTTTTTTTTGCTTTGTTTGAACAGTCAAGCTGTGCAAGGTCTGTAGCTATAGCAACAGCTTCAGCTACAGAGCTTTAGGGCCACACCCAAGTATTTAGAAGCTGTTGCTAAGCAACAGTGTTTGTTGTCAAATACAGAGATAAGAATCTCCGTATCTCTCAACATTAACTCTGGAGAGTACGGCACTTTTTAGGCAACGGCAGCAGCTCGGTCCCGTGGGTGCTGGATAGCACAAAGTTTCCTGTACAATGTTCGATAAATATTGTGTAAATGAAAACGGTTACATAAAGCAAACACATTTTGTACCCGTCAGTGAGATAAGTAAAGATTTTGTGCTTTGCTGTCAAATTTTGTTTCTGTAGTGTCCACTTCAGAACTAGTCAAATTTTTAACTGGACCACCACATTAACACGCTAATGCATTATTTTGTTTTAGCTGCTTTCCTAACTCAGACTGTGTGCCTGGATGACACAACTGTGAAATTTGAAATTTGGGATACAGCGGGACAAGAAAGATACCACAGCTTGGCCCCCATGTACTATCGAGGAGCACAGGCTGCCATAGTGGTATACGACATTACAAATGATGTAAGTGGAATTCTTCTTAGGCAGTCCCTCAGAACCAAGGATGACTTGCTTCCACATTAAAAATGAGTTCACAGGTGACTGATGAGTCCAATGTGGGAATTATACAACATGCAGCTACATTCTTAATTTTGGCAAAGGATTCCAAAGATTTAAATTGACTGAAAATGTTCTGTCTCCAGTAAGTGTACAGAATTCAAACTTGTTCCTTTCACTTAAGGCACCAGCCTATAGTGTATTTTGTGTCTAGCAAGTGCAGCTGCTTATTTTATTGGGTTTATGAAAGGTACTGAAATGCTAAGATCCTATGTGTGATGTAGGAAGCGCCAAATTTGGTCAAAAGATTCAGCTGAACTATCTGCTGCTATTACCAATTAAGAACAAAGGGCTAAAGAGAAGAATTTTTAATTGGTGGAACTACTTTAAGCAAATGGGTCAAGTGTGTTGGGGTGTCCATGGAATAGCAGAAAGTAAATGGAAGATGATGGATTGAAGTTAGGAGCTAAAAACTGAATAGGGTAATTTCAGTGCTTTGAGAATTTGATTGAAGAATATATTACTTGAGGTGCAAAGTTAAAAGTATGGCAAGTATGACCGTTGCTACGTGGGAAGGGGAAAGATTCTCCCAGAATCGTGTCTATCTCACTGTTTATCAACTTGTAACTCAACACTTGCTGATTTGTTTCATTCTTTGTTTTGATTTTTTTTCTAGTATTTCCTTTGTCCACTTTTTAAAGGAAAAGTAGAGTATAGGTTAGAGTTTTTGACCAATGTATTCTCCATATTCTATATAGAAAAATAGTACACAAGTTTTTGTTTAAACATTGATTTTTTTTTTTAATTATTGGCTGCATTGAGGCTGCCTAGTTAGTTGGGTCTACCTCACTGCTGGAGTGCCCTGGTTACATCTGTGATGGGCCAGATCCCCTCTGAATCTCAAAACAGTGACGTTCTTCCCCCCTCTCTTCTCCCCCCCCCCCCCCCCCCCCCTCCAAATGTTCAGTATGTACTAATCAGCACTCGAGTTGTCCTATCCTGGGGAAATTTCCTGGCATGTTTTTTTAGAAATCCTACGGTTCGGGTGTCCTGACTGAACAAAGGAGACCCAGTTGTAGAATTTCAGTGCAAGCAATAAAACTTGCATTTCTTCAGAAATGACAAAATAATTAAGTCTACTTTTATTTATAGAAGGAATACTTCAAACAAACTGTTATTTCCACTTTCCCTGACTTATCTTCCCCTTTTACTTTTATTTTTCTTTAGACTTGCAATGCATTTTCTTAGATTTTTTTTTTCTTCTCTAATCTTAGTTTTAATTTTCCATTACTGATTTATTCAAGATTGCATTAAAAGAATTAAGATTTTGATTGGTTTATTGACTTCTGCAGAGGCAACTGAATACTGTTGGAAGCTTGAAGTATAGACACTGAAGTTCTGGTGGTAGCACTTAGAAAAGGCTAAATCTAGCAGAGTTCTAATGATGGCCCTTGTGCATCTAAATAACACATTCTATGAAAACCTACAGATGTGAGAGAATCATCTCTCCTACATCCCAAAACTTTCACCAGACTTGAGACCGGTACAGATGTTTATTTTGACTCTTGCGCTTTGTTAATAAGGTATCTAACTGGCAACCATACTGTTCCTCTAATTTAGAATTTTGAGGACCCTGCATAAGAAAATTCTGGTGTAATAACTAAATTTACATTTCTGGAAATATTTACAGATATAAGTAGTATGCGTTCACAAGTTGAAGACAAGTCTTTGCATGTCTGAATGTTGCGCTAGGCCTTGGGATTGTTAAAGCCTTTTTTAAATTATTTTCTTTTTGGCGCTTCTCTCATTCTGATTCCCTTGGGTTTAGGGGGTGTATAATCTGTGTAGATAACACCTTGGAAGGTTTCCACACTCTTCTACATCACGACGGTCATAGGATAATTGTGGCTATCTTTCATCTATCCAGAAAGTCAAACGGTCAATTATTGCAGAAGCCAATTGCTTCTTAAATAATGCCAAGCTTTTTGCCTCTACTCCTGTATCTGGAAGTTCATTCCATACGATAGCAAAATGCCGCGGATTCTGGAAATCCAAAATAACAGAAAACGCTGGAAAAACTCAGCAGGCCAGGCAACATCCGTGGAGAGAGAAACAGAGTCAACGTTTCAGGTCGCACCCCTTCAGAACTGAGGGGGGAAAAAAAGCAGGAAATGAAACATTAAAAGGCCAGTATGGGGGAAGGGATGAAAGAGCAGAAGGGAAGGTCTGAGAGGTGAAGAGACATTAAGAGATATTCGAGACGAGATGGTAATAGGACAGGTAAAGAGACAAAAGATGGCTCTAGATGAAGTGTGAAATGCGCTGGCAGAATGAGAGACAGCTGCCATGTGGGAGAGAAAGAAAGGAAAAGGCACAAACCAAAGGTGTGGATAAAAAAATATATAAAAATATAACAGGGGCCGAGGTTAGGATCTGAAATTATTGAACGCGATATAGAGTCTGGAAGGCTGTAAAGTGCCTAATCGGAAGATGAGGTGCTGTTCCTCGAGCTTACGCTGAACTTCCGTGGAACAATGCAAGAGGCCGCGGACAGTGAGGTCTGAGTGGGAGTGGAGCGGTGAATTAAAGTGACAGGCAACCGGAAGCTCGGGGTCACCCTTACGGACTGAACGGAGGTGTTCCACAAAGCGGTCACCCAATCTGCGTTTGGTCTCCCCAATGTAGAGGAGACCACATCGTGAGCAGTGAATACAGTATACTAGATTGCAAGAAGTACAAGTAAATCGCTGTTTCACCTGGAAGGGGTGTTTGGGGCCCTGGACAGTGGGAAGGGGGGAGGTGTTACATCTCCTGTGCTTGCACGGGAAGGTGCCGGGCAAAAGGGAAGAGGTGCTGGGTTCATTCCATATGTTTGTCACTGGGATGAATTTCCTGATATCGGTCCTAAATTTTCCTTTTGCTAGTTCAAAATTGTGACCCTGTGTTCTACTTTTGCAATTTAGTTTAAAGTAATTTTCTGAGTTATCTGTTGTATACCATTTGCTATCTATTGTATACCATTTGCTATCTTGTGTGCCTCAAGTAAGGTCTCCTTTCAAGGCTGAAAAGCCCATGTTTCTCCAGCCTTGTAACTCGGACCTCTTAACACTAGGGGTCAGTGTCACAGCTCTTCCCTGTAAAGGATGACTATAACTACATAGTACCGAAGGTGTGCTCTGATCAGATCTGACAGTTTGATTATGACTTCCTCTGACTTTTGCTCTACTGTCAAATTCTTAATCGCACCAACACATTTGTTTTGTATATCATTGATCTGCAGTAGTTAGATATGTTGAGCTCCAAGTTTACTAACACTCTTGGCTCTCTGTTTCACTCTTCTATTTCATCACAATTTATAGAGCACATGTTGTTCATTTTCCCCTTATGTACAGTATTTTACACTTTGCATTAAAATTCATCTGTTGTTCTGACACTTACCTATTTTCTCCAACTAATTCTGAGCTGCCTGCTTTAAATCAACTACCAAACCTAGTTTGGTGGTATCTTCATATTTGACCAATTTTTGTGGAGTCTCTTGATCTAAGTCATTGAAATTAGAAACAGCAGTTGTCCCAATATAAATCTCTGGGCCACAGCACTCTCCCACCATCCTAATGCAATGTGCCTATTGTTTTGTTTTTTTAGCCAATTTCATATTAATTTGCACAATTTACCCTGAATCCCCAGCTTTGAGTTTAATTAATAGCCTTGTGTGAAACTTTCAGATTCATTTTGGAAGTCTAGGTACACCACATTGTAGGGCTTTCCATAGTCCATTTGGGACGTCACTTTCTCAAAAAAAGTCAAGTGGATTGCTCAGGCAAGACCTACCATTTCTGAATCTCTTGCTGTTTAGGATTATCTGTACAATAATTTAGTAAAGCTTACTCCTAATAATTGATTCCATTATTTTACTTAGTAGTGAGTTAAGACTAATGGGTCTGTAGTTGCCTCTGTTTTGTAACCCTTTTTGTACATGTGCACAATATTGGTGTGTTTTCTAATCCTAGTATCTCTCCAGTGATTCCCTTATAACGATCATCAGTGCCTCACAAATCTCCCTAGTCTGCCTCTGCATTCTGGGGATAAATACCATCTATCTCTGGAGATTTTTGTTTTGAGCTCTGTCTGAGATTTCACCTCACTTATATCGGATGAGAGCATTAGCCTGATCTCTTGTTTCCAAGAGAATAAGTAAACCAGATCAGTTTACCTCACTGGCTCTTACTCTGTTTTGTTACTTTGGTTGAAGGATATAACCAACTCAAAGCCAGACTGAGTTTCAAAGGTTTGTAGCTACACTGTTAACTCTCATAAAGGCAGCACTTTTTAAAGAAAAAACAGTTTGCATTGGGGCATCATCTGAGTTAATATTGTTCCAGGAGGTGGGATTTCTAAAATTTGGATTGCAGTCTGTATCTACCAATACTGTTCTTTTGGAGCTAGCCCCTCAACCATACGTGTCTCGAAGTATAATCCGTCTGTGATTATGTCCAAAATTGGTGAACCTTATGGTGTGATGCAAGCTTACAGAATCCTCACTTATATTCTGTTCCTCAAGAAGGGAATGATCCTTTTAAATAATCCTCTGCTTTCAAATATCAGATTATTTGAGATCTTTTAAATGCAACAGTAGCATTGAGACTTAATTTATATTTTTTGGAGCTGGATTGCATCTACCTGAAAAGGCAGATGCACTGTCATACAACAAATCAAATTGGCACAATTTCCCTTGAGCTATGTATAATTCAGTGAATGTCATTGGCAGCTGCTTTCATGGGTGGATTATCTCTCGACATCCAGAAAATATCCCATTGCAATATAAAATTAGGTTTATTTTATGTTGGAGCAATCTCTGTACCAAACCTTGCTTTATTTGCAGTACTTACTTGGTGAAACCTCAAACCTAACTCATTTACAATAGATTTAGCAGCTATTGCAGCTTTCTGCCCCTTTTGTAGATAGAACATTCCATATACAAGCACTGCTGAGTCCAAAAGGAATTTGGGAAAGCTGGTCTTTCACCCATCATCTGACCTCATGGTAGGATTCATTTTGTGCTCTTAAGTTTATATCTGAAGACCTAAAGCACTGGAGGTTTAAAATGCTGGAATCTGGCTTTAGTTTCAGTATCTAACTTTAGGCTGTCAGTTCTGTTTATTTGGCATTCAGAGCTGTGTGAGCCATACTGTGTATATCTGTTACCTCGCAGGCGTACAACTGTCAAGCAAAATTAAAGCATGGCAGTCCTTTTACGAGATGACCATATGGAATAACCCTCATGATTTTACCAAATAAGTGCCTGGATTTTTCTAGCAAAGATGCTGTTCAGCAAATTGATCCTCAAGGAAGGTGTTCAGATAGTTGTCCACCCCATGTTTGGCATACTTGTAACAGTTCTTGTAAGTTTACTATTTCCCTTGTCGATTTCTTTGCAGGACACTTTTGCACGGGCCAAGAATTGGGTTAAGGAGCTTCAGAGGCAAGCAAGCCCTAATATTGTAATAGCTTTAGCAGGGAACAAGGCTGACCTTGCTAACAAGAGAACAGTAGAGTTCCAGGTTTGTAAAAGATGAGCAATCTCTGTGGTGTGCAGTAAAAATGTTTTCAGAACCATTTGAGTTTGCTTTGAGTGTGCAGTAAATGCTTTGCAAGAACATTCATCATGCTTGTGATTAACAACTAATTACATAATTGGTTATTTGAAATATAAACTGGCAGCCAATGTTCCCCTTTTGGGTGCATGGCCTCTACGTGGGAGGTCCCCTTAAGGGGAACATTGCTAGCAGCCCATAACAACCTCTTCAAGAAGCTTATCCCTCTCCACAGTACCTGTTGCAACCAAGCTTTTGGTCAAGGAATGCCAGATTGGGCTTCAGTATCCTTGGTTTGGGTAAAAATAAGATTTGTGCTTTGGATTCCTATTTAGTGACTAATGATGGAAGTGCTCTGGTGTGAATATTGGCTGATGTCACCTTTGGACATGTTGCAAAAGCTTCTATTTTTTTAATGCATTCTTAGGATCTGGGCATTGCTGGCAAGGCTGCCATTTATTGTCCATTCCTAGTTGCCCTTGAGAAGATGGTGGTGGGCTGCCTCCCTGAATCACGTGTGTGTGTGTGTGTGGTGACGATGCTCCCTCAATACTGTTAGGTAGAGTGTTCCAGGATTTAGACGCAACAGCGATGAAGGAACAGTGATATATGTCCAAGTCATGCTGTGTGGCTCGGAGGTGGTGATATTCCCATGCACCTGCTGCCTTTGGCCACCTTGGTGGTGGAGGTTGTGATTTTGGGAGCTGCTACCAAAGAGGCCTTGGCAAGTTGCTACAGTGCATGCTGTAGATAGTACACACTAAAGCCACGGGGAGTGGCTCAATGTTTAAACTGGTGGATGAAGTGCTGCTTTGCCTAGATGGTGTTGAGCTTCTTGAGTGTTCTTGCAACTGCACAGAGTATTCCTTCTCACTCCTGATTTGTGCCTTGTAGGTGGTGGAGAGGCTCTGGAGTCAGAGCCACTTGCTACAGAATACCCAGCCTCTGGCTTGCTCTAGTAGCCACAGCATTTATGTAGTTGGTCCAGTTGATTTCTGATCTAAGGATGTTGATGGTTAAGGACTGAACGATAGTAATGCCATTGAATGTTAGGGGGGAGATGGTTAGCCTGTCTCTTGTTGGAGATGGTCATTACCTGGCACTTGTCAAATCATAAAATGATGCAGTATAGAAATAGGCCACTCAGCCCATTGTGCCTGTGACTGCACAAATGTTACTTGCCACTTATCAGCCCACACCTGGATGTATTTTCTGCATGCAGGCATGGACTGCTTCTTTGAGAAATTGCAAATAGAGTTGAACACTTTGCAATCATCTGTGAACAACCCCACTTCTGACCTTGTGGTGAAAGGAAGGTAGTTGGGCTTGGGACACTTCCTTGAGGAACTCCAGCAGCAAAGTCCTGGGGCTGAGATGATAGGCCTCTGACAACCACCTTCTTTATGACTTCAGCCACTGGAGAGTATTTCCCCTGATCCCCATCAACTTTAGTTTTACTATGACTCCTTGGGACCACACTTAGTCTAAAATTGCCATGATGTCAGTCAGTCACTCTCATCTCATCAATGGAATTTAGCTTTTGTGTTGCTGTTTGGGCCAAGACTGTAATGAGGTCTGGAGCTAAGTGATTTTGGCAGAACCCAAACTAAGCCTCAATGATCCGGTTATTGGTAAGTGCTACTTGGTAGCATTGTGGACATTTCCTTCTCGCAGTTTGCTGATCATTGGGAGTAGGCTGATGGTGGTAATTGGCTGGGCTGGATTTGTCCTGCTCTGCGAGAACGGGAAATACTTGGACAATTTTCCATATTGGTGGATGCCAGTGTTGTAGCTGTACTGGAACAGCTGTGGTCAATTAGCCTATTGGCACTCATTGTCCAAGAGTGCACTTGAGGAATCCTCATTTGAATGATGTTGGAGAATTACTGCCTTATAGGGAGGGTAAGGTTAAAAAGAGAAATGATATAAAGCCCTGGCCTGAGAAACTTCAAATGAAAGCATTGGTTTATAGAGTAGTTTTATATCTTATTTATATAAATGTTATACCATTTGAGTATTAAGTTCTGCAATGTCAAAAGGAAATTTATTATGTATCCCTAATGTGCACAAGAATGGCATTCTCCAAAGTGTTTCTTGCAAACTACACTACACAAAGAAATGTTTGTTCTGTGACAGAAAAACTGGAGCTATTCCAACTGTGCCTTTTTAAAAGGGACAAAATGGTTGCTGTAGTCCTCCGTACAGGCTCCAAGAAAACTGCTTTCTAACTACTTGATCTGTTTTATAGGAAGCACAGTCCTATGCAGATGACAACAGCTTATTATTCATGGAGACATCTGCAAAGACTTCAATGAATGTGAATGAAATATTTTTGGCAATAGGTAAGCTTGCTCTCATTGAAAGGAACATTCTATAAATTGCAGTCTTAGTGCAATAAGATGTCATTAAAAATGAAATCTGCATATGAAGTATTGGAATAAAAGCTGCCTACGCAAGTTTCTGCACAATGTAATGTTTCAGAAATTTATAAACCATGTCATTTAATTGCTATTTCACTTTTTTATTATAAATTGTCACTAAGTGGGAGTAACAATTAAACCAAATAATAAATACTGCTAATACTGGAAGTATGAAATAAAAACAGAAAATGCTGGAAGCTCTCTGGTCAGGCAGCATCTGTGGAGAGAGAAACAGAGTTGATGCTTCAGGTCAATGACCTTTCATCAAAATTGGAAGATGTTGGAGATGAACAGCTTTTAATGAGCAAGTGCAGAGCTAGTGGAATGGGTGGGGGGGTGTACAAGAAAAGAACAATAGGGAGAGGTCTTTGATAGGGTGATTAAATTAGATGGAGACGAGTATAGAAACAAAAGATGGGTCCAGAGGAGGTGCAAATGGTTACAGCGGAATAGCTGCGGAGGGAAGCATGAAAAATCTGCCAAAGAGAAGCCTCCTGTGGCCCAGGAATGTGGTGGAAGAAATGCAGGTAGACCCCAGGGGTGTGAAACACCCGGCCGGCCGTGTACCGAGGATCCCCATCCCAAGTACCAGCCCACACCTACTTCACTTCCTGTGGCCCTGGTGCAGCCATCCTCTATTACCAGCACCCGCTGTCTGAGAGAAAATGGTTAAGGTCTAAAGTTGTTAAACTCAATGTTGAAGCTGGAAGGCTGTAAGTGCCTAGTAGAAAGATGGGAGTAATAATTAATTCATTACACCATGCATTTACACATTCTGGGCTACTATCATATGAAACTAATGTGGAATGTTTCAACAAACAGCTTAAATTTAACTTGCTAGTTGTCTTTTTCCCTATTTTTCACTAATTTTCTCCATTACTCTTTCTCCCTCTTCTCCTCCCCCTCTCTAGCTAAAATCCTTTGAGAGAGACTGTTGAAAGGGGACATCTATTGAGTTTTATACAGTTATTGTTCCCCCATCAAAAGACTGTAGGTTAGGAGCATCTACAGAGACTTGAAATTCAATATTTCTGATGGGTAGGAATGTGATGCAAAAACAAAAGGCCTTTTTAAGCAGAAAACTGAAACATATATACTTAGATTGGTGTGGCATAAAAGTGAACTGTCAGACTTTAATCTTTAACCTGATCCTTACAGCAAAGAAATTGCCCAAGAATGAGCCTCAGAATACAGGACCAAACAGTGGAAGAAGCAGAGGAGTAGACCTTCATGAACCCACCCAACAGACCAAGAGCCAGTGCTGTAGTAACTAGCCTGTTTCTAATGCAATTCCATCTCCAAGTATCTACTTCACTACTGCTTTGTAATGGGAAAACCGGTGTTCACAGATGACCCTCAACAATTCCAAAATTTAGAGGGGAAAGCATATAGTTAAATTTCTAATACAAGATTTATGTCTTAAGAACTTTTAAAATGTAAAATGTTCTTCTCTTCAGTTGGTAGATGCATGCATCACTCAATACAAGCATAAATTTTGCCTTCTGTAGGGATGGACTAATGAAAAACTAATGAAGCCGTAAAAACCTGCTTGAATTGGTGATTCAGTTTAATGTAATCATTGAAATTTGTACCATTGACTGTATCCAATTGCTAACTAAGCAGTGACCATTTGGTTAATGCTTCTTAAGTATGTTTATATTGGATATACAGTATAATTAAAACCAACTTGACCTAAAATTATTTATTGGAAATAACTTTAAAATGTTAAGTTTCTTTCAGCAATCTGGTCTGCAGCTAGAATTATAATGGAATTGAACTCTTTTGGCAGGTTATTGTGTAAAAGCTGTACCACTCCTTGCACTAACATTTTCTCGTGTATATCCCCTTACTGTCATTACTTTGAGATTACTCGGATCCATTTCTTGTAAATAGGATATTATGACTTGGTCTGCATTTACATAAACTTATCAGACTGCTCTGGTAGGAAAGCCGTATGGAAAAAAAAATCATATTAAAAATACAGAATTAATTGAAGCAGATCACCTGATTTGCTATAGAAGGGTTATAAAACTTTATAATTATGATATAAATATGACATAGGGCACTCTACAAATGTATGTACTGTAAGTAATGACCATGTATTCCTTCAGTTTTTTCCAGCAAGTTCCCAAATGTGTGTTTTTTGTTACAGAATGTTTTCTTTTTCCATTGTAATGCACAATTTTTTGTAGTTAGTTTGCAGTACTGTTGACATATCTTCTAAAAGGTGAATTATCTGATGATAAACCAATAGCACAACATGTAAAAATTTTATGCCATTGCATTAAAATGAAGCATCTAGCAAAAGGAGAAAGGGTAATGGCTTTGCATTTAACAATGGGCAAACTAATGAATGAATTTAAAAAATGCAATAATCAGACAGTCGTCATAATCTAATGTAAACTCTTCCTCCTTTGGCTCAATCCATGTGAATGCAGTGTTTCAGAACTAAAATTAACAGTTACAGGTTTTTGTATTTATTCACCTGTTAGAAATTGGATGTCTCTAATCAATTTGTTAAAATATACATGTAAATAAATATATTCAAAATGTTGGTGTTAAATCATTTTGAGAAGTTTATGAACTGGAATGTTAGAAATCTATTAAATCAGTCAAATATCCATGACTCATTTTCAAGTTTGATGTGACCAGAAAGCTAATGTAAGTCGGTATACTACAGTTTCTGATGGGACTTTGGAAGTCCTTAAGCTTAATTTTTTTTTTATAAAAGTAGTTAAGAGTTTGAAGTGAATTAAATCTGATGCCTGTCAGGCATTCCTTAGATACTGTAGGAATTCGTCCATTTTTGGTTCTAGTGAAATGCATTATTTATTGCTCCTGGCATAGGGACCACCTCCACGTCATTCCTGTTCCAATCATGTATAAAGGCCCAGGATCTGCATGATAGCTCTGTTAATTTACCAGTTTTGAGAAGGTTCTCCATTCTCAGCGTTTCTTATTTGATTTCCAGAGCCATGCTTTGCCGTTTTTGTTACGTTTTAGGAGAGAGCAGTAGTTTTTATCGGAAGTGATTAGTTTTAGTTACACCTTTATCTATTTTCTCTCTAGTTGATTCCTCACATGCAAACTCAGTGGGAGATGTTTTTATTTAAATTAATGTTACAAAATTGTCCACTTTGAGCAAAAATCGACTATTCTCAAAGTCTTAGTGCTGTGTTCTTGGGATTCAGCAGGCCTAGTTTATATATCAAAAAATACTTGATCTTCTGTTAATCCAGTGATAAAGTAAAAAGAGCTTGCATTTACACCGTCTTTGGCCACCTCAGGATGTCCCAAAGTGCTTTATGCCAATGAAGTCATTTTCAAGTATAGTCATTGTTGTAATGTAGGAAATAGAGCCAATTTGCAAGGTCCCATCAACAGCTAGGAGATTTTTTTTGTGATACTGGTTGAGGGATATGGCCAGGACACCAGGGAGACACCTTATATTTACAGAATATATTTTTTTTTAAAGCCAATGGGTACTTTCAACAGTGCTTGGTACCTCACCTTCACTCCTTTGATCCAGCTGTTTGTGCTCAAGATATTTGGAAAACAAAATAGCACTTTTTTGAGTGAGGCCTTCATTTTATCACCCAGACCTAGCATCTTATCCCAAGCACTAAACTCATCCAGTGGTTTGCATTATTGGTCTGCTTGAAGATCTGGCTTGTCAGTAGTGGGTCATCATTGAATCTGAGGTAGCCCAGCCCACTATTAGTTGAGAGGGGCAGTTACCCTCAGCATTTTTTTGATGACTTGGGAACAATGATTTCTCATTTGTAGACCTTGGAGATAATGAGCCAACAGTTAACCTTTTAATTTCAAGGTTGCTGTCCCACCTTTTCGTTTGCACCAATCATTTAAAGTAAGCTTCTTGATCAAGCCAGTAGCAAGACTCAAATCGGTTGCATTTCTGGATATATGCATGCAGTGTTTTAGGGTTTGGTCAGTGACCACAGATCAATCTTTCAATGGTCATGTATTTTTACATAGCAGTTGGAACCTGCCATTAAGAATTTCTCATGCTTTGTTTCCAAAGTGTAGAAGTTAACAATATTGAGTCCTTTGCTTTAGCCATTTCCAGTCTTTACAAAGTGCTTTCAGATTTTAATTTAATTTACATGCATCTGTCCACATAGCAGTTTAGGTTGTTGAGTTCAGATTCTGTGAAAAGGGCAGCAGGGACGCAGTGAAGTGCAGCCCAAGTAAGTTTCCACTCGTACCCACCCCAGCTCTACCAAACAAATTGCATGAGGATGGGTGGAAAATCTATCCTGGGTTTCTATACATGGATGAATAAAACCATTGAGGATAAGAAAGGGGACTGCATGATGAGGGAGAATACGAAGAGATTAGGAGAGAAGACCAAAAAAAAAGGAAGGCAAAGAGGAACTATGAAATTAAATTATCAAGGAACATAAAACAAAATAGTAAAATATTTTACAGGCACATCAATAAAAGAAGGAAGGTTGGGATGGGAATAGGGCCATTAAGGGATAGGATAACAAATGATAAATGGCAGAAATATTAATTATTTTGCTTCAGTATTTATCAAGGAGATAGAACAGGTGGACATGACATTGGATGATATTAGTAATGACATAAGTGCATTTAAAATAAAAAGATGGGATTTATTAAGTAAACTAATCAAACTCTGAGGCTAAAACCCCTGCTCTGGGTGGATTGCATCCATGCATTTTTTTTTTTAAATCTAGGGACAAAGTAGCCGAGGCATTACTGCACATTTAATAATTCATTAGAAAAAGGTGTAGTGCCAGAAGACTGGTGGATAGCTAACATAATACCTATATTTAAGAAGGGGGATAGAACATGTACAGGAAATTATAGACCAGTCAGCTTAACATCAGTGGTAGGAAAAATAATGGAATCCCTACTAAAGGAGAAAATAGAACATCTAGAAACCAAAACGTAGTAATGAATAGACAGTATGGATTTCAAAAGGGAAAGTTTTGCTTGACCAACCTCATTGAATTTTTTGAAGAGGTAACCGAGAGAGTAGAAAATGGTAATTAATCTAGATTTTCAAAAGACCTTCGATAAGGTACCCCATAATAGACTGATGAATAAGGTCAGGGAATGCAGAGTCAGGGGACAAGTAGCAGACTGGATAGCCAGCTGGCTTCAAGATGGAAAGCAGGGGTAAAGGGTAGCTATTCACAGTGGCAGAAGGTGGGTAGTGGTGTTCCACAAGGATCAGTGCTGGGACCACTGCTGTTCACAATTTATATTAACGATTTAGACTGGAATCAAAAACCATTTCTAAATTTGTGGATCACACCAAATTGGGGGGGGGGGGGTAGTCAATACTGAGGAGGATTGCAACAAATTACAGGAGGACATTAATAAACTTGCAGAATGAGCATATAATTGGTAAAATGTGAGATTACATTTTGGTAGGAAGAATAGGGAGGTCACATTACTTGAAGGGTGTGAGTCTAGGTGGGGTAGAGGAGCAAAGGGATCTAGGAGTACAAAAACACATCACAAAGTTGCAACACAGATTAGCAAGGCCATAAATAAAAAACCAAGCACTGGTTTATTTCTGGAGGGATAGAATTGGAAAGTAGGGAAGATATGCTAAACCTGTGTCGAACCTTGGTTACACCACACAGAGTACTGCGTACAGTTCTGGTCGCCATATAAAAAGGATATGGGGCAGTGGAGAGGGTGCAGAGAAAGTTTATAAGGATGATACCAGAAATGCAAGGGTATACCTATCAGGAAAGGATGAAGAGGTTGGGTCTCTTTTGAAAAAAGAAGGCTGAGGGATGACCTAAGAGAGGTCTTTAAAATTATGAAAGGTTTTGATAGATTGGATACAGAGAGAATGTTTCCACTTGTGAGGAAGAGCACAACTAGAGGCCATCTTCTTAGACAGTCCCTTGGAACCGAGGATGACTTGCTTCCACATTAAAAATGAGCTCGCATGTGACTGATTAGTCCAATGCGGGACCTACAGTCTCTGTCACAGGTGGGGCAGACGGTGGTTGAAGGGGCGGGTGGGTGGGGTGCTTGGGTTGACATGCTCCACTTGCTCCCGGCGAAGAGACTCGAGGTGTTCAGCGCCTTCCCGGATGCTTCTCCAGTTTGTGCGGTCTTGGGCCAGGGATTCCCAGGTGTTGGTGGGGATGTTACACTTTTTCAAGGAGGCTTTGAGGGTGTCCTTGAAGCGTTTCCTCTGCCCACCTGGGGCTCTCTTGCCATGCCGGAGCTCCGAGTAGAGCGTTTGTTTTGGGAGTCTCTTATCGGGCATGCGGACAATGTGACCCGTCCATCGGAGCTGATTGAGCGTGGTCAGAGCTTCGATGCTGGGGATGTTGGCCTGAGCAAGAACACTGACGTCAGTGCGCCTATCCTGCCAATGGATTTGCAGGATCTTGTGGAGGCAGCATTGGTGGTACCGCTCCAGTGCTTTGAGGTGTCTGCTGTACATGGTCCATGTCTCTGAGGCATACAGCAGGGCAGGTATCACTGCTGCCCTGTAGACCATGAGCTTAGTGCCGGGTTTGAGGTCCTGGTCTTCAAACACTCTCTTCCTCAGGCAACCGAAGGCGGTGTTGGACTTCGTCGTCGACATCTGCCCTTGTTGACAGTAGGCTCCTGAGGTATGGAAAGTGGTCCACATTGTCCAAGGCCTTGTCGTGGATTTTGATAATCGGGGGGGCAGCACTGTGTGGCGGGGGCAGGTTGGTAGAGGACCTTTGTCTTACGGATGTTTAGTGTAAGGCCCATGCTCTCGTATGCTTCGGTGAAGGTGTTTATGATGGTTTGGAGTTCGACCTCCGAGTGAGCGCAGACGCAAGCATCGTCTGCATACTGTAATTCGACGACAGAGGATGGGACGACCTTGGATCTGGACTGGAGGCGACGGAGGTTGAACAGTTTCCCGTTTGTTCTGTAGATTAGCTCCACTCCAGTGGGGAGCTTACTGAGGGTGAGATGGAGCATTGCAGCAAGGAAGATTGAGAAGAGCGTTGGTGTGATGACACAGCCTTGCTTGACCCCGGTTCGTACGTGAATTGGGTCTGTGGTGGAGCCATTGGTCAGGATCACGGCTTGCATGTTGTCGTGAAGCAGGCGGAGGATAGTGACAAACTTTTGAGGGCATCCAAATTTGAGGAGGACACTCCATAATCCCTCATGGTTGACAGTGTCGAAGGCCTTTGTGAGATCAAAGAAGGCCATGTACAGTGGTTGGTGCTGTTCCCTGCATTTCTCTTGTAATTGACGTGCGGTGAAGATCACGTCCATTGTGCCCCTTAGTGGGCGGAATCCGCATTGTGACTCTGGGAGGAGCTCTTTGGCCACTGGGAGAAGGCGATTGAGGAGGATTCTTGCGATGACTTTCCCTGTGGCAGATAGCAGGGAAACTCCTCTGTAATTACCGCAATCGGACTTGTCACCTTTCTTGAAGATGGTCACAATTACGGCGTCTCTGAGATTCCCTGGCATGCTCTCCTCCTTCCAGATAAGAGAAATGAATTCATGAATTCGCGCCAGTAGTGCTTCTCCGCCATGCTTTAGTGCCTCAGCGGGGATTCCATCTGCTCCTGAGGCCTTGTTGTTCTTCAGTTGTCGGATGGCCTTTTCAACCTCATGCCGGGCTGTGGTTGTGCTGAGATGGTGGCGGGTAGCATGCTATGGGATGGAGTTGAGGACACTCGTGTCATAGACAGAGTCGTGGTTAAGGAGATCTTCGAAGTGCTCCTTCCAGCAGGCACTGACTGCTCCCCTGTCCTTGATGAGTACCTCTCCGTTCTTGGCCCACAGTGGGGAAGGGCCTTGGTTGCTTGGGCCGTAGATGGTCTTGACTGCGCTAAAGAATCCACGCACGTCATGGTTGTCGGCTAGCTGCTGGATCTCCTGCGCTTTCTCCACCCACCATCTGTTCTTTAGGTCGCGAGTTTTTTGTTGGACCTCGGCCTTCAGGCTTCTGTAGAGCTGCTTTCTTGCTCTCGAGTTCTGTTGCTGTTTCCAGATCAGAAATGCCTTGCGCTTGCGGCAATTGTATTGCCATCAATACAAGATAGTCACCAAGAAATCCAATGGGGAATTCAGAAGAAACTTCTTTACCCAAAGAGTGGTGAGAATGTGGAACTCATTACCACAGGGAGTGGTTGAAGCGAAAAGTATAGATGCGTTTAAGGGGAGGCTAGACAAGCATATGAGGGAGAAGGGAATAGAGGGTTATGCTGATAGATTTAGATGGGGAAAGAGTGGAGGAGGTTTGAGTGGAGCATAAACACCGGCATAGACTGGTTGGGCCGAATGGCCTGTTTCTGTGCCATATATCCTATGTAATACAATGCCTAATGTGGTTGCTTTAACTGTCCTACTTACCCAGTCAAAGATATTGGTTGCTAAGTCAGGTCTCTATAGCACTGATTACATGCAATGAGTGAATTGTAACTTAATTCCTACTTGCCAACAGCATCAAAGACTGAACTGAACAGTGATTCATTAACAATATTTAACATCTATAACAACTGATAATGAATATTAATGACGAAATGGGAGTGGTAGCATAGTAGTTATGTTACTGGACTAGTAATCCAGAGGCCTGGACTAATGATCCAGAGACGCCAGTTTAAATCCCACCATGGCAGCTGGGGAATTTAAATTCAGTTAATTAAATAAATCTGGAATTTTAAAAATGCTAGCATGAAAATATTGGACCATCGTAAAAACCCATCTGGTTCACTAATGTCCTTTCGAGAAGAAAATCTGCCGTCCTTACCTAGTCTGGCCTATATGTGACTCCAGACCTGTAGGATTCACAAAATTGAACTTTATATTATAAAGGGTCGAATGGCAGAAGAGGCCATGATTTTAAAGACTATTTTAAAAGAAGCCCAGAAAAAGGGGCATACAAAATGGCCGCCGGACCCCGTGATCAACTTATTGGGACACTTTAAAATGGTTCCTGCAAATCCTCAGACAGCTTTGTGGATTCAGCCCAAAGTAAGTTCTGGAAGCTATTTCTGAGAGAACGAAACGAGACACCCACATATACATATAGATTGGATGCAGATCCAGTCGAGATCGGCCTGTAGATAAAGGCCATCTAAATGTTGACCCAGACAAAAGGGAACAGTTTCATATTCATGAGAAGAGCATCAAGGGCCCGTTAAGGACATCGCCAGGACATTAAAAACAATGAAGGTCATTCCAGACCAGAGATGGCCCATTACCGGCCATCCAAGAACAGTTTAAAATATAATAACTACCCCATTGTGCAACAAGCCCGCCAAAAGTTAAACAAAGATCAATCTGATTTGGCGCAAGATAAGAGCTTCTGGAAAAGAAGTATAATTGAGAGAACACACGGGTAGGAATTGGGTTATTCAGTTTTCCAGCTTGCAGGCCTGTCCAGCTTTCGAGCTGGGAAAAGAGGAGCCGCTTTGGGAGAAGATCAGCGTGACTCCTCTCCATCGTCGGAGAGGAAGAAGAAGAAGACTAAGCCGCCATCAAGAAGATCGTTCGAGCCGGCGTCTCGCCCCGGGGTAAAACATCGGGAGATCATCGACCAACCCTGGGCCGTTAACGAAACGAGAGGCCATCGACCCACTCCGGCTCGGGAGAAGAGATAAAATAAAACTGAAGAAATGATGGGGGCCAGCCCAAGGCTCCTCTGACCGGGGTCGAGCCGACGATCCCCGACCCCGCCGACATCCAGGCCAGCCGGTGTCCAGCCGCCCCCGACCCCCACCTCAGGAGAGAGGTGAGGCGCAGCTCGCTGGGGCTCCACTAACCACGTGGAGACGGGACGCCTGAAAGGATCAAACGCAGACCGGTTTCAAAACCTTGCACTTCCTAGTCGGATTGGTGAGCATGTTTCTGGCCCTCCATAATCAGATCTAGATAGGTTTAAGGGGGTGGATATTTAAGGGTATAATTAACATGAGTTGTTATCCCTCGATGTTCCGTGTGTTTCCCTATTTCATGATGATTTTGTAGAGTATAATATGCCTGTATTTGCCTTAGTTAGTATTGTGTCGTTATGATTGGTTTGTGTTTTTCCCTCCCATGTACTTACTCTCTTATTTGCTTGCATTTGATTTGTGTTACCATCTGCAATAAAATTTCATTTTGTTTCATCAAACTTGGTCTATAAGAGTTTTCTCTACATTGTAGTTCCTGCCCCAAAGACCAGAGTATAGAATCTAAGGGGCGAGTGGGTCGAACCACTCACGGTTTTACTGTGCAAGAGAGAGAGGCCTCTAGAGAGAGAAACTTCTGCGATCTAAAACCCCTTACAGACCTATAACAATGTGGTTGACTCTTAAGATGCCCTCTGAAATGGCCTAGCAAACCACTCAGTTGTAACAAACCGCTATGTAAAACAATGGCCTGGATTTTCCGAGGCCTATAATGGCATATGCAGCCGTAAGTGCCCCGCAAGTTCCGGATCTCTGCGTGCAATGCGCATGCGCGACAACCTGGAACTTGCGATCTATCAAGTTTCAGCCTGACAGATCCACCGCATGCATCCATGGGAAGTGGACATGTGCTGGCGGAGAGTTGGGCTATTTGCAAACTACTGCCCAGCAAATGCCTGTGAAACTCTTCTGCCTGGTAAAATCAGGCCTCGGGCCTTTTACCAGCGTAAAAGTTTAAATAAATATTAAAATAATTTTTTAAAACTTATTTAAACATAAAAAATCTTTAACATTAGTTATGGGTTATTTTTAGCCCCTTTAAAAAGTTCAATTTTTTTTCCAAAAATTAAATTTTTGTTTTAAATGTTTAATTAAATTGTATTTTAATTAATTTTGAACATGTATTTATTTTTATTTAACTGGTGTGTAATTGTGTTTTTTAGGGGGTTCCTAATCATGCTTATGGGGATTCTGTATGTAAATGGATTCCCCATAAGCATAATGGGGATCCCCCTTTTTCATTGGTTGGCCGGGCCCACGTGATCCGAGCACCGCTTGCGAACTGTGTGCGCCCCGGGATGCATAGACATTTACGCATTCGTATGTTTAGAGGCCCAGGAACGTAAGTGTTCAAAACTCCGGGCCCGTCAGGTAGGTTCGTACTTTTCTTGCGATTTGGAGGCATTCACCCGCAGGAAGCCTCCGACCGCAAATTCAGTCCCAATTAAAATAAAACTGGACGGGCCACCTGGCATCAACCTAGGCACCAGCTTTGGACATGACAACGGCACACCCAGCCCAGTCGACCCTGCAATGTCCTCCTCACTAACATCTGGGGACTTGTGCCAAAATTGGGAGTGCTGTCCCACAGACTAGTCAAGCAACATCCTGATATAGTCATAATCATACAATCATATCTTTCAGCCAATGTCCCAGAGACCTCCATTACCAGCCCTGGCTATGTCCTGTCCCTCCAGCATGAGGGAAAAACCTACCTGACCTTGTCCTCACCAATCTACTTGTCGCAGATGCATCTGTCCATGACAGCATTGGTCGCAGTGACCACCGCACAGTCCTTGTGGAGACAAAGTCCGGTCTTCACACTGAGGACATCCTCCATCGTGTTGTGTGACACTACCACCGTGCTAAATGGGATAGATTCAGAACAGATCTCGCAGCTCAAAACTGGACATCCACGAGGTGCTGTGGGCCATCAGCAGCAGTAGAATTGTATTCCACCACAATCTATAACTTCATGGCCCAGCATATCCCTCACTCTACCATTACTATCAAGCCAGGGGACCAACCCTGGTTCAATGAGAAGTGCAGAAGAGCATGTCAGGAGCAGCACCAGGCGTACCTCAAAATGAGGTGCCAACCTGGAGAAGCTGCAACACAGGACTACATGCATGCTAAACAGCGGATGCAGCATGCTATAGACAGAGCTAAGCGATCCAACAACCAACAGATCAGATCAAAGCTCTGTAGTCCTGCCACATCCAGTCGTGAATGGTGGTGGATCATTAAACAACTAACGGGAGGAGGATGCTCCATGAATATCCCCATCCTCAATGATGGCAGAGCCCAGCACGCTAATGCAAAAGAAAAGGCTGAAGCATTTGCAACCATCTTCAGCCAGAAGTGTCGAGTAGATGATCCATCTCGGCCTCCTCCTGAGGTCCCCAACATCACAGAAGCCAGTCTTCAGCCAATTTGATTCACTCCACGTAATATCAAGAAATAGCTGAGTGCACTGTAAACAGCAAAGGCTATGGGCCCTGACAGCATTGCAGCTGGCGGCTGAAGACTTGTGCTCCAGAATTAGCTGAGCCTCTAGCCAAGCTGTTCCAGTTCAGCTATAACACTGGCATCTACCCGACAATGTGAAAAACTGCCCAGATATGTCCTGTCCACACAAAGCAGAACAAATCCAATCTGGCCAATTACTCTCAATCATCAGCAAAGTGGTGGATGGTGTCATCGATAGTGCTATCAATTGGCACTTATTCACCAATAACGTTCCGCCGGGACCACTCAGCTCCAGACCTCATTACAGCCTTTGTCCAAAGATGAACAATAGAGCTGAAATCCAGAGGCGAGGTGAGAGTGACTGCCTTGATATCAAGGCAGCATTTGACAGAGTGTGGCATCAAGGAGCCCTAGTAAAATTGAAGTCAATGAGAATCAGAAGGAAAACTTTCCACTGGCTGGAGTCATACCTAGCACAAGGAAGATGGTTGTGGTTGTTGGAGGCCAATAATCTCAGCCCCAGGATATCGCTGCAGGAGTTGCTCAGGACAGTGTCCTCGGCCCAACCATCTTCAGCTGCTTCATCAATGACCTTCCCGCCATCATAAGGCCAGAAATGGGAATGTTCCCTGATGATTGCACAGTGTTCAGTTCCACTCGCAACTCTTCAGATAATGAAGCAGTCCATGCCCGCATGCAGCAAGACCTGGACGATATTCAGGTTTGGGTTGATAATTGGCAAATAACATTGGCACCACACAAGTGCCAGGCAATGACCATCTCCAACAAGCGAGAGTATAACCACTGCCCTTTGACATTAACAGCAATGTAATAACGACCAGATAATCTGTTTTTTAGTAATGTTGATTAAGGGATAAATATCGGCTAGGTCACTGGGGATAACTTTCCTGCTCTTCAAAATAGTGCCATAGGATCTTTTACACCCACCTGAGAGGGCAGACAAGGCAAGTTTATCATCTCATAATGTCAGCCTAGATTTTTGTGCTCAAGTCTTTGCACGTGGGACTTGAACCCACAACCTTCTGACTCAAAGGCAAGGCTGCTGCCCACTGAGCCACAGCTGACAATAATCCTGTTTATGCTAAACAGTTCACCCTTCTTAATTTCCAACTTTTCAATCTTAAACAACCATCTCAGCTTTTGAGGACCTGCTTTAAAGCTATCTACAAATTCGCCCCGAAACTTCTCTTCTGGAAGCCCCTCGCCTCTGAGATGGGTGAATAATAGATTACCTTAAATATTGAATTAATTCTCACTTAAGGAACATGATTAATGGCAACCAATCAAGATAAAGAAAGGCTTGCATTTATATAGCCTCTTTCATGACCTCAGGACATCCCAAAATACTTCTGAAGTGTAGTCACTGTTGCAATGTAGGAAACGCAGCATCCAATTTGCACACAGCAAGGTCCAACAAACAGCAATGAGCTGAGATTTTTTTAATGATGTAGGTTGAGGGATAAACATTGGCCAGGATACCAGGGCAGATTCCCTTGCTCTTAACAATTAGTTCCATGGGATCGTTTATGTCCACCTGAGAGAGGAGACTGCCTCGGTTTAACGTCTCTTCCAAAAGGCAGCATAACACTCCCTCAGTACAGCATAGAAGTGTCAGCATAGATTATATGCTCATGAGATGGACTTGAACCCTCAACCTTCTGCCTTAGAGGCAACCGTTCTACCACTGAGCCAAGGCTGACACCATGAACAATTTAACCACCTGTATAACATTGAAATGTCATTCAAATAAAGCATGTCAAAAATGATTATTGCCAGATTTTAATTAGATTGGCAAACATTAGATGTCCAATGACTTACTAATTTCTTCCCAGAACTTAAACCATGATAAGGGGACATACTTCCTGATATCAGAGCTCTGTCAAGGTCTCCAGAACCACAGTATATTAATGTGACTATGATCCAGAGCTCCTCACAGTGGATTAGCTCAAATTATTTTTTTTTAATTCATTTATGGGATGTGGGCATCACTGGCAAGGCCAGGATTTATTGCCCATCCCTAACTGCCCTTGAGAAGGTGGGTGGTGAGCCGCCTTCTTGAACCGCTGCAGTCCGTGTGGTGAAGGTACTCCCACAGTGCTGTTTGGGAGGGAGTTCCAGGATTTTGACCCAGCGACGATGAAGGATCAGCGATATACTAAGTCAGGATGGTGCGTGACTTGGAGAGGAACTTGGAGGTAGTGGTGTTCCCATGCATCTGCTGCCCTTGTCCTTCTAGGCGGAAGAGATCGCGGGTTTGTGAGGTGCTGCCGAAGAAGCCTTGGCGAGTTGCTGCAGTGCATCTTGTAGATGATACACACTGCATCCACGGTACGCCGATAGTGGAGGGAGTGAATGTTTAAGGTGGCTGGTGGGGTGCCAATCAAGCGGGCTGCTTTGTCCTGGATGGTGTCGAGCTTCTTGAGTGTTGTTGGAGCTGCACTCATCCAGGCAAGTGGAGAGTAATCCATCACACTCCTTATTTGTGCCTCGTAGATGGTGGAAAGGCTTTGGGGAGTCAGGAGGTGAGACACTCGCCGCACAATACCTAGCCTCTGACCTGCTTTTGTTGCCACAGTATTTATATGGCTGGTACAATTAAGTTTCTGGTCAATGGTGACCCCCAGGATATTGATGGTGGGGGATTCGGCGATGGTAATGCCATTGAATGTCATGGGGCGGTGGTTAGACTCTCGCTTGTTGGAGATAGTCATTGCCTAGCATTTCTGTGGCGCAAATGTTACCTGCCACTTATCAGCCCATGCCTGAACATCATTCAGGTCTTGTTGCATGCGGGCATGGACTGCTTCATTATCTGAGGAGTTGTGAATGGCACTGAACACTGTGCAGTCAGCAGTGAACATTCCCATTTCTGACCTTATGTTGGAGGGAAGGTCATTGATGGAGCAGATGAAGATGGTTGGGCCTAGGACACTGCCCTGAGGAACTCCTGCAGCGATGTCCTGGGGCTGTGAGGATTGACCTTCAATCACCACAACCATCTTCCTTTGTGCTAGGTATGACTCCAGCCAGTGGAGAGTTTTCCCCCCGATTTCCATTGACTTCAGTTTTACTAGGGCTCCTTGATGCCACACTCGGTCAAATGCTGCCTTGATGCTAAGGGCAGTCACTCTCACCGCACTTCTGGAATTCAGCTCCTTTGCCCATGTTTGGACCAAGGCTGTAATGAGGTCGGGAGCCGAGTGGTCTTGGCAGAATCCAAACTGGGCATCAGTGAGCAGGTTGTTGGTGAGTAAGTGCCACTTGATAGCACTGTCGATGACACCTTCCATCACTTTGCTGATGATTGAGAGTAGACTGATGGGGCGGTAATTGGCCGTATTGGATTTGTCCTGCTTTTTGTGGACAGGACATACCTGGGCAGTGTTGTGTCTCCTTGTGTTCTTTTACTATAAATAATACAGACACTTTTAGCTCATTTTAGTTACTGCTTTTACTAGCTGTATTTCTGCTTTGTTTCTGTGCTGCCGCATGGTGCGGAGTGATATAAGATGTCCGACGCTGCACTGTGCACTGCCCGTGCACAGTGTGCCACATAGCAATATAACTACACCATACCAAAGTAGTTCCATACCAAAGTAGTTCCATTTAACGATGTGATACTATAACAATGTAACATCCCTCTTTCTCAAAAAACTAAACCATGAAATTTAACAATTTAAATTAACAAATATTATATCTAAACTATTATCATCAACTACAAAGAATCGTGAGTTTTTTTTTATTCGCGCTATCGCTCAGGTGGTTGGATGTTGTCCCTCCATCTTGTGGATTTGGTGGTGACCATTCCTCTCTGCGGTGTTTTGGTGTGTTCCGCTCTCGTTGTTGTTGTTGCTGTCGCCTTTGGAGTTGGAGTGTGCATGCTCGTGGTTGTTTGATTTGTAGCGCTTGTTTCTTGTGTTGTGCTGCTTGTGGTAGCTGGTGTTGTCAACATTGCTGATGTTGTCTGCTGCTTATCCAGTTCAGGTGAAGGTCTGATGTGGAGTCTGTTCCGTCTGTATTGGTTACCAGGTTCAGTCTCTACGAAGTAGGATCTTGGAGTATCAGCTTTTCCAATGACCCTGGCTGGATTCCAGGTTTTCAACACCGGGTCTTGCACACGCACTGATTGTCCATTCAGCAATTCTGGTAGCGTGTCTGCATGTTTATTGTAATGTTTGCTTCCTGCGATTTGTGCTTCTGCCAGCTTTTGTCTGAAGTCCTCCTGGTCCTGGGGAGGATGTATTTTTGCAGGTAGTGTAGTGTTAAACTTCCTCCCATTCAGCAAATCCGCAGGTGATTTCATGTCTGCTTTCAGTGGTGTTAATCTGAGTGATAGGAGGGCAAGGTCTTGGTCTTCCCCCATCTCACTACTTTTGATGAGAGTTCTCTTGACAGTCTGGATCTGTCTTTCGATGAACCCGTGTCCCCTTGGGAAATGTGGGGATGAGGTTACTATTTTGAACCCATACTTTTCTGCCAGAGCTCTGAATTCACTTGATGTGAACTGGGTTCCATTGTCACAGATTACCTTTTCCGGGATTCCTTGTTCAGCAAACAAGGGGAATAGATAGGGGTTTCTGTGGTCACGACCGAGACTCCAGGATGGTATGTTGCCTCCCTGGTGCAAGGGTCAAGGATGTCTCGGCGCGGGTGCAGAACATTCTGGAGGGGGAGGGGGAACAGCCAGTTGTCGTGATACATGTTGGTACCAACGACGTAGCTAAAAAAAGGGAAGAGGTCCTACAAGTAGAATTTCGGGAGTTAGGAGCCAAGCTAAAAAGTAGGACCTCGAAGGTAGTAATCTCTGGATTACTACCAGTGCCACGTGCTAGTAAGAGTACAGAGAACAGGATAGTTAGGCTAAATACGTGGCTTGAGCAGTGGTGTAAGAGGGAGGGTTTTAAATTTTTGAGGCATTGGAACCAGTTTTGTGGTAGGTGTGACCTATACAAAAGGGACGGTCTACACCTGTGCAGAGATGGAACTGATGTTCTCGGGGTAATTTTTGATAAAGCAGTTCGGGAGCATTTAAACTAGTATGGCAGGGGGCTAGAAACCTATGTAGTGAAATAGAGGAAAGTGAAAGGCAGACAGAAATAAATGATAAAAGGGTGAGGAACAAAAAACAAAGGGCCAAACTAATTCATAAAAAATGTGAGCATAAAAAAAGCCTGAGGGTTTTATACCTTAATGCGAGAAGCATCAGGAACAAGGTAGATGAATTAGCTGTGGAAATAGAGGTTAATAATTATGACCTAATTGGGATTACGGAAACATGGTTGCAGGGTGAGCAGGGCTGGGAGCTTAACATACAGGGGTATTCAGTATTTAGGAAGGATCGACAAAAAAGAAAGGGAGGAGGGGTAGCATTGCTAGTAAAAGAGGGGATAAATGCAATTGAAAGGAAGGATATTAACTCAGTTAATACAGAATCTATATGGGTGGAGCTAAGAAATAGCGAGGGGCGAAAAACATTAATAGGAGTGGTATATAGGCCTCCAAATAGTAAAATAGAGGTTAGGGAGGGCATCACGAGGGAAATTAGAGAAGCGTGCAATAAGAGCACAGCTGTCATCATAGGTGACTTTAACTTACATATAGATTGGACTAGCCTAATCAGTAAAAATAATGAGGAGGAGGAATTCCTTGAGTGTTTGAGGGATGGTTATCTGGATCAATATGTCGAGGAACCAACTCGGGAACAGGCTATATTGGACTGGGTACTGTGCAATGAGAAGGGACTAATCAGTAATCTTGTTGTACGGGGACCCTTGGGTCAGAGCGATCATAACATGATCGATTTCTCACTCGAAATGGAGAGCGAAGAAATTGACTCAGAGACTAAGGTCCTGAATTTAAACAAGGGGAATTATGATGCCATGAGACGGGAACTGAGTAGGTCTGATTGGACAACGTTCCTGGGAGGACTGGAGGTAGATAAACAATGGCAAACATTTAAAGATAGAATGACAAAATTGCAAAAATTGTTTATACCAATCTGGCATAAAAGGAAATCTAAAAAGGTGACTCAACCGTGGATAACAGGGGAAATTAGAGACAGCATAAAATCCAAAGATAGGGCGTATAAAATAGCCAAAAAAAGCGCCAGAGCGGAAGATTGGGAACAGTTTAAGATAGAGCAAAGGAGGGCAAAGGGCATAATCAAGAGGGGCAAAATAGCTTACGAAAACAAGCTGGCGGAAAATATAAAAACTAACTCCAAAAGCTTTTATAAGTATATCAAAAGGAAAAGACTGGTGAAAACCAAAGTTGGTCCATTGCAGTCAGATACGGGGGAATATATAATGGGAAATAAGGAAATGGCAGATCAACTAAATGCATACTTTGGGTCAGTCTTTACGAAGGAAGACACAAAAAACCTCCCTGGGATATCGGGAAAAATAGGGACATTGGCAAAGGAGGAACTGACGCAAATCAATATCTCTAAGGATATGGTGTTAAGGAAGCTAAAGGGATTGAAGGTGGACAAATCCCCAGGGCCTGATAACATGCATCCTAGGGTACTGAAGGAGGTGGCCCTAGAGATAGCGGATGCACTAAGGATGATTTTTCAGAATTCATTAGACTCGGGAACAGTGCCGATGGATTGGAGGGTAGCTAACGTTACCCCACTATTCAAAAAGGGGGGTAGGGAAAAAGCAGGTAATTACAGACCTGTAAGCCTTACATCAGTTGTGGGCAAAATGCTGGAGTCCATCATTAAGGATGAAATAGCGGAGCACTTAGCAAATGGGGACAGGATAGGACAGAGTCAACATGGATTTACAAAGGGTAAATCGTGCTTGACTAATCTATTGGAATTTTTTGAGGGAGTAACTGGTAGAATAGATGGGGGAGAGCCAGTAGATGTGGTGTACCTGGACTTCCAAAAGGCCTTCGATAAGGTCCCACATAAAAGATTAGCATGGAAAATTGAGGCTCATGGGATAAAGGGGAAAGTTTTGGCGTGGATAGGGAACTGGCTGTCAGATAGAAAACAGAGAGTTGGAATAAACGGCTCATTTTCTGAATGGCAGGCAGTAACAAGTGGGGTACCACAGGGATCTGTCCTGGGCCCCCAGCTGTTCACAATTTACATTAATGACCTGGATCAGGGAGTCGGATGCAGCATTTCCAAATTTGCAGACGACACTAAACTAGGAGGGGGGGTGGGCTCAGAGGAAGAGACCAGGAAGCTCCAGAGCGATTTGGACAGACTGGGCGATTGGGCGGATAAATGGCAGATGCACTATAATGTGGACAAGTGCGAAGTTATCCACCTTGGGTGCAGGAACGGGAGGGCAAATTATTATTTAAATGGCAATAGATTGGGAGAGGGGGAAGTACAGAGAGACCTGGGTGTTCTTGTACACCAGTCACTGAAGGCGAGCATGCAGGTGCAACAGGCGGTCAAGAAGGCAAACGGTATGCTGGCCTTCATAGCAAAAGGGTTAGAATACAGGAACAGGGATACCTTGCTGCAGCTGTACAGGGCACTGGTGAGACCACACCTCGAGTACTGTGTACAGTTTTGGTCGCCTCATCTGAGGAAGGATGTTCTTGCCATGGAGGGGGTGCAGCGGCGATTCACCAGGCTGATACCAGGAATGGCGGGAATGACCTATGAGGAGAGACTATGTAGTTTAGGGATGTACACACTGGAGTTTAGAAGATTGAGAGGGGACCTCATAGAAGTGTATAAAATTCTGACAGGTCTAGACAGACTGGATGCAGAAGGAATGTTTCCCTTGGCGGGTGAGAACAGAACTAGAGGACATAATTTAAGGATAAGGGCTAAACCATTTAGGACAGAGATGAGGGGGAATTTCTTCACTCAGAGAGTGGTGAACCTGTGGAACTCATTGCCACAGAGGGCAGTGTACGCCAGCTCATTAAATATATTTAAGAGGGAATTAGATATATTTCTACGGGCAAAAGGGGTTAAGGGTTACGGAGAGAAGGCGGGGACGGGATACTGAATTAAAGGATCAGCCATGATCTCATCGAATGGCGGAGCAGGCACGAAGGGCCGAATGGCCTACTCCTGCTCCTATCTTCTATGTATCTATATAAGCTCTTTGCAATCCTGGTGGTAGTTGTGGCTCTCAAGTCTTTCATCCTTCTCACAAAAGGAAACTTGGAATAGTAATCTGCCACTATGAGATACCATTCTTGATTGCACATGAAGAGATCTGCCCCAACAGTGTGCCATGGTCTTGACGGTATTTCACTAGGTATCATCTCCTCTTTCTGTTGTGCATTTCTGTATTTCTGGCATATACCACATGCAGAGACCATCTGTTCGATATTTTTGTACATGCCTATCCAGTATACAGCTGATCTGGCTCTCAGCTTGCATTTTTCCATTCCCATTTGGCTTTCATGTATGAGATGGAGAAGTTGTGTCTGCATCGTCTTTGGCACGATGATCCTCGATCCAGCAAGGAGAATACCGTCTTCTACTGCGATGTCGTCTTTAATCGTCCAGTATTGACGAATTGTCGCCTGTACCTGCTGGATTCTCTCCGGCCACCCCTGTATTACTTGTTGTGTGAGTGAAATAAAGAGCAGCTTGCCTTTCAAAAGCTAGGCTTTATTAACCTTAAAAAACCAGCAGTACATGTTAAGCACCCAGTCTCAACCAAACTGTAGAGAACTGAATTTAAGATGGCCACCACAGGTCACATGGAATCAACTAACCAATAAGTTTACAGCATATATCTCAAGGCAGGAAAACAGGCAACCAATTACAATGCTTCTTATAAAACAAGAATAATCACCACATTCACCCCTCCTTTTAAAATATACTTCAACCTAGGTAGCCTTTACAGTTTACAATTAGTTATTTATGACTAGAGCAATACATGTATAATGCCTTCAACAATTTTAAAATTTTACTATTAAATTATTAATTATTTTAAAAGTCCATTTTTAATCGGTCGACCGGATATCTTGTTCGTGTCGACCTTCTTAGCCTTGGTGGAGTTCCTTGCCCTCCCACACCAGGAGACACAGAAATATCTTCTGCAGGGAGGCTATCAATATCCCGATTATCAACGGTTTCCGGATTGGAAGTACCATTAGAAGGTAGACTGGGAGGGTCATGAACATCCATCGGGGGCAGACTGAGAGAATTGTAAGTGTCTGCAATAGGATTGGAAATGTTCGTAGTATCTGTGACGACATCAACATTATCTGAATTATGGCTATTGTTAATGTCCTCAGGAGAGGGCTGGCCACCACAAGGAGCTAAGTCTTTAACTGAAACCGTACTTTCTTTCCCATCTTGGAATCGAATATGAGCATATTGGGAATTTGCCTCCAATAGCTCCACCTCCTCCACTAAAGGATCATACTTTGACAATCTAACATGGCGTCGGAGCAGCACAGGTCCCTGCATAGTAAGCCATGAAGGTACCGAATATCCCATAGAGGATCTCCGCGGATAGTTAAAGAGCCTTTCATGGGGGGCCACATTAGTAACCGTTGAAAGCAATGATCTAATGGAATGCAGGGCATCAGGCAGTACCATTTCCCACTGTGTATTCTTAAGGTTCCGGGATGTCAAAGCCAACATAACTGCCTTCCAGATCACCCCATTGTATCGTTCGCACTGTCCATTACCCTGGGGATTATACGGGGTAGTTCTGCTAGTAGAAATTCCCCAACTCTGGAGGTATTCCTTCAACTGGGAAGACATAAAAGAACTTCCCTGATCCGAATGGATATACGCAGGCATCCCAAAGATGACAAAAAGTTGAGTCAGACATTTAATAACTGTAGCAGCTGATACATCTGCACAAGGAAAAGCAAAAGGGAACCTTGAAAACTCATCCACAACAGTAAATATATATCGATTCTGAGTCGTTGAAGGAAGGGGCCCCTTAAAATCAACGCTCAGGCGTTCAAAGGGAGAAGTAGCCTTTATAAGATGAGCTCATTAAGGCTTAAAGAAATTCAGTTTACACCGGGCGCAGACAGAGCATGACGAAGTCATCCGCTTGACGTCTTCAACTGAAAAGGGCAAATTCTTACTGCGTACGAAATGTATCATCCTCGTAACACCAGGATGGCACAAAGCATTATGAAGATTAATAAGCGTATCTCCGTGAAGCACAGAACAATAAGCCCTCGACAGCGCATCAGTGGCAACATTATCCTTCCCCGGACGATAGACTATATCAAAATGATAGCATGCCAACTCGATCCTCCACCTCATTATTTTATCATTCTTAATCTTTCTGAAATGTTTGACATCAAACATGAAGGACACAGATTTTTGGTCAGTTACTAACGTAAAATGTCGCCCAGATAAATAATGTCTCCATTTACGCAGTGCTTCTACTATTGCGTACGCCTCTTTCTCTATTGATGAATGTCTCTGCTCACTATTGCTCAGAGTACGTGAGAAAAAGGCCACAGGTCTTCCATTTTGGTTCAGGGTAGCCCCAATTGCAAAATCGGAAGCATCCGTCTCAATCACAAAGGGAACCTGCTCATCAATAGAATGCACAACTGCTCCAAGGATATCCTTTTTAAGATTATCAAAACACATCCTGGCCTCCCATGATAGAGGATATGTCGTAACCCGAATAAGGGGTCGGATCTTCTGCGAGAAGTTTGCAATCCAATTAGAATAATAAGAAAACAGTCCAACAACTCGTTGCAAGGCCTTAGAATTAGTAGGGCAAGGTAACTCAATCAGTGGTCGCAGCCGTTCTGGATCTGGTTTAATCTTGTTTCCCGAGATAATATACCCCAGTAAATTTACCTCGGTGGTCGAAAAGATACACTTCTCTTTATTGAAAGTTAAGCCAACTTTTTCCGCAACTTGAAGGAATCTTTCTAGATTAAAATCGTGCTCCACCCTTGATTTGCCACACACCGTGATGTCATCTAAATATGAGAAGGTGTCAGAGAGAGAGTTATCACTTATAAAAGCATCCATTGCCCGTTGAAAACAGGCGACACCATTAGTAACACCGAATGGTACTCGGCAAAACTGGTACAGCTTTCCGCCAGCTTCAAAGGCCGTATATGGTTTGTCCCTCTTAGCGATAGGAATCTGATGATAAGCACTCTTTAGGTCAATAGTGCTAAAAACCTTATATTGAGATACTTTATTGATAAGCTCATCAATCTTAGGCAGGGGGTACGCATCTAATTGAGTATACCTGTTAATAGTTTGAGAGTAGTCTATCACCATTCGCTTCTTATGTCTCTCATTAGTGGTGACAACTACCTGTGCCCGCCAGGGCGAAAAACTAGGTTCAATGATTCCTTCCGATAAAAGACGTTGAACTTCAGAATTAATAAATTCTTTATCCTGACTGCTATACCTTCTTGACTTGGTAGCAATTGGCTTACAGTCCGGCATCAAATTGGAAAAAAGTGATAATGGAGAAATGAATAAAGAAGTTAATCCACAAATAGACAAAGGTGGCTTAGTTCCTCCGAAAGAAAGACTGAGGGACTCATGTAATTGAAGCACATCATGATCAATCAAAATGTCCGCACAGAGATTAGGCAGAACGGATAGGCGTATATCAGTATACGTATTACCTAGGAGAATTAATTTCACAAGGCAACAACCAGCTACTTGTGAGGTGAGAGTCGTCTGAGCCATACACACCTGATAGGAAGCAGGCGAAATTTTCAAACGCTTCTCCCTCACAAACTGAAGACTTATAAAGCTCTCAGTACTGCCCATATCTATAAGGGCCTTCACTTCTAACCCATTAACTTGGGCCATAACTATAGCTTTGTTTAGGCCATGGGAAAAGGCGGCAGAAACTGATGCAATAAACGCCCTATCTAAAGGCTGAATGGTCGCAGAGGAGGCAACCGATTTGCAAACACGTGCGTAATGACCTCCCTTGCCGCATTTACTACACACAGCCTCCCGGGCAGGGCACTTCAGACGGGGGTGCCGGGCGTTCCCGCAAAAATAACACTTCTGAATCCTAGAGGCAACAGCTGCCGAAGTAGAAACTGTTTCGGAATCTGGTAAACCACTCCTATTAAATCCAAGTGACTCCCTTTCATCCGGAACTGCCGAAACCACGGTCGCAGGCCGATCAAAAAGAGCATAAGAATCCGAACTTCTCTGAGTCAAATCCAATGTAGAGGCTTGCTCAAAAGCACTCTTAAGATCCAAGGTCTTATTTTCTAATATCCGCTGACGAATTGATCAAGACAGTAATCCATTAATAAATGCATCCCGTACCGACTCTTCCTTATGTTCTTCTGCAGACACGGCCTTATAATTACAGTTAGCACCAAGGCGCCGGAGTGCTTGTAAATAAGCATCCAAGGATTCTCCTGCCTGCTGCCTACGGGCAGATAAAAGGTGACGTGCAAATACCTCATTTTTGGGTTTAACAAAAAAAATTTCCAACGTAGCAATAGCCAATTCATAAGTTTCACAGTCCAAAATATACTTATACACATCCGGAGCAATGTAGTTGATTAGTATATCCAACTTATTCAGAGATTGCTGATCCAACACGCCCAAAAAGTTTTTAAATGTACGATACCAATGTTTCCATTGATCATCCACTCCTGCAGAATTAGGGTCAGCATTAAATCGTTCCGGTCGAAGATATCATTCCATTATAGCAAAAGGTTAATAAATTGAAATAAAGAGTAGCTTGCCTTTCAAAAGCTAGGCTTTATTAACCTTAAAAAACCAGCAGTACATGTTAAGCACCCAGTCTCAACCAAACTGTAGAGAACTGAATTTAAGATGGCCACCACAGGTCACATGGAATCAACTAACCAATAAGTTTACAGCATATATCTCAAGGCAGGAAAACAGGCAACCAATTACAATGCTTCTTATAAAACAAGAATAATCACCACAGTGAGTAGTTGCAACTCCTCATCTTTGCTAGTCTGATCTCTGATTTGACTGAGCTTTGTAGGGGTAACATTCACTAGGTGGTGGATTTTTACTGTTAGGCCCTCCACCTCGTGTTTCTCATATGGTGACAATCGAGACAACGCATCTGCTAGCACCATTTCCTTTCCTGGCTTATATTTAAGTGGGAAGTCATAGCTTTGGATCCTTAGAAGTAGTCTTTGCAGTCTTGCAGGCGCTTTGCACAGATTCTTCTTATAGATCTGTTCTAGTGGATGATGGTCACTCTCTATTGTAAATCGCCTGCCATATAGGTATGTATGGAATTTCTCGCATCCGTACACTACTGCAAATAGTTTTCTTTCTATGTTGGCGTATCTCGTCTCGGCTGACGTCAAGGCCTTTGATGCGAAAGCTATTGGCTTTCCTTCCTGCACCAGAGCTGCCCCTAGTCCTCTGGTAGAAGCATCTACTTGCAGAATGACTGGTTTTCTTCTGTCATAATATGACAGACTTGTTTCTTTGCACAACAGTTCTTTAAGTTGTTTGAAATTCCTTTAATGTGATTCAGACCACTGGTATTCGGCGTCTTCTTTCAATAGCTCTCTGAGATTTGTTGTATGTTCCGACATGTGTGGGATGAAAGAACTCATGTATTGGACCAAGCCGAAGTAACTCCTCAGCTCTTTCTTGTCTTTGGGTGGTTTCATTTCAGCAATCGCTACAATCTTCTCTGGATTTGGCTTGACTCCCTCTGGTATATAAATCATACCGAAGATTTGCATTCCTTGACTTTAACTATGCACTTATCGGCATTTAACTTGATGCCAGCCTTCCTGGTACTCTCCATGGCCTCATGTAGGTGCATGTCATGGTCTCTTTCATCTGCTCCATAGATCTGAATATCATCAGCTATTCCTATAGCTCCTTCACAGCCTCTGTATGTCTCGTCTATTTTCTGTTGAAAGATATCTTGACTGACCTTTAGCCCGAATGGTAGCCGCAGGAATTTGTAATACCCAAATGGTGTGTTGAATGTTGTCAGTGTTGTTGATTCCTCATCCAACTTCACGTTCCAATATCCATTTCTGGCATCTAGTTTTGAGAAAACCTTGGCTCCTGCCAGTGATGGCATAATCTCCTCTAGCATTGGGGTGGGATGGTGGTCCCTCTTTATCGCCTGGTTTAGATCTTTGGGGTCCAAACATATTCTGAGACGCCCGTTTGGCTTTTCTTGTACCACAATTGAGTTTACCCAGTCTATGGGTTCAGTGACCTTTACGATCACTCCCTTTTCTTCCATCTCCTTTAGCTCTCTTTCAAGCTTTGTCTTCAGCTCGATGGGTACTTTTGTGGCGCATGGATAACGGGCTTTACCTCTGGATCAATGGTGATGTGGTATTGGAAATCTCCGAAACATCCTACTGTATCATCGAAACATTCCGGATACATGTCTATGAAGTCTTTTTTACTCTTGATTTGTGGGCGGTTCTCCAGTGGGGTGTTGCTGTCTATCTTCAGTGGCGTTTCCGTCAGCTCGTGATGCACTGAGATCAATCTCAACTTCTCGCAGCTGTTTAATCCCAGGATCGCTGGCCCCTCAGTGTCGGTGACATAGAACATGCAGTTGATGTTCTTTCTTTTATGTGTCCCTTTGATAAAGGTTATTCCGAGTTGTTTAATCTCACTCCCCCCGTATGCTGTCAGCACGACATTACTTGCCTTTAAACAACCATTTTTCAGGTAGCCATCTTCTCTCAGGTTTTCGGGAAAGATCTGCTGGTACAGTCTCAATGGGAGACTGTTGCTCTGAGCCCCTGTGTCCAGCTTCAACTTTAAGTTGATGGTTTTGGGCCGACCTTTGATCTTTTTTTTGATTTGGATGATGGTGTGCAATTCTCTCCTTGGAGTATTTTCCGCTCTGGACATCTCGTGAAGCTGTATCTTTATGGTTTCGATGTTTAATGCATTGTCGTGATCATCATCATCATCCTGCTCATCCATGGCATGGATATTGTGTTTCTTTCTCTGGTTCTGCTGTCCGCCTTTGTTTTTGATGTATGTTCCTTCTTTCTTCGTTCTACACCTCTTTTCCCAGTGGTTTAGTTTGCCACATGCATTGCAGCTTGTTCCATATGCTGGACATTTCCTCTTGTCTGTGTAATCGTGCGGTCTTCCACAATTTCTGCACGTTTCCCCCGTTGTCATGTGTATGTCTTTGTGTGTTGTACTTTTCTCTCACTGCATCCACTCTGTTGTCCGTCCGCATGTCAGCCGTTTGAGAAATCAGCGTTTTCATTTGCTGCTTCATGGCTTCATGAGCTCTCGCAGTATCTACAGCCTCTGTTATTCTGAGCTTTTCTTTTCCTATCAGGGCTTTTGTACCTCTACATGCGCTGACCCCCATATTAGCTGGTCCACAAGCTTTTCTTCCATTTCCTTAAATGCACACTTGCTGGCTTCATTTCTCAGCCTTGTTAGGAAATTGTCAGCTGTTTCACCGGGTTCCTGTCTTAGACTCTGGAATTTGTATCTGTGTATACGGTGATTGGATTTAGGCTCTAGATGGTTGCTGAATTTATCAAAAATTGTCGCAGGGTTTTCATTTTCGTCTTCAGTCAAACTCCAGCTATTATACAAATCTAGACCTTTTTCTCCTGTCCACAACAGAATGTAACTAACCTTTTCCTCATTGGTAGCGCCCTTCAGGAAGCTTTTGAATGTAAGCTCACATTTCTGTTTGAACTTGCGGAATGCTTCTACTATATCGTCGGCTTCCCAGTTCATGAGGGTTTGCATTTGCACAGTCGTCATTTTAGTTTCCCGTACGATTCACTCTCAAATCACCGCAGACATCGGTACTCACAAAATCAGCTCATAAAATCACTTTTCGTCTTATTCGTAGTTCGTATAGCGCAATTTTTTACTCACTTATACCGCTGCCACCATGTTGTGTCTCCTTGTGTTCTTTTACTATAAATAATAGACACTTTTAGTTCATTTTAGTTACTGCTTTTACTAGCTGTATTTCTGCTTTGTTTCTGTGCTGCCGCATGGTGTGGAGTGATACAAGATGTCCGACGCTGCACTGTGCACTGCCCGTGCAGTGTGCCACATAGCAATATAACTACACCATACCAAAGTAGTTCCATACCAAAGTAGTTCCATTTAACGATGTGATACTATAACAATGTAACAGGCAGTTTTCCACATTGTCGGGTAGATGCCAGTATTGTAGCTGTACTGGAGAGGCGCAGCTAGTTCTGGAGCACAAGTGTGACTAAGGACATATAGAACAGAGGTTCCCAAACTGGTGGGGGTCTGTGGAGGACGGGTTGGCCTAAACTAACAAGTATGAAAACTACCGATGCAGCCTCACTGTCAGAAGCAGCCCATTATGGGTGATCCCAGCACAGCGCAGGCTATTTAAATCCCTGCTGATTTGTATTATCGGACGTTGCTACTATCAGAGCTGCTGTCATACTTGTTCGTTTATGCAGCTGCAGGTGCCCACCAGGTAAGCAGTGTCTTTTCACAATATTATAGCAGTTTGCGACCGATCCAGAAAGGATCTCGATAATAAATTGTTGGACCGCCCCTCTGAGCATGATCAGTTATTTAGGAATTATTCGCAGTCTGAACTTAAATAAAATTCCTTGTTTTTTTACTTTTTACTATATTTTAACTGATTTTTCACTTCAAAATTGTCAGGACTTGCCAACACGGGAGATTTTCCATTTGTAATTTTTGTGTGCCTTGCAAAATTCAGTTATGTTCACCTCTTTCACCTGCATGAGTAACTGTTCTAGAAAGTGTTACTTCATCTCCTCACAACTACACCATCAAAAGCTAAATTAAAGGTAAGTTATATTTTTCTTTGCATCTCTAACTATCTGTGCAATTACTGCTAGCTTCTCTAACTCTCCCACTGGAATTCTGGTCTCCACAAAAAACTTTTTGCATCTCGGCTTCACCCTCCTCCCTGTGTGTCTATGCAGCTGACAATAGTGGCTCAGTCTCATTACGTTTGTACTCCGACCACCTGACTTTGGAATTCCATTTAGGATTTTCAACCAGTTGCAGGCAGTATTTGTAATAGTGTTTTAACAACTTATTCACCTAAAATATTTAAGTTATATAGGTTCTTCTTGACAATGTTATTTACTTTTAAAATAAATTGGGGGCTGGGGGAAAGTATAATCAGTAAGAGCGAACAAATCATAAGGATGCAAAAAAAGTTGACTGTATTTCTTGTAATATTAGACTTCCACCTGATTTTTTTAACTTGAAAATGTACCCTTTTCTCTACATTTCATCTGGCTTTAAATTTAAACTGGAAAAATGTTCAGTGAATTGGCCTTTCATGATTCCAATCTCCTCTTGCTGACTATATTTGATAGCTGGTTAATAAGATAGCAGGTGCCCTATATTATTGGGCATAGAGGCCTACAAATGAACTTAATGTACCCCAGTAAAAGCAGCGATTGCAAAGGGACTGGGAGCCTGTGCTTTAGGCTCATTAAGCCCTGATATGATATCAATTAGACACCCCCACCACCCCCATAATGCGCCTGGAATACCTGAGTAGCAGGACAGCTCCATGCTACTCATTATCGACCCATGTATCAAGCAAGCCCTTTCTAGTTCACAAGCTCCTCCCTGCTTTCCAAAGCTAGTACTCATGAGTGAACTGCATCCAAGGTGAGGTAGCCTTAAAGATGTTTGTCAAGCAGTTTTTCTGGTTTGACTGAAGGAGATGAACCCCTCCCCAAATGTTTGGGAAAGAGGCCTCCTTCTGTGTCATGATTCTATGATTCTGATAGAAAGAAAATACTGTCCTTTTGGGTCCCAAAGCTCATGCCTTTCCAGAGTCAGGTCGAGATCTTAGCAATAAAATCACTGAGAAGCATAGACTGCATTACAACTACATAATAGTTCCCCTTTCTGTATTTGAAGAGTTGAATAAAATTAAGATTTACTTATGTATAGAGACCAGGGTTATTTACTCTTAGGAGGAGTCATTGAAACAATTGGGTCAAAAGAAAGACTTGCATTTATATAGCACCTTTCACGACCACCCGACATCCCAAAGGGCTTTACAGCTAATTAAGTAGTTTGTGAAGTATAGTCACTGTAGGAAACGCGGTAGCCAATTTGCGCACAGCAAGCTCCCACAAGGAGCAATGTGATAATGACCAGATAATTTGTTTTAATGATGTTGATTGAGGGACAGACACGGCGGTAACCCCCCTGCTCTTCTTCGGAATAGTGCCATGGGATCTTTTACATCCACCTGAGAGAGCAGACAGGGCCTCGGTTTAACGTCTCATCCAAAAGACGTCACCTCCAGTAGTACAGCACTCGCTCAGTACTACACTGGAGTGTCAGCCTAAATTTTTTGTGCTGAAGTCTCTGGAGTGAGACTTGAACCTTCTGACTCAGAGGCGAGGGTGCTACCAACTGAGCCACTGGCTGACACTCAACAACAAAGATTAAAAACTCACTTTTCCCTTGAATGGAAATAATATTGAACCCAATTCAAGAAGGTGTCCAATTAATTTCACACCTACATCAGTGCATTGCCTATATACCATATTGTTAAAGATACATAAACAGGGCAATACATTAGAAATCCAATGCTACATAATTGGTTTCTTCTCCCAAGCAAGCCAAAGTGTTTCATCCCGCTTCCATAATCATTCCCCACCCACATCTTGGGGAGGGAAGAGAGGAGAGCAGCTTTCTTCTTATTCAATATCTTAAGGGCACAATACTGTTTTGTCAAATGAGAAGTATCCATAATGCTGTCCCTAGGAAACATAGAATGTTATGGCACAGGAACAGGCTATTTGGTCCATCAGGTCTGCTAGTATTTTTCTCCACATGAGCCACCTAGTCTAATCCCACTATGCGGCTCACTCCCCACACCCTTTAATATTTCTCTTTTTCAAGCAACTATCCAATTCCATTTAAAAGAAACATGGACTGTGCTTGTGGAGTATTGAAAGCTGATTGTCTAAGGAATTGGTTATGCTCCATGAGGGCCACATTCAAATTAAAGGCAGTTCAAACAGGACATCATACTTAATACTACAACATCCTGCACTTACGTAGCACAACCTCACAAGACATTTCACAAGAGGGATCAGACACCCAAATGTTGGAAGAAAAGTTAAAGGAGGTAACTGAAAGCAAGGTTAAAGGGGTAGGTCTTTGAAAGTGGTAAGGGATGAATGAAGCAAGGCAGACGCATTTAGGTGAAGAGTTCCAGAGTACAGAGGCATTATGGCTGAAGGCTCTGCCACTGATGGTAGGGTGAGGTGTGGGAACTCAGTATCTAAGTCTTAGGGGGTAATTTTCACTTTTGGTGCAGTTGCAGATCGTCCATTATATGCCTCACCTGATGTTCCTTCTCATTGACGTCACTGGAACTGATAATCAGGCGGGGCAGGTAATGGTCAACTGCTAGTTTGCCGCCCATGCAGAAAGTGAAAGTTATTCCCTTAATATCTTCTATCCATCAACTACCCCATTTAAAGAAAAAAGAATTCAAATTTTAAAATTAATTTTTGAAGCAGAGTTCTAAATGTTGAAATATTTAGAATAACTTAACTGATTGTGAGTTACGCCGTTCGTTTCATATGGAGAATAAATTACTATTCCCTACTTTATATCCTTTCCACTTTTTCCCGATCATCTTCTCTTACCCTTTCTCAAGACAGTGACTCATGGCAGAGTTCCACAGGTGGCAGCAGTCCTCCAGTACCTCACTCAAGCAGCCAACCTTCACATGAGTTTAACATTGTGGCCTCGATTTTAAACTCTCCACCCCTACCCCCGACAGGCGGGACAGGGTTCTGGGGGTTAAAATATCAGGATTGAACAACTGGAAGTGACGGGGAGCTGTAGGCTGCATGGCAACTGATCCAAGGTGGGAACTGCCGACTCCCGAAGGTAAGTGCTAAAGATCTGCTCTTTTAGCACTCCTTGTGGGCCAGGAGTAGCAGGAGTGCACACCCCAGGCTTCACAAGAAAGCCTTCGGCCTCCCCCAGTCCAGTTGACTGCCTCTCCTCCACATCCCCCCCCCCCCCCACCCCACCCACCCCCTGCTCCCGATCACAGCCTTGCGCTGATGCTCCCTTCCGAGTGCCGGGGACCGCCCCCACGGGACCCCAGCTGCGGCCTCCTGATGCTAATTTTCCCTCCCACCCGCCGGCCAGGCTGTCAATTTGTCTGCTGCCGAAAGGGAGGCAGCCCGGCAATATTCAAATAAAGCCCTAATACAATAGCAAAATACTGCAGATGCTGGAAATCTGAAATAACAACAGAAAATGCTGGAAGCACTCAGCAGGTCAGGCAGCATCCGTGGTGATAGAAACAGAGTTAACGTTTCAGGTCTATGACCCTTCATCAGAACTGGAAAAGGTTAGAGATGTAACAGATTTTAAGCAGGTAGAGAGACAGGGAAAGGGGGGAGGGGAGGGGAGGGAATGAAGGAGCTGAAGGAACAGCCTGTGATAGGGTAGGAGGCAGGAGAGATTAAATGTTACAAATGGGGATGGCAGAATCATCAACAGCCGCCTGAAAAATATAGGCAGGGATTATAGTCTGAAATTGTTGAACTCAATGTTGAGTCCAGAAGGCTATTCACAGACCAGCAGAGTGGTACTTACGACAGAACTTACAGCAAACAATGTAGTTTACAGCAAACGAAGTCTATTTACTCAGCAGAGGCTATTTAAACAGCGCACTACAGCAAACAATCTACAGAGTCTATTTAAAAAGCATCTCTACCAACAACAGCAAACAGAACTCATGACTGAAACTACAGCAACATCTCCTGATAAATGCACATTGATTTCTCCAGCAAATTGCAGTGAGTGGAGGATATGTGCGTAAAATCAATCCCAGTCACTTACAGCAGTGCGATCTCCAGGTGCGATCGTCAGGGGAATACCCAATCATCTCCATTCTGGCCAGGGATAGTGCCAGGCCACTTAGCAACTGAGCCATAAACATATGTTCCCTGTATTTTACAGGGCTTTAGTTAAACTATCCCTCCTTGTCCTTCTAGGTAAAATATCCCTCCTCGTCTTTAACTTGTCTGCAGCATTTGACACGGTTGACCACTCCATCCTCCTCCAAAGCCTCTCTGCCGTCGTCCAGCTCAGTGGGACTGCACTCGCCTGGTTCCATTCTTATCTATCTAATCGTAGCCAGAGAATCACCTGCAATGGCTTCTCTTCCCGCTCCTGCATCATTACCTCTGGTGTCCCCCAAGGATCTATCCTTGGCCCCCTCCTATTTCTCATCTACATGCTGCCCCTTGGCGACATCATCCAAAAACACAGCGCCACTTTCCACATGTACACTGATGACACCCAGCTCTACCTTTCCACCACTCCTCTTGACCCCTCCACGGTCTCTAAATTGTCAGACTGCTTGTCCGACATCTAGCTCTGGATGAGCAGAAATTTTCTCCAATTAAATATTGGGAAGACCGAAGCCATTGTTTTCGGTCCCCGTCACAAAGTCCATTCCCTCGCCATTGACTCCATCCCTCTCCCCAACATCTGCCTGAGGCTGAATCACACTGTTCGCAACCTTGGTGTCATATTTGACCGCCTATTTCTACCTCCGTAACGTCGCCCGTCTCAGCCCTTGCCTCAGCTCATCTGCTGCTGAAACCCTCATCCATGCCTTTGTTACCTCTAGACTTGACTATTCCAACGCACTCCTGGCTGGCCTCCCACGTTCTACCCTACGGAAACTTGAGGTCATCCAAAACTTGGCTGCCCGTGTCCTAACTCGTACCAAGTCCCGTTCACCCATCACCCCTGTCCTCGCTGACCTACATTGGCTCCCGGTTAAGCAATGCCTCGATTTCAAAAGTCTCGTCCTTGTCTTCAAATCCCTCCATGGCCTCGCCATTTCTAATCTCCTCCAGCCCCAATACCCCCCCCCCCCCGAGATATCTGCATTCCTCTAATTCTGCCCTCTTGAGCCTCCCTGATTATAGTCACTCAACCATTGGTGGCCATGCCTTCTGTTGCCTAGGCCCAAAGCTCTGGAATTCCCTGCCTAAACCTCTCCACCTTGCTGCCTCTCTTTCCTCCTTTAAGATGCTCCTTAAAACCTACCTCTTTGACCAAGCTTTTGTTCATCTGCCCTAATTTCTCCTTATATGGCTCGGTGTCAACATTTTTGTCTTATAATACTCATATGAAGCGCCTTGGGATGTTTTACTACATTAATAAAGGCGCTATATAAATACAAGTTGTTGTTGATGTATTTTGGGTAAAGTTTACATTGTGAATGGAACAAACAATGATTTTTTGTGTACAGTGGTATACTTAGCCAGTAGCTTTCTTTGAAATTAACAAATGTATCACAGCTGGCTGTGACCAGTTTAATGTTCAGATAGACGTAAAGTTGAAGTTTCTTTAAACGCATCATATCTGGAGTGGGTGAGCTTACATCATTTCTGCTCTTATACAGAATATACAGAATGTGCTTTAGCACATCCAGGAAGCAACAATATGAGCACTGTTATGTTATCACAAGCTCCTGCTTGTTTAGCAGTTTCGACTAATCTTTCGCTGATGGTATTTGCTAAAGTTTCATACTGAATTTCTCGTGCCACCTTGGCTGTTTTCTGACTTGCTGCTTCTATGTTTTCTCCCTGATTCATAATATAAGCTTCATCAGATGGTGTTTCAATGACAATCCTTTCTGGCAAAGATGTTTCACTTTGCTCAGAACTCAAGGACATTGATTTTTGATTCTTTGATTTTTTTGTTATATTCTCTTGGCTATTGTGATCATTTAGTCCCTCAGTGTGTGAAAGCTCTTCAGCAAGAGTCACTGATATTATGTCATCATTATATTCCTCCTTTGTTAAATGCTCCTCAGAAAAGTGTTCTTTGGAAGTTCTGTTGTCCTTAACTTTCTTTTCTGGGAGAGGTTTCTCAGAAAAATTGTCCACAGATGTCCTGTCCTCGCTATGTTCCACATTTAAAGAATCCTCAAGAAAACTTTCCACGAATACATTGGTGTCATATTCCTTGTCCAACGGAATCTCCACAGGAACATCTTCAGTGAGTTTCTTGGATTCCTCCTTTGCTGCACTGTTCTCAAGTAAACGATGCATGACTTGCCAAATAGTGTTGTGTTCCTTCTTTACTGAAAAATGATGGAGTAAAAGTTTAATCGACTCCCTTTTACAGTGTTTCTTGCCTGTGAAAAGCTCCTCAAATAAACGTCCAATAGACTTCAAAGCATCTTTGTGCCCCTGCTGTGAAAACTCCTCAAGCAAATGTGTTAAGGAGGACCTCCTGTCAATCATTTGCTCATCTCGATCTATAATAGGTAATGAATGAATTATTATTGAGCTAATCGCTCTAGAGTCTGTGTGAGCAGATGCAAAATAAAAAGAAAGCATTTCCAATGAGATTGAAACTACTTCACGTCTATTCAGCACTTTCCAAAATCCACCTGAAGCTAGAACAAGAAACTGGCATGAGGAGTCAATAGGGACAGAGACAGTATGTGGTATTGGTATAATAGATGTTTTAAGCTTGGGGTCTCCATGGTATCCAAGCCCTCGTGTTGATTGAATGAATCCCTCTACAAGCCCATGTCGTTCATTTTTACTGATTGTTCCACCAGTCTGAAGAATGCGTTTACATTCTTTACGGTTTGAGGTGCTGTGGTTTTCAGTTAAACGATAACCTTTTCCATTTTTACACAAGACAACATGTGCATCACCTGCAGAAAGACACATTTACAGTTTAAGCAATACTAAGTTATTGATTGTGTACTGAACATAGAAATATCTAGTCACTAATACTTTTTTATCGTGTGCAGTAAACAACTGTGAATTAATTCTTTGTACACACTTTTAAAAAATGATCAAGATTTTAACAAAATCACGCTACTATAATTAATCGCATTTCATGTTCAATTCTGATCGGTTACTTGAGCAGTAATTTTTATGAAATCACACTCCCAGTGGGGAACCTCACTCATTAGGAATTCAGGCACACGTCCCCACAATTTTCCATCCATTAAGACTGCATACTACATTTACAAATTACCTGAGCGAGCTAGTTAAATGTAAATGAACTAGAAGTTGATATGACCAGGGGGTAGGGGGAGCAGAATATTTGCCTTAAAAGATACAGTTGGAATGACCTTATCTTAAATGTGGAGATGAGAAGAGAACCAAGTAATTTTCTCTGAGACTAAGATCACACTGATAACTGTTGTGTATGTGCCTTTAAGAGAAGAACTGATTCTATACTGCAGTACCGGCAGTGACCACCCCTGTATATAAAGCCATAGCAGGCTTCTGTATTTCAGTCTTGAATTACTCTCTGTTCAGTAAATACCTGTTTTATTGTTCTCCTGCAGTCTGAGTATTATTGATCCTCGGACACTACACTGGCGACGGGCAGGTTTGAACTCACCTGCAGTACTGCATCACCTCACGGGGATCTTTTCCCTGAAGAGAAGCTTCTTGGAAGTCGAAGTCAGAATGGCGGGCGTCGACCGCGGGCAACCGCCCAGGGATCCATCGGAGAGTTGCAGGGGAGGCTGTGGAGAGCTGGGCCTGGCTCCCCAGTCGAGGTGTTCCAGCAAGTCGTGCTGGTAGCAGGTAGTGCGCTGACCCTTCCGGACTGCGGCGGGCTCGGGCTCGATCGAACGGCTCTGCAAAGGGGCCGTGCAGCGTCGTCGGGAGGAAGAGAGAGAGAGAGAGGGTGGAGCGCACAGGGCGCGGTCGGTGCTCAAGAACAGGGCAGCGTGGAGAGGCTAGAACGCGGGGAAGGAAAAGTGAGACGCGCCGAAGCCACGGGTCGTCGCCATTACCCTGTAGAACGCTAGGAGCAGCGTGGCAGCAAGGGGAAGAAGGAAAAGCGCGGGAGGCGCCATTTTATTCCATTGGGGAAGAAGGAAAAGCGCGGGAGGCACCATTTTATTACACTGGGGAAGAAGAAAAAGCGCGGGAGGCGCCATTTTAAATCACCCAAGATGCCGAAGAGTGGCAGTATCACTGCTTTCGACAACGAGGTAGAAGACTGGACCACGTATGTGGAAAGAATTGAAGTGTACTGCAATGCCAATGAGGTGGCCAATGGAAAGAAGGCGTCGGTATTATTAAATTTGATGGGCGCGAGAACGTACGGCCTATTGCGGAATTTAATTACCCCAGCTAAACCAATGGAGAAAAGTTTTGAAGAGATTGTTAATATCTTACAGGAACACCTAAACCCTACACTGCTGCTGATAGCAGAAAGATTCAAGTTCCATAAAAGAAACCAGCACAAAGATGAGAACAATGCTGACTATCTTACGGAACTACGCAAGTTATTGAAGCACTGCCAGTTCAGAGCAGGACTGGCAGACACCTTGCGGGATAAGTTTGTCTGCAGGCTTCAGAGTGAAGGAACCCAGAAACGACTACTTTTGGAAAAGGACCTGACGCTAGAACAGGCTTTCAGCGTGGCAGTATCCTATGAAGCAGCCGCACGGGGAGCTGCGGAAATACAACAGAAACCACAGGAATACAGCGCTAACGAAATGGCGTATGGAGCAGAAAAGTGCTATCGCTGCGGCAGAACAACTCATGATCAGAAGGACTGCTGGGTTAAGGACAAAGTATGCAGGCAATGTGGGAAAATGAGACACATAGCAAGAGTCTGCAGGTCGGGAAAGAAAACCAACACTACAAGAACTACTAAGGAAAAGTACAAGAAAGTAAAGAAATTGACAGACAGTAGTTCGGAAGATCAGGAGAGTGATAAGGACTCCGGGAGCAGGAGACTAAGTTGTCTAAAGTTACACAACGTGATCGCAAAGGAGGATCACCGAACCATTTGGGTCACCCTCATGATAGCAGGGTCCCCAGTAAAGATGGAATTGGACACAGGATCAGCCCTAACTGTCATGAATCGACGAGACTATGAGCGGCTATTCTCACACATACCCTTGAAGGACACGTCCATTGTATTGAAGACATACACGGGGCAAAAAGTCTACCCCAGAGGAAAAATAAGGGTGCCAGTTGAATACAACGGCAAGGAAACACAGAAACTGTATCTATATATACTACCAGATGGAGGACCACCATTATTGGGACGTGAATGGATCCAAAAAATACAATTGGATTGGCATTCCATTCAGGCGCTAACTGTGACTGATAAAAAGGATGATGATGTCACACCTGGACAACTGTCAAAAATTCTAACTGACGCGACAGAGGTGTTCCAACAAGGACTTGGGACTCTAAAAGGAGTAACGGCAACGATAAAAATCGAAGATAACGCAAACCCAAAATTTTTTAAGGCCAGACCGGTACCTTACGCGATCCGCCCAGCCGCTGAAGCAGAGCTGGAGAGTCTGGAGCATTCAGGTGTGCTGTCCAAGGTGGACTGGAGCGAGTGGGCCACACCCATCGTTCCTGTAATGAAGAAATCATTGAGCAGCACGCCTGGGGAACCGAAGAAGGTTCGCATCTGTGGGGACTTCAAGGTAACTGTGAACCCAGTCCTGCACACAGTACAATATCCACTTCCACGGATAGAAGATATTTTCGCCTCACTATCTGGAGGGAAATGCTTTACAAAGATTGATCTGGCCCAAGCGTATCTACAAATGGAGGTGGAAGAAGCGTCTAGGAAATACCTCACGATAAACACTCACAAAGGCCTTTACCAGTACAATCGACTGGTATTCGGGGTAGCATCAGCCCCGGCTATTTGGCAGAGGGCGATGGAACAAGTCCTGCAAGGAATCCCGGGGACCCAGTGTTATTTGGACGACATCCTGGTTACGGGCGAAAATGACAGTGAACACCTTGCCAACCTGGAGCAAGTGCTCACGAGATTACAGGAATATGGGCTACGAGCCAACCGCCCCAAATGCGAGTTCTTCAAGAGACAAATCTTGTATTGTGGCCACATGTTCAGGTCAATGGTCGAAAAGACGCGGTACTGTGCGATCTGGTTGACCATGTCAGCTATGCGGGGGAGTGGGTAGGCGTCCAGCAGGGTGTAGCGATTTATTGTTTTGCTGTAGTCGATGACCAGGCGTTGTTTCTCGCCGGTCTTAACGACCACAACCTGGGCTCGCCAGGGGCTGGAGCTGCCCTCAATAATCCCCTCCTTCAGGAGCCGCTCCACTTCGGTTTTGATGAAAACCCTGTCCCCGGCACTGTATCGCCTGCTCTTTGTGGTGTTGGGCTTACAGTCAGGGGTGAGGTTAGCAAACAGTGGGGGGGGTGGGACTCAGTGTGGAGAGGTTGCATCTGGTGCGCGGCGGGCAATTTGGAGGCTGCTGGCTGCGGACTGTGAGTGGGGGGAGGGGGCCACCGTACGCCATCGTAACGCTTTTGAGGTGGCACTGGAAATCCAACCCCAGTAGAACGGCAGCGCAAAGTTGGGGCAGGACCAGGAGTTTAAAATTATTGAACACAGTCCCGTCTACTACTAGTGTCACTACGCAGTAGCCGCCAATGTCCGCTGACTGGGACTCGGCGGCCATAGAAATCCGCTGGTGCGCAGGCAGGACTGGGAGAGAGCAACGCCGCACCGTGTCGGGGTGGATGAAGCTCTCTGTGCTCCCGGAGTCAAAAAGGCAGTTTATTGCATGGCCGTTTACCTTAACGTCCATTTTGGACCGAGCTAGTTGGTGCGGTCTCGTTTGGTCCAGCGTAACAGAGGCCAGCGTAGGGGTCGGTGTGTCGCTGCGGGTATCAGATGGGGGGGGGGTTGGAGGCCTGCTGCGTCCCGGCTGGCGTCCAAGATGGCGGCGTCCATGATTCCCATGTGGCTGGAGTCGTCCAAGATGGCTGCTGCTGCGGTGGTTCGCACATGGCTGGGGAGGCCCAAGATGGCGGCCCGCACGGCCCACACGCGGCGCTGTTGGGGGCCCAAGATGGCGGCTCACACGGCCCACACGCGGCGCTGCTGGCGTTCGGGGTGGCTTTGGCCTTGCAGATGCTAGCGTAGTGTCCCTTTTTCCCGCAGCCCGAGCAGGTCGCATTCTTCGCCGGGCAGCACGCTCTGGGGTGTTTGGCCTGGCCACAGAAGTAGCATTTCTGGCCTTGGGATACTGCTGTCTGGCTTTGGGACACTGCTGCGGTAGTTGGGCCGTTGTTGGGCTGTGGCTGGGGTGGCACGGTGCTATGGGGCTGTCCTACCGTGTCCCAGGTTGTCATTCCCCGCGGCGTCCACGGTGCAGAGGAGTAGGCATCCATGCCCCGGTAGGCTGCGTCCAGCATTAGTGCGATTTCGGAGGCTTTGTCGAGGGTGAGGTCACTCTGCTCCAGCAGTCGCTGTTGGGTGTAGTTGGACCTGTGGCCCGCTACGAAGGCATCCCGGATCAGTTCCTCCGTGTACTTAGTGGGCGTTACCGCCTTACACCCACAGGCCCGGCCAAGCACGGACAGTGCTTGGAGGTATTCCTCAGTCGATTCCCCAGGTTGTTGCTTGCGACTCCCCAGGAGGTGCCTGGCGTAAACTTCGTTCACAGGGCGCGTGTACTGGGTCTTGAGGAGCTGGAGGGCGGCTGTGTATGAGGTCGTGTCCCGGATGACTGAGTACACTCGGTGGTTCACCTTGGAGATCAGGACAGACAGTTTGTTCGCATCCGTTACGACCGCAGTGGAGGCAGTCAGGAATGCCTCGAAGCACATGAGCCAGTGAGCAAACTTGGTGGAAGCGTCCGCTTCCCGACTGTCCAGGTCCAGGCATGCTGGTGTGAGGATCTTCTCCATTATAAAAAATGTAGTTAATAAAATTGATGCGCCATCAATTACTCAAAAGACTGAGGTTAAGCGAGTAACAACCAGGCTTTTATTAACTAAAGAATGAAGGTCTAGTCTCGAGTGGTCGACCCGTCCAGAATACTAAAGGACTGGGAGGTAGTCACTTATATACCTGGAATAGTGGGAGGAGTCAGCTGAGGCATGTCCAGACCTGTACCTAGTGGAATACACATACACATACAGACAGGTATAACAGTGGTTTACCACAGGTTGCATAAGTCGCCGGACAAGATTGAGGCTGTAGTCAAGGCTCCAGCACCGGAAAATGTGTCGCAACTGAGGTCGTTCCTCGGGTTGGTGAACTACTACCATAAGTTCTTGCCGAATTTATCCACAATTCTGCACCCACTGAACGCCCTACTGCAAACTGGAGTAACATGGAAATGGAGTGATGAGTGTAAGCGTGCCTTTCAGAAATGTAAATGCCTAATCACTTCAAAAGAAGTATTGGCCCACTACAATCCAACACTGCCGATTCGGTTAGCATGTGATGCGTCTCCCTACGGCATCGGAGCGGTGCTGTCACACAAATTCCCTGAGGGTTCAGAGAGGCCAATAGCCTTTGCGTCGCGCTCATTAACCTCAGCCGAGTGTAACTACGCCCAGATTGACAGGGAGGCCCTCAGCTTGGTGTGGGGGGTGAAGAAGTTCAATCACTATCTGCACGGGCAGAAATTCACCCTACTGACTGATCATCAGCCCCTGGTCTCCATTTTTAACCCAAAGAAGGGCGTTCCGGTGATGACGGCGCAATGGCTGCAAAGATGGTCACTTTTTCTAGGGGCACATCAGTACGACATAGAGTACAAGGGTACGAAACAGCATGGAAACGCTGATGGGCTGTCGCGCCTACCGTTGCCTATGGTAGAGGAAGCACCTGCAGTGGACCCTGTTGAGATATTCCATGCAACCATAGTCAAATGTCTACCTGTTACAAACTCAAGTATAGAGAAGGAAACCCGAAATGACCCGACACTCTCTCGGGTCTATGATTTGATGGTGAAGGGATGGCCAGCACATGGCGACTCACTGTTGCCAGCATTCTCGCCAAGGAGAGAACAGCTGTCTGTGCCGGGGGACCTTGATGTGTGGATCCCGAGTGGTAATTCCACCCTAGTTGAGAGATAGAGTGCTCAATGAGCTTCATGAGGGTCATCTGGGAGGGGTAAAAATGAAGAGCCTAGCCAGGGCGTTTGTCTTCGCTAAAGAAATCGAGGATATGACCAAGAGATGCACAGGATGCCAGAAGGTCCAAAACGCTCCACCACAGGCCCCGCTACATCCATGGGAGTGGCCCTCATCTCCATGGTAATGGGTACACATTGATTTTGCTGGTCCATTTATGGACTCAATGTTCCTAATCGCTGTGGACGCCCATTCGAAATGGCCAGAGGTCATCAAAATGTCCTCCACCACCACGGAGAAAATTATTGCAGTCCTACGGACCATCTTCGCCAGGAATGGCTTGCCAGAACAGATTTGCTCCGACAATGGGCCACAGTTTGTGTCCGAGGATTTCCGGAGGTTTCTGAGGAATAATGGGGTGAAACATTATACATCTGCCCCGTATCATCCAGCCACAAATGGATTGGCTGAGAGGTTTGTTCAGACCTTTAAAAAGGCAATAAAGGCAATGTATAACGACGACATACCACTACAACACAAGGTGGATAATTTCTTGTTTGCTTACCAGAATGCGACACATGCAGTCACCAACCAAGCTCCAGCCATAATGTTCTTCAACCGAAGGCTAAGATGTCGCCTGGATTTGCTCAAACCAAACATAAGACGAGATGTTGAGGATAAGCAATTCCAGCACATAAATGAGAAGCCAACCAGGAGCTTCAAGATAGGGCAACCAGTCTTGGCCCGCGACTACCGAACAGAAAAATGGCAGCCAGGAACGATATGCACACAGCAGGGACCACTAATGTACACAGTGGACGTTGGAGAGAGCATCGTGAGACGCCATGCTGACCAGATGCTAGAGTCACAGGAACAAGCCAAACCCATACCACGAGCAGGTGCACCTGGTAATCAACCCAAAGTACAGATTGCGTCTACCTCAGAAGCAGTGGTATTGGAAGCTGACGAACCAACCAATGACAATGAGCCAGAATCAACTCCGCCGCAAGAACAGGATACTCGAGAAAGGTGCTATCCAGTCAGGATCAGGAAGCCTCCTCAAAGACTGAACTTATAAATGATTATTTCAGTTGATGTATATAGTACAGAGAAAATTGTGATTGTAATTAGTTATTATTTAGTTGTTAAATGAATGTTATGTACTGTTTATCTAAAAGGGGAGGAATTGTTGTGTATGTGCCTTTAAGAGAAGAACTGATTCTATACTGCAGTATCGGCAGTGACCACCCTGTATATAAAACCATAGCAGGCTTCTGTATTTCAGTCTTGAATTACTCTCTGTTCAGTAAATACCTGTTTTATTGTTCTCCTGCAGTCTGAGTATTATTGATCCTCGGACACTACAATAACAGTCCCATGTGGTGGGGTAACTGCCAGACACAATGGCCGTGATTTTACCAACCTTGGTGGACGACGTCAGTAGCGAGTCCCGGCCTCACTCCTGTCTCCATCCCGGCCTCAGACATGACTTTCCCCTGATTGGGTGGGCTTAACAAGCCCAGCATGTTTCCCAGCCAATTGAATGAAGTGGGTCTGATGACGTCATTTGATGATGCGTCTTCAGCCAGTTTCCTTAAAGGGACCATGCGCAAATTTACTTTGACAGTTGTGCTGTCAGTGTTCTACAGCATTGAGGTGCTCTGCAAACAATGACAATCACTGCACAGAAGTGCACAGCTGCACCCAGGCTCTCCCATGACTCCCTCCATATGCTTGTGGAGGGAGTCACAGCACTCAGGGAGGTTCTCTTCCCTTCCAATGGGCAGAAGAGACCTCCCCAGGAGACCACGCAGCCTGGTTGCATATTGCACAGGTGGGCACAAGCAGGGACGTCATTAGGAGGGCCAGGCTGCAGTGGCGCAAACCTTTCAAAGATCTCAGTAGATCACAAAACGTTACTGCTAAGCCACACTCAACCTCATCCTGCTGTGCCACTCATCACATCCCCATCACTCTGCCTTCCCTACCCTACTCCTGCAGATCTTTACTCATACCAACTTACCTTGCACCTCCACCCATCCCTATCTACATTATCACTTCCCCATCTCACTAGCCACCCCTCACATTCACCCTCATCCTAGTCCAATCATACCAACCAACAACACACAAGGGTAGGCACTTGTGTGTTTTAGCCAATGTTCATGTGAAGGTTCTGTTAATGTGCTGTCAAACATTGAAATCTTTATTTTCAACACTTTGCATTCTTGGACAGATTTGTGTGCATCTTTGGAAGTGGCTTAGTGAGTTGTAGTGAATGGTGAGATGTAACGGTACCCCCTGCAATGCTGATGAGTGTGAAAGGAATGGCTTGGGCATTGTAGGGATGCTTTATGTTGTTGGTGTGGGGTGTTGCCAACCTGATGCATCATGTGGCAGCATCAAATGAAATGAATCTGGCCATGGTGAGGCAATCCCTGGTGTCCTGGGCAGCAATCTGTTCGGGTGCTGATGCCCTCTGTCCTGTGCAGCATCATGTGATTACGGAGAAGGTTGGTGTTGTTGGTGGTGCTGCTGGTGTGCCTGATGATGTTGGTGTTGGGGCTGATTGTGGTCAGATTCTGAGGATCAAGGTGAGAGAGTATAAAGTGCACCCATGCTAATGGAATAGACGGCAGGTGAAGTAGAGATGACAGAAGCAATCCGTCAATGGTGGGAGAGGTATTGAGGTCAGACTGCATGGAGACTTGTGTAAAGACTTGCAGAATTCTGACTCTGTAGTGGAAATGCAGTTTAGAGAAGCTCGTGGTTAAAGGAACATTTCTCAATCAGCTGGGAGCTTTGACTTGACATTTGAAGCTGTCAACTCATCAGCTGATTCAATGGCCAGTGACCTCCCACCTCAGCTTCACAGATGAGGTCTAGGCACAGCGGGAAACTGGTGGGCATCCTGTCAAATCCAAAAAGCTGGGGAAAAAAGGATTGATAAGTGGCTGTAAACAAACCACTTATACGACAGCGGGAAATGCAGGTGTGCACGTTTCGACAGCAGGTTCCTGACCCGCTGTTAATCATTTTAAATTTCACAGCTGACCCACCACCCATCCCATCTGAGCGCTGGCAAAATCGCAGCCAATGTCCATTCAACTGTGGGAGTTTGGTTTGAATCCAGCCCATCTGATCTTTCATTTCAGCTGTTGAGAATGTAGACGCCCTTCAGTCAGTCAAGGAAAAGGAGCAGAACCTTCTGGATGATGCACCATCACTCTCAGGCACCACACAGACTTCTGGATGATGCACCATCACTCACAGGCACCACACAGACTTCTGGATGATGCACCATCACTCTCAGGCACCACACAGACTTCTGGATGATGCACCATCACTCACAGGCACCACACAACCTTCTGGATGATGCACCATCACTCACAGGCACCACACAGACTTCTGGATGATGCACCATCACTCTCAGGCACCACACAACCTTCTGGATGATGCACCATCACTCACAGGCACCACACAACCTTCTGGATGATGCACCATCACTCTCAGGCACCACACAGACTTCTGGATGATGCACCATCACTCACAGGCACCACACAGCCTTCTGGATGATGCACCATCACTCACAGGCACCACACAGCCTTCTGGATGATGCACCATCACTCTCAGGCACCACACAGACTTCTGGATGATGCACCATCACTCACAGGCACCACACAACCTTCTGGATGATGCACCATCACTCACAGGCACCACGCAACCTTCTGGATGATGCACCATCACTCACAGGCACCACACAGACTTCTGGATGATGCACCATCACTCTCAGGCACCACACAACCTTCTGGATGATGCACCATCACTCACAGGCACCACACAACCTTCTGGATGATGCACCTTCACTCACAGGCACCACACAGACTTCTGGATGATGCACCTTCACTCACAGGCACCACACAGACTTCTGGATGATGCACCATCACTCACAGGCACCACACAGACTTCTGGATGATGCACCTTCACTCACAGGCACCACACAGACTTCTGGATGATGCACCTTCACTCACAGGCACCACACAGACTTCTGGATGATGCACCATCACTCACAGGCACCACACAGACTTCTGGATGATGCACCTTCACTCACAGGCACCACACAGACTTCTGGATGATGCACCATCACTCACAGGCACCACACAGACTTCTGGATGATGCACCATCACTCACAGGCACCACACAACCTTCTGGATGATGCACCATCACTCACAGGCACCACACAACCATCTGGATGATGCACCATCACTCACAGGCACCACACAGCCTTCTGGATGATGCACCATCACTCACAGGCACCACACAGACTTCTGGATGATGCACCATCACTCACAGGCACCACACAGACTTCTGGATGATGCACCATCACTCACAGGCACCACACAGACTTCTGGATGATGCACCATCACTCACAGGCACCACACAGACTTCTGGATGATGCACCTTCACTCACAGGCACCACACAACCTTCTGGATGATGCACCATCACTCACAGGCACCACACAACCTTCTGGATGATGCACCATCACTCACAGGCACCACACAGACTTCTGGATGATGCACCATCACTCACAGGCACCACACAGACTTCTGGATGATGCACCTTCACTCACAGGCACCACACAACCTTCTGGATGATGCACCATCACTCACAGGCACCACACAACCTTCTGGATGATGCACCTTCACTCACAGGCACCACACAACCTTCTGGATGATGCACCATCACTCACAGGCACCACACAACCTTCTGGATGATGCACCATCACTCACAGGCACCACACAACCTTCTGGATGATGCACCATCACTCACAGGCACCACACAGACTTCTGGATGATGCACCATCACTCACAGGCACCACACAGACTTCTGGATGATGCACCATCACTCACAGGCACCACACAGACTTCTGGATGATGCACCTTCACTCACAGGCACCACACAACCTTCTGGATGATGCACCATCACTCACAGGCACCACACAACCTTCTGGATGATGCACCATCACTCACAGGCACCACACAGACTTCTGGATGATGCACCTTCACTCACAGGCACCACACAACCTTCTGGATGATGCACCTTCACTCACAGGCACCACACAACCTTCTGGATGATGCACCATCACTCACAGGCACCACACAACCTTCTGGATGATGCACCATCACTCACAGGCACCACACAGCCTTCTGGATGATGCACCTTCACTCACAGGCACCACACAGACTTCTGGATGATGCACCATCACTCACAGGCACCACACAGACTTCTGGATGATGCACCATCACTCACAGGCACCACACAGCCTTCTGGATGATGCACCATCACTCACAGGCACCACACAGACTTCTGGATGATGCACCATCACTCACAGGCACCACACAACCTTCTGGATGATGCACCATCACTCACAGGCACCACACAGACTTCTGGATGATGCACCTTCACTCACAGGCACCACACAGACTTCTGGATGATGCACCATCACTCACAGGCACCACACAGCCTTCTGGATGATGCACCTTCACTCACAGGCACCACACAGCCTTCTGGATGATGCACCATCACTCACAGGCACCACACAGACTTCTGGATGATGCACCATCACTCACAGGCACCACACAACCTTCTGGATGATGCACCTTCACTCACAGGCACCACACAGACCTCTGGATGATGCACCTTCACTCACAGGCACCACACAGACTTCTGGATGATGCACCTTCACTCACAGGCACCACACAGACTTCTGGATGATGCACCATCACTCACAGGCACCACACAGACGTCTGGATGATGCACCATCACTCACAGGCACCACACAACCTTCTGGATGATGCACCATCACTCACAGGCACCACACAGACGTCTGGATGATGCACCATCACTCACAGGCACCACACAGACTTCTGGATGATGCACCATCACTCACAGGCACCACACAACCTTCTGGATGATGCACCATCACTCACAGGCACCACACAGACTTCTGGATGATGCACCATCACTCACAGGCACCACACAGCCTTCTGGATGATGCACCTTCACTCACAGGCACCACACAGACGTCTGGATGATGCACCATCACTCACAGGCACCACACAACCTTCTGGATGATGCACCATCACTCACAGGCACCACACAACCTTCTGGATGATGCACCATCACTCACAGGCACCACACAGACTTCTGGATGATGCACCATCACTCACAGGCACCACACAGCCTTCTGGATGATGCACCTTCACTCACAGGCACCACACAGACGTCTGGATGATGCACCATCACTCACAGGCACCACACAACCTTCTGGATGATGCACCATCACTCACAGGCACCACACAGCCTTCTGGATGATGCACCATCACTCACAGGCACCACACAGACTTCTGGATGATGCACCATCACTCACAGGCACCACACAGCCTTCTGGATGATGCACCTTCACTCACAGGCACCACACAACCTTCTGGATGATGCACCATCACTCACAGGCACCACACAGACTTCTGGATGATGCACCATCACTCACAGGCACCACACAGACTTCTGGATGATGCACCATCACTCACAGGCACCACACAGACTTCTGGATGATGCACCATCACTCACAGGCACCACACAGACTTTAGAAGCTAGGTTAGATGAAAGACTTCAGTTATGTGGAGAGACTGAAGAAACTGGGGTTGTTCTCCTTAAAGCAGAGAAAGTTAAGGGGATATTTGATAGAGGTGTTCAAAACCATGAAGGGCTTTGATAGCGTAAATAAGGAGAACCTGTTTCTAGCGGTAGAAGGGTCGGTCGCAGGTGACATAAGGAAAAAAAATTTACACAGCGAGTTGTTATGATTCGGGATACACTGCCTGAAAAGGTGGTGGAAGTAGATTTAATGATAACTTTCAAAAGGGAATTGGATAAATACTAGAAGGGGGGAAATTTGCTATGGGGAAAGAGCAGGGGAATGGACTAATTGGATAGTTTTTTCAAAGAGCCGGCACAGGCATGATGGGCTGAATGGCCTCCTTCTGTGCTGTGTCATTCTATGATTCTAAGTGCAGTGGAGCTAGGACAAAGGGATAGGATGCTACAGGTAGAGCTATGGTGTGGAGATGCCGGAGTTGGACTGGGGTGGACAAATGTAAGAAGTCACACAACACCAGGTTATAGTCCAACAGCTTTATTTGAAATCACAAGCTTTCGGAGCGCTGCTCCTTCTTCAGGTGAAGTGGAGAAATGCATAAAGACACAGCTTATATAGTCAGAGAATCATGTCAGATGTTTACAGGTAACCTTTCCAACTGCCATTTATCGCACCTCGGCAGAGAGATAATCGCAGCAGTCAAAGGTGTGAATGGTGCCCAAACAGGTCAGTCAGGGAAACATTACATCAAAGAACAATGAGGTGGGGTCACAAGGGGTCAAATATTGCAGATGCTGGGGTCTGTATGAAAAACAAAAAAAGACAAAAAACATTTTTTTTGGCTGGAAATCACAGCAGGTAGCAGGAGCATGGTACATCGGCGAGACCATGCAGACACTGCGACAACGGATGAACGGACACCGCGCAACAATCACCAGGCAGGAGTGTTCCCTCCCAGTCGGGGAACACTTCAGCAGTCAAGGACATTCAGCCTCCGATCTTCGGGTAAGCATTCTCCAAGGCGGCCTTCGAGACACACGACAACGCAAAATCGTCGAGCAGAAACTGATAGCCAAGTTCCGCACCCATGAGGACGGCCTCAACCGAGATCTTGGGTTCATGTCACGCTACATGTAACCCCACCTGACGCAGGGTCATCCAGACTCGAGTCGACATTGGCTTGTTCTCTCTACACAGATGCGGCCGGACCTGCTGTGATTTCCAGCCAAAAAAAATGTTTTTTGTCTGTTTTTTTGTTTTTCATACAGACCCCAGCATCTGCAATATTTGACCCCTTGTGACCCCACCTCATTGTTCTTTGATGTAATGTTTCCCTGACTGACCTGTTTGGACACCATTCACACCTTTGACTGCTGCGATTATCTCTCTGCCGAGGTGCGATAAATGGCAGTTGGAAAGGTTACCTGTAAACATCTGACATGATTCTCTGACTATATAAGCTGTGTCTTTATGCATTTCTCCACTTCACCTGAAGAAGGAGCAGCGCTCCGAAAGCTTGTGATTTCAAATAAAGCTGTTGGACTATAACCTGGTGTTGTGTGACTTCTTACAGGTAGAGCTAGCGAGAGTACATGGTCACATACTAGTTCTGCTGCAGAGGACTCAGATGCAGAATTCGAGGGGTCAGGCTACTGAAGAAGGTTGATGGGCATCTACCAGGAAATGTTAGGTGCACTGGGCAGCCTTGCAGAGAGCTTGCGCACAATGTCATGGAGCATGGGGGAGTCCAACTCCAACTTGTCTCAAGGCTTTGCACAGAGCTTGGAGACTACTAACATGAACGACTGGTCAGATCCATCAACACCACAGTGGTACCCACCATGGTGTAGCCTGTTATGACAGTTCTGGCAAGGCTCAGATGGCTACAATGGCAGCTCACACTGCTGGCATGGAAGCTCAAATGGCTGCCATCATTGTTTTAGGGGCCACTGTTGCAATGGGCTTCCAGCGGCATTGGCTCCACATCAGAGGCACCTACTGTCCTTTCTCAGGGCGAGTGCATGCCTGCTCCCCCACCAGCCACTCTACCAGTACCCTTGATAGTGCCATACAGCCCAGATTGATGCAGCCCATAACAAGATGAGCCCTCTAGGCCCAGAACTGTTCACAGTTGTCCTCCAACACTATCTGAACAGTCCTCAATGGAAGATCAGGAGCCTTCCACCTCACCAAGCTGTAGCCACTGGGGCAACACTTCGTAAGAGCATGAGGATAGGAAAACAAGCACACAAAACAGGCACTAAGGGCTTGCACAAGAGTGAGTCATGATTTTTTTGGGGAACGCTGTCAGAATACTTGTTTGATAAATTTAGTTTTTGTTCTGAATTCGGTGCTGGTGTTTATCCTTGTAGTGAAGTGAGTTTATGTATTCGCACCAATAGTGCTTCTCCGCCATGTTTTAGCGCCTCAGCGGGGATTCCATCTGCTCCTGAGACCTTGTTGTTCTTCAGTTGTCGGAATGCGTTTTCAACCTCATGCCGGGCTGGGGTTGTGCTGAGGTGGTGGCGGGTGGCATGCTGCGGGATGGAGTTGAGGACACTCGCATCGAAGACAGAGTCTCGGTTAAGACGATCTTCGAAGTGCTCCTTCCAGCGGGCACCGACTGCCTCTCTGTCCTTGATGAGTACCTCTCCGTTCTTGGCCTGCATTGGGATAGGACCTTGGGTGCTTGGGCCGTTGGTGGTCTGGACTGCGCTAAAGAATCCACGCACGTTGTAGTTGTCGGCTAGCTGCTGGATCTCCTGCGCTTTCTCTGCCCACCATCTGTTCTTTAGGTCGCAAGTCTTTTGTTGGACCTCGGCCTTCAGGCTTCTGTAGAGCGGCTTTCTTGCTCTCGAGTTCTGTTGCTGTTTCCAGATCAGGAATGCCTTGCGCTTGTGGCTTATTAACTCCTGGATCTCCTGGTCGTTCTCGTCGAACCAGTCTTGGTGTTTCCTGGTCGAGTGACCGAGCGTCTCTTCACACGTGCTGATTATGGAGGCCTTGAGTGCAGACCAGGCGCTGTGGGCACTCTGTGTCTCTGCATCACTGGGAGTTGTCAAGTTGGTTATGAGGCTGAATAGGGCTTTCTTAGCAGGGACTTTGAGTGCTCCAGCGTTGATTTTCCTGCGGCATTGCTTCTGTTGCCGCTGCTGTTTTGGGGCTATGTTGATGGAGATGACAGAGTGGATTAGGCAGTGGTCTGTCCAGCAGTCGTCAGCTCCTGTCATGGCGCAGGTGATGCGGACATCCTTGTGGTCCCTTGCTCGGACGATGACGTAGTCCAGCAGATGCCAGTGCTTGGTGCGACGGTGTTGCCATGAAGCCTTGTACTTGTCTCTAACGGAACAAGGTATTGGTTATGACAAGGCCATGTTCTAAGCATTTCGTCAGGAGGAGGGTACCGTTGGAGTTGGCTTTCCCTACCCCCTCTCTGCCGATCACACCTCCCAAGAGGTCTGTGTCCTTTTCAACTCTGGCGTTAAAGTCGCCAAGGAGGATCAGCTTGTCGCCCGTTGGGACTCGGGGCAAGGATTGTTCAAGGCTGAGTAGAATTCCTCTTTGGTCTCGCCTGTGGCTTCCAGTGTTGGGGCGTACACACTGATGACCATAGCGCACTGGTACCAGGCTAGGGCGTGAGGCGTTCGTTTATTCCACAAGGGGAGTCTCTGAGACATTCAACGAGCTCATTTTTTATGGCGAAGCCTACCCCATCGAGGCGGCGTTCTTCTTCAGGTTTGCCTTTCCAGAAGATGGTGTAACCACCACCTTTGCTCCTTGAGCTGGCCTTCCCCTGCCCGGCGGGTTTCACTTAGGGCGGCGATGTCTATATCAAAACGTCTGAGCTCCCGGGCAACGATAGCAGTTCGGCGATTCAGCCTGTCACTGTTGGGGTTGTCCATGAGTGTCCTGATGTTCCAGGTCCCGAACTTCATTTTAAAGGGTGGAAGATGCCTGTGCATGAATTCTTTTAACGTGGGGGCCTACTGTCAACAAGGGCAGAGGTCGATGATGAAGTCTAACACCGCCTTCAGTGTGCCAGTGCAGCCTTCGGAAGAGTGTTTGAAGACCAGGACCTCAAACCCGGCACCAAGCTCATGGTCTACAGAGCAGTAGTGATACCCACCCTCCTGTATACTTCAGAGACATGGACCATGTACAGCAGGCACCACAAAGCACAGGAGAGGTACCACCAACGCTGCCTCCACAAGATCCTGCAAATCCATTAGCAGGATAGGCGCACCAACGTCAGTGTTCTCGCTCAGGCCAACATCCCCAGCATCGAAGCTTTGACCACCCTTGATCAGTTCCGATGGATGGGCCACATCGTCCGCATGCCTGATACGAGACTCCCAAAACAAGCGCTCTACTGGGAGCTCCGACACGGCAAGAGAGCCCCAGGTGGGCAGAGGAAATGCTTCAAGGACACCCTCAAACCCTCCTTGAAATAGTGCAACATCCCCACCGACACCTGGGAATCCCTCGCCCAAGACCGCACAAAGAGGCATTCAAGGAGGAGATCTGGAGGGTTCAGATCAAATATGTGCCCTTAAAGAAAAAAGGTGGGACTAACAGCCCCCTGGGTGTCTAAGAACATACAAGGTAGAATAAAGAAAAAAAGGGAGGCGTATGACAGATACTGAGGGCTAAGTACAGCAGAATCTTTAGAGGAGTACAGAAAGTGCAGGGGTGCAATTAAAAAGGATATTAAGAAAGCAAAGAGAGAGCATGAAAAATTCTTGGCAAGTAAAATCAAGGAAAACCCAAAGATGTTTTATAAATATATTAAGAGTAAGAGGATAACTAAAGAAAGGGTAGGGCCTATTAGCGATCATGAGGGTAATCTGTGTGTGGAGGCAGGAGACATCGGTAGGGTTCTTAATGAATTCTTTGCATCTGTTTTTACAGAGAGGGGCGAAGCAGACATTGCTATCAGGGAGGAGGAGTGTGAAATATTAGATGAAATAAACAGTGCGAGAGGAAGTATTAAGAGGTTTAGCAGCTTTAAAGTGGATAAATCCCCAGGCCCGGATGAAGTGTATCCCAGCCTGTTAAGCGAAGCAAAAGAGGAAATAGCAGAGGCCCTGACCATCATTTTCCAATCCTCTCTGGCTTCAGGTATGGTTCGGAGGACTGCTAATGTGGTACCCTTGTTTAAAAAGGGAGAAAAGGATAAACCGAGTAATTAAAGGCCAGTCAGCCTACCCTCGGTGGTGGGAAAATTATTGGAAAGAATTCTGAAGGACAGGATAAATCTTCATTTAGAAAGACATGGATTAATCTAGGATACTCAGCACGGATTTATTAAGGGAAGGTCGTGTCTGACAAACTTGATTGAATTTTTTGAGGAGGTAACAAGGAGGGTAGATGAGGGTAGTGTGTTTGATGTAGTGTATATGGACTTTAGTAATGCTTTTGATAAGGTTCCACATGGCAGACTGGTCACAAAGTTAAAAGCCCATGGGATCCAGGGCAAAGTGTCGAGTTGGATTCAAAACTGGCTCGGAGGCAGGAAGCAGAGGGTAATGGTTGATGGGTGTTTTTGTGACTGGAAGGCTGTTTCTAGTGGGGTTCCACAGGGCTCAGTACTAGGTCCCTTGCTTTCTGAGGTATATATCAATGATCTAGACTTGAATATAGGGGGCACGATTAAGAAGTTTGCAGATGATACTAAAATTGGCTGTGCGGTTGATACTGAAGAAGGAAGCTGTGGACTGCAGGAAGATATCAATAAATTGGTCAGGTGGGCAGAACAGTGGCAAATGGAATTCAATCTGGAGAAGTGTGAGGTAATGCATTTGGGGAGGGCTAACAAGGAAAGGGAATACACATTAAATGGTAGGACACTGAGTAGTGTAGAGGAACAAAGGGACCTTGGAGTGCATGTCCACAGATCCCTGAAGGGGGTTAAGAAGGCATACGGAATGCTTGCCTTTATTAGTCGTGGCATAGAATACAAGAGCAGGGGGGTTATGTTTCAACTGTATAAAACACTAGTTAGGCCTCAGCTAGAATACTGCGTGCAGTTCTGGTCACCACATTACAGGAAAGATGTGACTGCACTAGAGAGGGTACAGAGGAGATTTACAAGGATGTTGCCGGGAGTAGAGAATCTTAGTGATGAGGAAAGACTGGATAGGCTGGGTTTGTTTTCCTTGCAACGGAGGAGGCTGAGAGGAGACCTTATTGAGGTGTATAGAATTATGAGGGGCATAGATAAAGTGGATAGAAAGGACCTATTTCCCTTAGCAGAGGGGTCAAAAACCAGGGGGCACAGATTTAAAGTAACTGGTGGAAGGTTTAGAGGGGATTTGAGGTGAAATTTCTTCTCCCAGAAGGCTGTGGGGTCTGGAACTCACTGCCTGAAAGGGTGGTAGAGGCAGAAACCCTAACCACATTTAAAAAGTACTTGGATGTGCACTTGGGATGCTGTAACCTGCAGGGCTACGGACCAAGAGCTGGGAAGTGGGATTAGGCTGGATAGCTCTTTGTTGGCCGGCGCAGACACGATGGGCCGAAATGGCCTCCTTCCGTGCTGAAACTTTCTATGATTGTAAGGAAAGTGGTAAGGATTGTGTAGCTGTTGGTGTCTGGGGAATGGGAGGGTTGATTTAGGTGAAGCGCTCCTCGATGAGCTGGTTTCGGAGAGCTCTGGCAGTTAGGGGCATTGGTGGCTGCTGCCTCTCCTCCTCCTGCACTTGTTGCTGCCTAGATTGTGGTAAAGGCTGGGCCCTCATGATGGCAAAGCAAACAACATCAAATCCGGATACCCACTCAGGGGTGTACTGCAAATCTCCTCTGGAACAGTCCAGGCAGCAGAAACATTGCTTGAGCAATCAGATTGGCTGCTTGATAATGTTCCTTATGGCATTATGGCTCTTGTTGTAGGCATGATCTGCCAGCTGTGGCGGGTTTCTAACAGGAGTCATGAGCCATGTCTGGAGGGCATGGCTCTTGTCACCCAATATCTGGCCTGTAACTTGGCAGCCTGGTTGGAATAAAGGTGGTACAGAGAACTGGTGTAGGATGAAAGAGTCATGACTGCTGCCAGGACAGCAGGCACAGACTTTGCATAATGCGCTGCCTGTGGTGGCAAACCAGCTATACGTTGAGAGAGTGGAACCCCTTTCGATCGCTAAAGGCTGGTGATAAGGAGCACGTATGGCACTTTGGACCCTGGGGAAGCCTGACATAGGGTCAAAACCTAGAGCTCTCTCGTCCTGCTTTGCTCTGTCCAAAGAGATGTAGGTTTTCCCCCTGGCTTAGAGAGCCTCAGTGACAGAAACAAGCCATTCAGCCCAACAGGTTCATGCCATGTTTATTCTCCACACGAGCCTCCTCCCACCTTTCTTCATCTAACCCCATCAACATATCCTTCTATTGCTTTCTCCCTCATGTGCTCATCTAGCGTCCCCTTAAATGCATCTATGTTATTCACCAACTATTTATGGCCCCTTGTTCTAGTCTCGCCTGCAAGTGGAAAAAGCTTCTCTATGTCTATCCTATCAATCTTAAAGACCTTTATAGGTCACCTCTCAGTCCTCTCTTTTCTAGAGAAAAGAGCCCCAGCCTGTTCAATCATTCCTAATAGGTATAATCTCTCAGTTTTAGATTCATTCTAGCCAATCTTTTTTGCACCTTCTCCAGTGCCTCTATGTCCTTTTTAGAATATGGAGACCAGAACTGTGCACAGTACTCCAAGTGTGGTCAAACCAAGGTTCTACACAAGTTTAACATAACTTCTCCGCTTCTCAATTCTATCCTTCTAGAAATGAACCCCAGTGCTTTGTTTGCTTTTTTTTTTTAATGGCCTTATTAACCTGCGTTGCTACTTTTAGTGATTTGTGTATCTGTAACCCCATCTGTACTACAAACTGGGAGATGTGGCTGATGTCACCTGGTGCAGCCTGAAAGGAGCCCGTGGGATAAAAGTTGAGGGCCTCGGCAGCTAGAGGCAGCGCTGTGCATTAGCTGATTCGAGGCTCGCATTGTGGCTGCAGCAGGTGACATAGCTTGGTGAAGCGAAGACACATTGCTCCTGAGTAAAGTTAATGTAGAAGTGTTCCCTGCATTCCCTCTGTGGATTTGGCCTCCAGCGCGGTGCCTTCCTCCTCCTCCTTTTTCTTTAGGCTGCTGCTCCTTCTCTGTGGTGTCTTCCTTGCTGCCCCCCCCCCCATTCTCCAGCTCTGAAGGCAGCCCTATGAGAGCACCCATGTCTGCAGCTAGATTATTTCTGAGGCAAACAACAACAGTGCAACATCTGCCTAATCTTTCTGTATTTAGACAAAGCGACCTTTCTTGAGTGATAAAACACACTAAAGAATACCCAGAAGTCAACTAGCAGCCTAAAATGATAAACCAGCAACTAACCGTTAAGTACAGCATTTTCCCTTTAAATAGCGCTGGTGAGAGAGGCCTTCCTGCCGTTTAGCGTCATGTTGTGCTGTGCAAGTTCAGCACGTGGCGAGTGAAGCACAGGAAAATTGTAAACAGGTCCTCTAGGAAGCACGAGACTCTAATTCGAATACATTATTCTGAGTTTTAAATGTTCCCAATGAGCGCTCCGACCGCCATCGCATCTACCTTATCCAATATGGCTGGAGGCGGACTTCTGACCAAAAATGTGCATGCACTTCGTGCCTGCCATATTTGGAGCTTAGTAGGCCCGTTGATCAGATTGTCCTGCAATCTACTAATGTTGTGCTACTATTGATTTCTCTTTATATTGTGGTAATGTTAACTTTTAGCCTTTGCTGTTAAGCAGAGAAGTATAAGCCAATGTAAAGTACCACTGGGCTGTTGGGCCAGGGCTGATACTGCAGCAATGATCACTTTCAGAATTAACGAATAAGGGACTTGATAAAAGACACGCATATTGCATACTGGTTCCTAAAGTTTCAGGGAAATTAATCATTTGATAACAGTGTTAGTATTGCAAAGGAAAACATCTGGGCATACATCATCCTTTTTAATTGGTACCAATGACACAGAAATAAAGACAGACTTATAATTAAAGGGGTTAGCCCACTGGAAAGAGCTTGTTAAATAAGGAAAATTAAAGTTATTGATAAAGGATAAGTCAATTAAATTCTTCTTATATGAAGTTGTATTTTAACTTTTATATAATTATGTAATGCAGAATTGTGTGGATTGTCACATAGAGGGGGTGAGAGAAATGTATAAAAACTGGTACAGGTAGTTTATAAATGAGTTTGTAATGAGTATTTGGATTTGTAAAGACTTAAGATACTGAGCTCAGAACAGTAACACTTTGATTCCCCAATCAATCATCAAGGGGATATAGACAAGCTAAGTGAGTGGGCAAGAACATGGCAAAAGGAATATAATGTGGAGAAATGTGAAGTTATCCACTTTTGTAGGAAAAATAGAAAAGCAGAGTATTTTTTAAATGGTGAGAGATTGGGAAATGTTGGTGTTCAGAGGGACCTGGGTGTCCTTGTACACAAATCACTAAAATTTAACATGCAGGTACAGCAAGCAATTAGGAAAGCAAATGGTATGTTGGCCTTTATTACAAGAGGATTTGAGTATAAGAGTAAAGACATCTTACTGCAATTATATAGGGCCCTGGTGAGACCACACCTGGAGTATTATGTACAGTTTTGGTCTCCTTACCTAAGGAAGGATATACTTATCATAGAGGGAGTGCAACGAAGGTTCACCAGACTGATTCCTGTGATGGGGGGATTGTCCTATGAGGAGAGATTGAGTAGGCTAGGCCTATATTCTCTAGAATTTAGAAGAATGAGAGGTGATCTCATTGAAACATACAAAATTCTTTACAGGGTTTGACAGGGTAGATGCAGGGAGGATGTTTCCCCTGGCTGGAGAGTATAGAACCAGGGGTCACAGTCTCAGAATAAGGGGTCGGCCATTTAGGACTGAGATGAGGAGAAATTTCTTCACTCAGAGGGTGGTGAATCTTTGGAATTCCCTACCCCAGAGGGCTGTGGAGGCTCAGTCATTGAGTGTATTCAAGACAGAGAGCGATAGATTTTTGGATATTAAGGGAAACAAAGGATATGGGGATAGTGCAGGAAAGTGGAGATGAGGTAGAAGATCAGCCATGATCTTATTGTATGGCGGAGCAGGCTCGAGGGGCCAAATGGTCTACTCCTGCTCCTATTTCATATGTTCTTATCATCAGGTATGGTTGTAAGTATGACCTTTTAAGTTTATGTTTAAGTACTACTGCATGTACTGTATGCTTAATAAACCTATGAAATCTAACTTCAATGTTCAAGAGCCTTATTGAAAACCTTACGCAAACAATACAAAGATGGAGGAGAATAAACTACTCCAAGTGGATCTTGATACAATGGAGGAATGTAGCCACGCTTGGCAAATGGTATTTAACTTCGATAAATGTGATGTTATGCATATGGGCAGGACTATCACAAAGACCAAGTATACTTACACCCTACAGGGTAGAGAACTGTAGTCTGTTGAGAAGAAAAAAATCTCATTGTTATAGTACATAATTCACTTAAGGTTCACAAGCAATGCCATGAAGTGATAGCCAAAGCAAATAGGGTATTAGGTTGCATTATCACGATGATTCTTTATAAAACAAAATACACCAGTTTTGGTCCCCTCACAAGGTGGGTGATATGGAGGCTTTCTAAAAGATTCAGAGGAGACACTAGAATGATACCCACTTTGTTACCCAGAAAGGCTTAAAAAACTGGGTATATTTACTCTAGAGATGCATAGGCTCTGGGGTGATCTGATAAAAGTGTTTAAAATAAGGAAGGGATTAGACTGTGTTCCTATTGACAAATTATTTCAATAACATAGAAAGGACCAGGGAGGACCAGGGATCATGTGTACAAGTTATGCAATGGCAGGACTAGATTGCAAGAACTTTTTCCTTTCCCAGAGGATAGCAGACCTATGGAATGAATTGCCAGCTTGGGCGGTGAATGCAGATTCACTGTATATCTTCAAAAGAGAGCAGGACCAATTCCTGGCTGGGGCGGCGATCACAACATATAAAAAGTAATTTGGAATACTAACTAAAATAAACCATGGCCATTGTTATCTTCTGGACTAGTTTTGATTGCCTAATGGGGTTGGTGAGGAATTTTCCAGACTTTTTCCCTCAATTAGCCATGGATTTTGATCTGTTTTTGTGTCTTTCCCAGGAGATTACATAGCTGCAGGAGGGTTGACTGTGTGGTAGGCTTGGTGGATCAGCTGGTCTTAATTTTCATTTTCTTGACTGTCCATCATTTTTGTTTGCAAGATTAGGTTGAGCCTGGTTGGAACAGTTAAGGAGGCCAAAGAAAGGTCAGGATGGGAATTACATAGTGAGCCACAGGTAGGTCAAGGCAACACTTGGGAGCAGAATGGAGGCATTCAGCAAAGCAGTTGTCTAATTTGCATCTGATCTTCCCAATGTAGAGGGAACCACACAGTGAACAGCAAATACAGGATAGAAGATTGGAGGAAGTGAATGAACAGGTATTGTATCTGCCACAGTTACACTGCAAGGAGTGGTGGAAGAGGAAAAATGAAACAAAAAGCAGAGTACTGCAGATGCTGGAAATCTGAAACAAAATTCTGAAAACACTCAGCAGATCAGGCAGCATCAAGTTAGGTTAATGTTTCAGGTCTATGATCTTTTCTCCACCGAGGCTACCTGGCCTGCTGAGTGTTTGAAGCATTTTCTCTTTTAATCCCGGAGGGAACTATCCCTTCAGAAAGTGGAGATGAAGGGAAGATGTGCTTGGTGGGGGAATCATGTGGAAGGTGATCTGGCAAATATGGGCGATTGTGAGATGGAAGGTGAGGAGAAAGGGAAACCTGTTTCAGTGAAAGGAGAGGGAAGGATGGAGAACAGAGGGATGGGAAAAAGAGCAGAAGCAGTCAAGAGTCAGGTCGACCAATGCTCAGGGGAACCTCAGCTGAGGAAACGGAGGACATTTCAGAAGCTCCGATACAAAAACTGGAGTTGGCACCCCCTCTTTTATCAACAGTAGAAATACTTGCTTATCTTTCAATTTTCTGCTCTAACAAATGGTCACACCTGAAACATTAAATTGTCTTTTATTTTTTTTACAGATGTTGACTGAGTTATTTTTACAGGTGTATTTCCAGCACTTTCTGTTTTTGTTTCAAATTCCCAACAGCTGCAGTTTTTTAAATTTATTTTAATTTTATATTAGCTAAAGTTTATGAAGGGTGGAGATGGGGAGGGAGGCTGGTAAGGCCAGCAGTTGAGAAATTAATCTCCAAGGTGATAAAGGTGTGGATAATGGGACCAACAGCAATGTAGATGAAGTTCTAGAAATGGAACAAGGCAGTCTTGGCCATTGTATAAGGCTCAGTTCAGGGTCAAATAGAAAGTACAGGTTACACGCTCCAAGTTCAGCCTAAGCAGCAGGTTGATCGAGTGGGAGTCGAATGTATAAAACTGCTGATTACAGCCAAATAATATGATGTCAATGTTGTCTTCTCATATACATGCACAGACAGTGAATGGTCACAGCAGAACATCGTCTGAGATGTTTTAGAGTGAAATGGAGAATTACCAGTTGTGAGAACCAAGCACAATGAAGTCCTTTTGAGATTTGTCAAAAGTTGCCAAAACCCATTTCATACAATAGCGATTTTTAATAATGCAGCTTATAAATATTTGGTCTTTAACCTTTTTTTTAAGTTATTGAGTTAGATTAACAGCGTGGGTACACAAGACACACGTTAATTGATCTGTTGCAACAGCAACGATTGACTGGATGTGTTACAAATCAGCCTCTTAATAAAAATGTAAAAGTGACCAGCCGGCTATTGGTTCAGTTACCATGTTACCTGCATTAGCGATGTGCAACGTTCCGATTTCACACATACTGGTTTCCGAGGTGCTCTCAGCATTGCCCTCATTTGCTTCAGTTGTGTTTGGGGCTTGGGAAGCTGCGGGTTCTAGTAGACAGGTGGTAGCTGTACAACCGCTCCATCGAACCTTTGAACTTTCATTACGCCCCAGCCGCAATATTCTGTCCATTTTCCAAAAAGCTTTAGCAAAAGCCACGTGGATCGCTCCATAAAGGTGGTCTTTGGTGCCTTTGCGCTCGGCTGTTGCTGAAGAGGGTGGAGTAATGTGCGAATCCTCGGCGGTGCTTTCAGAAAAGAGCAGATCGTACCCGGAGAGATACGCTCGTACTTTGTCGGACAGCGCGTAGGAATGTCCGGCCAGTGTCAGTTGTTCTAGAATCAGAAGAGGCAGATCTTTGGAAGCGAACTTTGCCGCAGATATTCCACAATAGCCATCAAAGAGTCCGATGAACCACGTATTGCTCCGGCCACCGTAACAATCCATAAAAACATAAGCTTCTTCCATCTGGGATTTCCAAAAAGCATTCCTGTCCTGACAGATCCCGAGGGATTTTATGCAGACATTCCTAGGCAGCCTTAGGGACAGCGGGACTTCTTCAGTACACATGATGGGCTTTTCTCTTAGAAACGGCCACCTTGACATCTGGTGTGACTTCACCATCTCGTAAGCGAAGTCGATCTTCTGCAGCTCCAGCGGGCTCCATTTCTTGGATCGCATCCCCTTGGCAATGATGCTCCGCCGGCGGAGTCGGAGGGAGAGCAGGCTGACTGGGCGATTGCCCGCACGGTACTGCAGCTCGCCAAGCGTGCGGTGCAGGGCCTTGTGGTGACGGACATTCCGTGCATGCAGCATCTTGTGACAGGTTAAGCATGCCACTGTCAGCACGGCGCACTGAGACCTATCTCGGGCTTGTGAAACCCGCAGGGCTGAACGCATGTTTTCGGGTGCTGGGGCTTGTGAAACCCGCAGGGCTGAAGGCATGTTTTCGGGTGATTTCGGAGGGATTTTAATGTTCTGCATGGAGGTATAAGAAGTAACTGTAAAGGCAAAGTAGGATGCTGCAATTGAATCGCGCTACTGTCGTATACAGTCGCTGGCACGACCTTGAATGAAGTGCAGAACGATGTTGCAGAGACATGTAAGAAGACATAAAATGAAAAAAAGGTTATATTTCAACTAGTCATCATAAATATATAAAACAAACATTCCCAACGCAATAGGCATGTTATTACGAGAGTTCGAGAAACCTATCAGAAAAACACTGCTAAATGCATTACGCAAATGTTTGACAGAATTTTTCAAAAAGTAACGTGAGCACCAAATTAGAATTATTTAAAAATATTTTTAATCTGACCAAACCAGTACCTAGAAAAACAACTTGCATTTACTCACAACATTTTAGAATAGCAACTTCCATTCAATTGTCCTGAAGCTCTCTCATCAGAAAGAAAATAGCAGCAGATCCATTTGTCAAACAGGTCAGCCATCAGAAGTGTATGCTCAGATATTTCTTTAAACTTATTCACTCATAGAAACAAAGTATTTACGTTGCAGGAGTTTGATGTGTTTCCAGCATTATCTTTTACCCCAGAGGGAACTATCCCTTCAGAAAGTGGAGAGGAAGAGAAGATGTGCTTGGTGACGAGATCATGTTTTAACTGCTGGAAGGTAATCTGGCAAATATGGGTGATTGTGAGATGGAAGGTGAAGACAAAGGGAAGCCTGTTTGCGGGAAAGGGCGGAAAGGAGGGGAAATGGCCAGGAATTTGCAGTTGGCAGCAAGCTGACCTCGAAGAAAGCTGCCGACAAATATCCAACGATCTCTGTAGCGTGAATTTTAGCTCTCCCGACAATAGTTTGAATCTGGCGCCAATCAAGCGAATCTCCAAGAATTCTCACAGACAGCAAACCAGAAAGCAAAATGCAGAGATTATAATTTACTTTCTATAAATTTTACAGAGAGTGAAATAAAGATTGGGACATACACATAGGATTAAGGTAGAAGCTGAAATATCATAAACAAACTTTAAAAATATATATTTTAAAAAAACTATGCAATTTTTATCATACTAGTGGAAAAATTTGACATTCCACAAATATAAAGTTAGTTTTTCAGGGCCAGAACAGTTGTTCAGCAGTCAATATGCTGTTAAAAATCTAGTCACACCTCTTTCAACAAGGCTTAACTTTTTTGCGGGGGGGGGGGGGTTTAACAGTGATATCCAGTGTAATAGGGGAAGTTTTTGTCCTTCAGTGGGTTTTGAATTGATTGCCAGCTCTGGGGAGTTCCACAGCGCAGCCTGTGGAGGAGCAGGGAATGACTGACCGCAACTTCTGGATTTTTGCGTTTATCTGCGCATGCGGCAACACCAGAAGTTGCTATCTTTTCACAGAAAGAAAGACGTGCATTTATATAGCGCCTTTCGCGACCACCAGACATCTCAAAGCACTTTACAGTTAATGAAGTACTTTTGTAGTGGAGTCACTGTTGTAATGTGGGAAACACGGCAGCCAATTTGCGCACAGCAAGGTCCCACAAACAGCAATGTGGTAATGACCAGATAATCTGTTTTTGTTATGTTGGTTGAGGGATAAATATTGGCCAGGACACATAACTCTCTGGAGTGGGACTTGAACCCACAACCTTCTCAGAGGTCAGTGTGCTACCAACTAAGCCACAGTTGACACAGGAGCACTGACAATGAACGCTGACAGTTTTGCCATCATTATCAACGCAAAGTCGGGCCATAAATATGTTTCCTTGTTCTTGATACACTACCAGAGGAAATAGTTTCTCAAATCCTTTAAACATCTCCATCAGATTACCCTCATCTTCAATACTCAAGGGAACACACGGCAAGTTTATGCAACCTCATAATTTAACACTTAAGCCCCCTTATCATTCTGATGAATCTGCGCTGCCTCTGACTAAAAATTCAAAAGCGACTAGCCGGCTATTTTTTCAGTTACCACATTACCTGCAATGTGCAAAGTTCCCATAACACATAAACTGGCTTCCGAGGTGCTCTCAGTTGTGTTCGGGGATTGGGAAGCCGCGATTTCTAGTGGACAGGCGGTAAGCTGTAACAACCGCTCCGACCGATCTTCGAGCTTTCATTACGGGCCTCAGCCGCAATAGTCTGCCTAGTGTCCAACAGGCTTTAGCAAAAGCGGTCTTGGGTGCCTTTGCTCCGGGCTGTCGCTGGAGCGATATGCGACTCCGCGGCAGAGCGGATGGAACCCGGGGAGGCAGGCGCGTTCTTCGCCGGACAATGCGAAGGAACGTACGGCCATTGTTAGCCGTTCTAGAACCAGAACGGGCTAGACCTTTGGAAACCACGAGCCCGACCGACCCGCACCGAGCTCCGGCCGCGGTAAAAACACATAAGCATCTGGAATTCCAAAAAAAAGCACATTTCCGTCCTAACAAGACCCGAGGGATTTTATGCAGGCATTCCCACTCAGGCAGGCTGGGGACAGCGGGACTTCTTCAGTAAACAGGACGGGCTATGGGTACCCGCATGGGTCCTAGCTATGCCTGCATTTTCGTGGGCTATGTGGAACACTTTGTTCCAATCCTACTGGGTCCCCTCCCTCACCTCTTTTTCCGGTACATTAATGACTGTATTAAAGGCTGTCTCCTGCTCTCGCCCTGAACTAGAAAATTTCATTCACTTTGCTTCCAATTTCCACCCTTCCCTCACCTTCACATGGTCCATCTCCAACTCTTCCCTTCCTTTCCTCGACTTCTCTGTCTCCATCTCTGGGGATAGGTTATTGACAAACACTCACTACAAGCCCACTGACTCCCACAGCTACCTGGACTACACTTCCTCCCACCCCGCCTCCTGTAAGGACTCCATTCCATTCTCCCAGTTTCTCCGTCTCTGCCGCATCTGCTCTGACGCTGCCACCTTCCATACCAGTGCTTCCGACATGTCTTCCTTTTTCCTCAACCGAGGATTCCCCTCTGCTGTGATTGACACGGCCCTCGACCGTGTCCGTTCTATCTCCCGCACTTCTGCCCTCACCCCTGCCCCTCCCTCCCGGAACCATGATAAAGTTCTCCTTGTCCTCACCTTTCACCCCACGAGCCTCCACATTCAACGGATCATTTCCGCCACCTCCAGCGTGATCCCACCACCAAACGCATCTTCCCCTCACCGCCCCTTTCAGCATTCCATAGGGACCGCTCCCTCCACGACACCCTAGTCCACTCCTCTACCAGCCTAAGCACCCCTTCCCCTTCGCCCGGCACCTTCCCATACAAGCGCAGGAGATGCAATACATGCCCTTATACCTCCCCCCTTCCCACTGTCCAGGGCCTCAAACACCCCTTCCAGGTGAAACAACGATTTACTTGTACCTCCTGCAATTTAGTATACTGTATTCGCTGCTCACGATGTGGTCTCCTCTACATTGAGGAGACCAAACGCAGATTGGGTGACCGCTTTGTGGAACAGTTCCGTTCAGTCCGTAAGGGGGACCCCGAGCTCCCGGTGGCCTGTCACTTTAATTCACCGCCCCATTCCCACTCAGACCTCACCGTCCTCGGCCTCTTGCATTGTTCCATGGAAGCTCAGCATAAGCTCGAGGAACAGCACCTCATCTTTCGATTAGGCACTCTACAGCCGTCTGGACTCAACATAGAGTTCAACAATTTCAGATCATAACCTCGGCCCCTATCATCATTATACATATATTTATTTTCCCTTTCTTTTTTTTAACCCACACTTTCGTCTGAGCTTTTTTCTTCCCTCCCACATGGCAGCTGTCCTTCATTCTGCCAGGGCCATTCACACTTCATCCAGAGCCATCCTTTATTCCTTGAATATCTCTTAATGTCTCTCAATGTTTCTTAATCTCTCCTGCTTTCTATCCTATCTCTGACCTTCCCTTTTGTTCTTTCATCCCCTCCCCTTTTCCCAGCCCCCACTTGCTTTAAAATCTATCCCTCTTCCTGCTTTTTTTCCAGTTCTGACGAAGGGTCTTCGACCTGAAACGTTAACTCTGTTTCTCTCTCCATGGATGCTGCCCTGGCCTGCTGAGTTTTTCCAGCATTTTCTGTTGTTATTTGGGCTTTTCACATTTAATGTTAACAGGCCGTCATTTACGGCACCTGCGGGTACGCACGCGTCCGTAGGGGCAGCGCAAGTTCTGGGTTGAGGCATGCCAAACGCATGCGTGAAAACCTGGAACTTGCGATCTGTCAAGAATCTTTTTGACAGATGATTCGCACCCCCAGGAGATGGGCCTCTGCGGGTGGAGAGTTGTGCTATTTTCTTACGCCTGCTTTTACCAGCGTAAGAGTTTTAAAAAAGAAATGTTATCACTCATTTATACATTAAAAACCCTGTCCAATAAGGTAAGTTTATTTTTATTTAAAACATATACTTTTTTTTCCAAAAAATTAAATTTCTGTTGAAAATATTTAATTAAATGGCATTTTAATTAATTTTAAATACATACATTTTTTTATTTCATGTGTTCATGTATTTTTTTAAGTGATTCCCCATTCATACTTATGGGAGTTCCGGATCTACTGAATACCCATAAGTATGAATGGGGAATCCCCTTTCATTGGTTGGGCCGGCCCACGTGATCCCAAGGGCACTTGTGAACGGCATGTGCCTGTGAGATCTGTAGGCCTCTTCCCACAGGTACCCAGAGAGGCACAGGAGCACGAACCTCCCAGACGACCAAGTAAATTCGTAGATTTGTTTGCAGGACTGCAAATTTTGGGCCAATATTGTAAACGGCCACGTTGACATCTTGTGTGACTTTTCCAGCTCGTGCACGAAGTCGATCTGCTCCAGCGCCAACGGGCTCCATTTCTTGAATCGCAGCCTCTTGGAAAGGATGCTCCCTCGGCAGAGCAGGCAGGGTGCCCGCGCGGGCGCCGCGTGCTGGCGGACGCTTGGTGCATGCACTTACCTGCTGCAGATTGAGTAGGGCCCGGGGCTGAAGACTGTGCTCCTCACCCGTGGGGAGGTGTCAGCAGAGACCGGGCAGTAACTGCAAAAGTTAGCCCGCTGCAATGAAATCGCGCTACTGCCGTAAACAAGAAGACTCTCCGTTGACACGAACTGGAACGAAGCGCAGAGACATGTAAGAAGGCATAAAATGGGTGAAAAAAGGTTATATTTCAATTTGTCAGAAAAATATAAAACAAGCCTTCCCGACACAATAGTCATGTTATTACAAAAGAGAGTTAAAGAAACCTATCAGAAAAAACACAGCTAAATGCACTAATCATTTTTCAAAAAGTAATGTGAGCACTGAATTAGAATTATTTCAAATAATTTTAATCTGACTAAACCAGTACCTAGAAGAAGAACTTACATCTACACACGAGGTTTTAGGGTAACAACTTGCATTCAATTACTCTGAAAATCTCTTCGAAAAAAATAGCAGCAGATCTATTTGACACAGGTTGAAAGGATCATTACTAGTCCTAGCCCCTTTCGGGCTACCCCAGATCAGGCGTATTCCCCAGACGTTCACCTTCAACTAAAGTTAGAGGTAGCTGAATCCTAAAGACGCTTAATTGGGTCTAAAGGTTCAGACTATCTCTCCCTAAAGGAAAGGAACGACCTGAAGAGGTTACTGTCCTCCAGATAGCACTTCTAATAAGTTTAACTAGACTAACCTTCCGGATGTTATGAGGGTCCGGAAAACTCCTCCAGAATTCTGCAACTCCTCACCAAAGAGTATACAGAGATTGAGTTCACGAGTTTGATACAGAAGTACTATGTGAGGCAATTCTAAAAAAATATAGATTTATTAAAGAACCGACATGTAACTTACAGCTGGTGATTCAGTCGCAACATTTAACAGTTCCAAATACAGAAAACTTACAATTCTTATCAGAGATTCTTATTCTCAAATCTTAACTTTGTTACATTTTTACATTTCTTAGTCTTATTCCAGAATATCCACCAAAATCAAATACCTTTGATCCCCGAGACTCAAAGAGTTCTAAACTTACAGAGCCTGCCTCTGAAGCGTGAGAATCGCTTTGCCTCTTTCAGCAAAGTTCTATATTTATACCCTTTCTGCAGTGGTATATCCTTTGAAGTTTTCTGCTAATGTAAGCTAATTATCTCTAGTCATTTTTCTGTTGACTCCTTCTATTCTTACTGTCAGTTCAACTGTAGCATTAAGAATTATGGCCTAAAAATTCGGTGGGCTGCGCCAGTAGTTAGCACCCAAAGAGGGCACTTAGTGGCTTTAGCGCCACTGGCCACGCCCCCCGTGAAATTTAGCGGGGTGCTAATGGCGGCGTTAGCCTGTAGCACTGCGCCACCACCGATGATGTCATCGGTGTGCGCAGCGCCCCGCTACCGCCCTGATCGCGATATTGGGTCGCGCCTCCCGCTGTAACGCCGGTCGCAATTTGCGACCGGTTCAGGGGGGCCGACCTGCGGCGGTAGTGGCGCTAATTAAAGGGGAGGTGTGGGGCGGCCATTTTTTTGCTGGCTGCCTGCCAGCACCTCCTTGCGCCACCATCCCCGGCCTCCTGAGCCCCCCCGGGCAGTGTTGGCTGTGCCCCAAGAGCCCGGCACTTCTCCTCGGTGCCGGGCTCTTTTGCCAGCACTCGCGATCCCTGATTGCGCTGGTGCCGGCCCCTCCCCTTTAAGAAGGGGAGGAAGGCCTGCAGTACCGCAGCGCGCCGTGCCGCAGCGTGTGGCGCTGCGGCACGTTGCGCTGCGATATTCAGTTTCAGCGCCCCAAGAGGGACGAGGGGCGCCTCGAGCAGCGCCCCGCTTCCGTTTGGGGTGCTGAAACTGAATATCGCGCTGGCGCAATCGGCTCCTTCCGGGGCGGAACTTCTGGCGCCCAGGCGAGCTTGGCGCCCCAAATGGGGCGCCACCGAATTTCTAGTCCTATGTCTCCTCCTTTAGGTGTTCGAAGCTTATCATAAAAACAATGTGACAGCAGTGGTTCTATTTGATGTCATCTTTATCATAGTCTTCTATTTGTATCTTTTGTATTTAGAACACCTCAACTGGTTATGCCACAAGCTTCATGTCTCCTAGGTGTTCCAAGTTCAACACAAAAACAATGTGATGGCTGTTGCCTCCCATGTTTCATTTGATGTTATTTTTACGAAGGCATTCTGTGCAATTCTTTTTACAATGTGTAAATTAAAAACACCTCAACTAGGGTGATCTATGCAATTCTTATTTACCTCAGTTGGTTGTAACATATAATCGTGTCTCCTGTTGCATTGGATGTCAGGTGTTTCTTTTACTTTATGTCATTTTTACAAAGGCACATGTTTCTTTAATGTTTTGTGCTTCTTTCCGAAGTGTTGGTTTAATACAATATAGCTGGGTATGGCTATTGTGTTTTTTCCAAGCTGCAGACTTCCTGGAACCGCCAACCTGCTGCTTCAATAGGGCTATTGTTTCAGTGTCAACAACCTATCTTATCTCAAAAGCCTGTATGCTGTTTACATCTTTTGATTGTTAAGGCTTCCAGACTTCCAGACCCAGTATGTCATGTTTTAATAAGTCAAAATTCTGTTCATAGGATGGTGTATTTTTCTGACAAGGTCAGGTCTCAGAAGTGCATGTTCAGATATTTCTTTAAAATTATTCAGTCATGGACACAAAATATTTACTTTGCAGGAGTTTAATGTGAAATAAAGTCTTTTGGCTTAACCATAATTATCTGTTGCATGCCCCCTTTATTTTATGAAGGCATACTTTGTTGCTAGACGTTGTCTTAGAAACAATTTATTAGAAACTAGAGTAAGGAGTGATCCACTGTTACCTAAATTTGATTATTATTATTAGGGAATATACATGGACAAAAAATAGCACAGCTTCAGTAGTCAGAGTTCTTTCTCTGTGTAAACATAGTTTATAGAATCCTTAATGAATTGGCCTGCTGGGAGGGAATAAAGGTTTTGTTGGGGAATTGTTGGGATTGGTTGAGGTGATGGATGACTGCAGATGTATTGTGGGGAATAGACAACCAATACCTAAGCAGTTGGAAGTTTGAAAGTGCAGTTTTAAGTGCCTTGGGGGAGAGTTTTTTCCAGAAGCAGTTGTGGAAGGAATTATGCATGGTAAGGGGTAGTGGGATATGGTTGGTGAGGAAGAGAAAGTGTTCGGGTTGGCCTTGCATGTGATTGAGACCATGGGAGTAGAGAGTCCATGGGAGATAGCAAGGTTGAGGGGTGATTGTGAATATGGGAAGGAAATTATATGGAGGGAGAATTTTAGGGAGTCCAGGGGTGCTGTGAATTCAGAGGAGAGGAAAAGGGGAGTTGAACTTGAAATCACCAGAGGATGAGGAGTTGCTCAATGCAGAGGCTGAGGGAAGATATCAGGGTAAGAAACTTGTGGGTGGAGCTTATGAGTGGATAGACAATGAAGATTTTAATGGAGAGATGAGTGGGGTAAAACAAGGTGAGGTGCTCAAAGGAGGGAGGATAAGCTATGAGAGGAGTAGGGGAGAGATCAAAGTGTGATTTGATGATAAAGGCCACACTGCCACCACATGGTTTGGGCAGGGCAGGGGCTGGAAAGTATAGTATTGCAGGGAAGCTTCATTAACAGGCAAGGTATCACCGCCTGTGAGCCAAGATTCAGTCAAGGTGTCAAAGTAGTCATCCACAATAAGATCATGGATGACAAGTTTTTGTGAGTGAATGGACATTCTGGAGGGAAATGCAGAGAGAGCTATTGGCAAAGTCCATGGGAGCAGTGGGGTGAGTAGGATGGAAAGGAGGTTAACAAGGTTAGCCTCCAGTAGACAAGTTGGATGGGAAGGTTGGTTGGAGCCAAGGATGGGGCAGTTGGGGTTGATGCTTGTAAGGAGGCAGCGATGGGTGCCTTCATGGGCCCTTTAGCAATAGCAGAGAAAGCATAGGTAGTGGACTCCGCCACCTGCTCTGACAATTCTCATACTTTATGGGAGGCTGCCCACAAAGCTTCTCGGTGTTCTCGATGCTCAACCATTGTTGGACTGTTCGATCCTCAGCCACTGTCTATTTCACATCCACAACTTCCTCATCTTGGCACCTGGTACTTTATGATTCACCCAGTAAAATGCCTTGATTTGTGCTATGTATACCCCCTGGTGCTTTGATCTGTGAAAGTGTCTGTCACCAGATGTATCCAAAGAGGTGTCAAGGGATTCATAGATTGGTGTCAGTTTCAGGGACCAGCTTGTTCTTCATCAGTTCTGGTGTCCATACTTAAGAAAAGACATACTTGCTCTCGAGTCAGTACAAAGAAGATTCACTCGGTTAATCCCGGGGATGAGGGGATGGGCATATGAGGAGAGGTTGAGTAGATTGGGACTCTACTCATTGGAGTTCAGAAGAATGAGAGGCGATCTTATTGAAACATATAAGATTGTGAAGGGGTTGGATCGGGTGGATGCGGGGAGGATGTTCCCGATGATGGGTGAAACTAGAACTAGGGGGCATAGTCTTAGAATAAGGGGCTGCTCTTTCAAAACTGAGATGAGGAGGAACTACTTCACTCAGAGGGTGGTAGGTCCATGGAATATGCTGCCCCAAAAAGCTGTAGAAGCTACATCATTACATAAATTTAAAACAGAAATAGACAGTTTCCTAGAAGTAAAGGGAATTAAGGGTTACGGGGAGCGGGCAGGAATTTGGACATGAGTCTAGGTTCGGATCGGTCATGGCCCTGTGGGTAGCGGAGCGGGCCCAGGGGCCGTGTAGCCTGATCCTGCTCCTATTTCGTGTGTCTAATTCTGTTAGATTCAGGAGATAGTTCTGTGATAGAGATTGGCGGTTAGGATCAGATCAGCCATGATCTTATTGAATGGCGGAGCAGGCTTGAGGGGCCGATTGGCCTACTCCTGCCCCTATTTCTTATGGTCTTATGTTCTTATGTTCCGCCTCCTCAACTGCACTTTTTGGGAAGTAGTGAGACCTATGGCATTACTACATGAGACTGGTATGAATGTGCTGCATGGCTACAAAAATTGAAAACACATAATGGTGATCATATTTTAGATTTCCAATAAGCGCTTCTTAATTATTTGGCTTTTGTATGACCTGGTCTGTTTAATTGGTATAGGACAACAGTCCCTCTGCTGTCAGCCGTGGCTCAGTAGGTAGCACTCCTGCCTCTGAATCAGAAGGTTGTGGGTTCAAGCCCCACTCCAGAGACTTGAGCACAAAATCTAGGCTGACACAGTGCAGTACTGAGGGAGTGCTTCACTGTTGGATGTTCCATCTTCAGATGAGACGTTAAATGAGGCCCTGTTTGCCCTCTCAGGTGGATGTAAAAGATTCCATGGCACTATTTCGAAGAAGAGCAGGGGCGTTCTCCCTAGTGTCCTGCCCAATATTTATTTCTCAACCAACACCAAAAACCCCCCCAGATAATCTGGTCATTTATCTCATTGCTGTTTGTGGGATCTTGCTGTGTGCAAATTGGCTGCTGCATTTCCTACATTACAACTGTGACTACACTTCAAAAGAACTTCATTGGCTGTAAAGTGCTTTGGAATGACCCGAGGTTATGAAAGGCGCTATATAAATGCAAGTCTTTTTATGGTTTCTTTCATTTCTCAATTACCCTAGTGGCAGGTCTCCCATCATAAACAGGAACACAGTCTATTTTATATACCTCTATCAATTCACCACAAAGTCTATGCATCTCTAAAGTGAATAGACCCAGCTTTTTAGGCCTATTTGAGTAACTAAGGTTGTTTAAGCTGGGAATCATTGTTGTGGTCCTCCTCTGAACCTTTTTTTAAAGCCTCTATATCACCCACCATATGAGGGGATTAAAACTGGATATAGTATTCTAAATTTTGTCTAACCAAGGTCTTGTACAAGTACAAAATGGTGTGTTTGTTTTATAATGAATATAACTATTTGCTTTGGTTATGGCTTCTCGGCATTGGTCATGAACCTTCAGAGAATTATGAACGATAATGCCAAGATCCTTGTTTCTCTCAACCAATTTCAGTTCGGTTCCATATAAAGTGCAAGTATACTTGGTGTTAGTTCTGTCCACATGCATAACACTGCACTTACCTAGGTTAACTACCATGTGTTAGAGTTTGATTCATTCTGCCAGAGCTTCTAAATCTGCTTACCAAAATTTGTTCCCTTTCACAGTCCTAATAGTTAAAGAAATTTTCGTATCACCTACAGACTTGCAGACCATTGCCGCAAAACCTATATCTAGACCAGCTTTGGGGAAAAGGTAAGTGCACTTACAGCACTGCTTGTGGGCTAGGAGGAGCAGGAGTGCTTACCCCCCACCCCGGCCCACCTAGCTTACCCGCTTCCCTGGGATTGAACCCCGCCCCCTCTCCCCCCCCCCGAATTCAAACCTGTCCCTGTCAATATCAGGACCAATATTTCTGCAGTTTTGAATTTATCCCCCTTCAAGTCCAGATCATGTCCTGTGGTTCTACTGTTCTGGACAAAGTGAAACAACTTGTTATGGTCTACAATATCTAGTTCCTTTAGAATTCTAAAAATAGCAATCATATCATCTCTCAACCATCTCTTTTCCAATTTACATAATCACTCCTCATAATTCAATCTCTCCATCCCCTGAATCATTCTGGTTTCCCTCTTCTATATCCTTTTTGTACTGCGGCGACCAGAACTGTACACGGTATTCTAAATGCGGTCATACCAATGATTTATAAAGTGTCAGGATTACCTCACTATTTTTTCTCACTCACTGCCACCGAGCATTGTCGCGATAGCTTCAATTTATTGCCATCAAGACCCCAGATCTCTTATTTTTCATACACTATGGCCGGGATTTTGCTCACCTCGGCAGGTCTATGGTGGGCGAAGTCGGTAACGGGTCCCGACCCCGCTGCTGGCTCCATCCCGCTATGTGAAATGAATTTCCTTTGATAGGCTCACCCAGCGCATTTCCCGGCCAATTAGAGGAAGCGGTTCTAGTGACATCATTTGATGACCCGTCATCAGCCGGTTTCCTTAAAGGGACCATGTCCAAATTTATTTTGACATTTGTGCTGTCAGTGTTCTACAGTATTGAGGTGCAGCAAGCACTGACAATGACTGCACAAAGGCACAGGGCTGCACCCAGGCTCTACCATGACTCCCTCCATATGCTTATGGAGGGAGCCACAGCATGCAGGGAGATCCTCTTCCTTTCCGATGGGCGGCAGAGACCTCCACAGGAGATCAACACAGCCTGGTTGCACGTTGCAGAGGAGGTCACCAGCAGGGATGTGGTCAAGTGGACCTGGGTGCAGTGCCACAAACGTTTCAATGATCTCAGTAGATTATGAAACGTTAGTACAAAGCTACACTAAACCTCATCCTGCTGTGCCTCTCATCACATCCCCATCACTCTGCCTTCCCTACCCTACTCCTGGAGATCCTTACTCACACCAATTGACCTTGCTCCTCCACCCATCCCTCTCTATCTACATTATCACTTCCCCATCTCACTAGCCAACCCTCACACTCACCCTCATCCTAGTGCAATCATACCAACTAACAGCACACAAGGGTAGGCACTTAGGTGTTTTATGCAATGTTCATGTAAAGTTTCTGTTAATTGGTGTCAAACATTGAAACCTTTATTTTCAATACTTTGCGTTCTCGGACAGATTTGTGTGCACCTTTGGAAGTGGCATAGTGAGTTGCAGTGAATGGTGAGGCATAACGGTAACCCCCGCAATGGCAATGAGTGTGAAAGGAATGGCTTCGGCATTGTAGGGATGCTTTATGTAGTTGGTGTGGGGTGGTGCCAACCTGCTGCATCATGTGACAGCCAGGGTGTACAGCATCAAGTGAAGTAAATCTGGCCATGGTGAGGCCATCCCTGGCCTCCCAGGCAGCAATGTGGTCGGGTGCTGATGCCCTCTGTCCTATGCAGCATCAGGTGATTGCGGAGAAGGTTGGTGTTGTTGTTGGTGCTGCTGGTGTTGGGGCTGATCGTGGTGGGATTCTGAGGACCAAGGTGAGAGAGTATAGAGGGCACCCATGCTGATGAAATAGATGGCAGGTGAAATAGAGATGACAAAAACAATCTGTCAATGGTGAAAGAGGTAATGAGGTCAGACTGGATGGAGACTTGTGTAAAGACTTGCAGCATGGTGAATCTGTTGTGGAAATGCAGTGAGGAACAGCTTGTGGCTGAGGTATGATATCTCTGTAAGGTGGGAGCTTTTACTATGCATTTGAAGCTGTCAACTCATCAGCTGTTTCAATGGCCACTGAACTCCCGCCTCAGCTTGACAGACATGGACCCCATGGGCGAGCTGTCAAATGCAAACGGTTAGCTGAAAATCATTCTTAAGTGGCTCTAAACAAGCCTCTAATTACCTGAATTGGGTCGCCCGCCGCTGCCTTTTGGGTCTGCTCAGCGCTGACAGTCCCAACATCAGGAAAGGCGGGTGGGAGTGAGTTGACAGCGGGTTCCCCAGAAAATTACGGCCATTATTTTCTTTCCATTTAAGTAATAGTTCTATCCTCGATTTTTTTGTCCCCATGTGAAGCACTTTGCATTTCTCTCCATTGAATTTCATCTGTCACCTGTCTGCCTGATTCCTAAGTATATGCAAATCCTCCTGTGGCTTACCTGGTTCAGCTTTGCAGATTACTACCTTCATTAGCTTTGCATCATCTACAAATATAGACTCTGTGCTTGTGACTCCTTGCTCCAGATCATTTATGAAGATATTAAACAAAAGAGGTGCCAAAACAGACCCCTGTGGGACCCCACTGGTAACATTCTCTTAGCTGATGACAATCACTGTACCAGCACTCACTGGGATCTATTGGTCAATGAACTACGTACCCATTGTAAAATATTTCCATAGGTTCCCACTTTCTTTATTTTCAGTACCAGCCTTTCCAGAGCAGCTGTATCAGAGGCCTTACTGAAATACCAGTACGCCATATCCACTGCCTTAGCCTTCTCAAGCTCCTTCGTCACACCCTTAAGGAAAACCAGTAAATTAGATTGGCAAGACCTCTCATCCATGAACCCATATTGGCTAACTTTTATGATTTTATTTCAATCTTGATGTTGTATGATCTTATCTCAAATAAATGTTTGCATAACATTATGCACAATGGACATCCAACTCACTGGTCTGTAATTTCTTGGGTCATTTTGCTACATTAAAAAAAATAGGAACATCATTGCCTTTCACCAGTCCCCATAGATAGATTAGCCTGTTATAAAAGTGTCTTATTAATGGCCCAGAACTTCGGGTCTCCACGGGTGAGTACGCACGGGGTACTCACCCGTAGGCCCAATGGAAGTGCCGGTTTCCTGCATGCACTGCGCATGCACGGGAAACCAGCACTTCCATTCCCCTGAAAGGCAGGGTTAAGAGGTCGAATGCGTGCACGGGAGAGGCTGTGCGTGCGCATCGAACTTGCGGTTTTTTTGCAGGTTTTCCCGGGCGGGTAAGTCTCCAGAAGTTACACATATAAAAAGCAGGTGTAAGGCTTGCTTTTTACAAGGTAAGTGGTGAATTAATTAAAATTAAAACATTTTTTCCACAGGTTTATTATTTTTAAATACTTTAAAGAAAGGTAAGTTTATTTTTAGCCCCGTTAGAAAATAAAATAATTATTTTCAAAAATTTAAATTATTGTTTAAAATAATTATTTCATGTAATTTATAGTTTATTTAAAAAATGTGATTTTTTAAAATTTATTTGAAGATTTAGTGATGTTTTGGGGCCCGTAGTATTTCTAAGTTTTGACAGCTCTTCCTGTCAAACTTATGAATGGGCATTTCCCTGCTCCGATTGGCTCCCCATGGCCCACGTGATCCCAGGGGACGCATCGAACTAACTGTACCCCTGGGATATGCAAGCACTGCGTGCCGGCAGTTGGAGCAGGCCCAGGATCGGAATTCCACGGGGGCCCACAGCTCAACAGCCAGCGCGCAAGGTAAGTGCAGATCGGGGGCTTACACCCGCGGGAAGCCCCGACCCAAATTTCTGGGCCATTGTCAATCTTCTGAAGTGACATGAGACACTGTGGAATCCTATATACTATCCACTGGCAAGTTTACACTAAAAGTATTGTTAACCTGGTGTTCCACTATATCCCTTGCACTTAATTAGGAACCTTTAAAATAAAATTTTACCAATTTCCGCCGATAAATTCACAGAATTTTTGTGGGTGATGAACTGGTAAAATGTGATTTCGCTTGAATTTGATTTTTTTTTAAATGATAATTTTGTACTCTTGCAAAAAATCAGGTCTGGAAATGTGTACGCATTACATCCATATTGTCAGAATGGATGTTGAAGGGCTTTGATAACTATTGCTATGTTATAAGCAAAATGGATATCTATATATATAAATCGGTACTTCTGTCTGTCATTCTGTCATTCTGTCTGTCATTCTGTCTGTCATTCTGTCTGTCATCGCGTGTGCGTCTTGCGGGTATGCGCTCGAAAGTTACAGGGCGTACCTACGCGCGCGTTACCTCCAAAGAAAGCTTACGCTTCCGAGACGGTTTTAAGCGTATTTACGTTTCGGCCGGGCTAAAATCGCGCCCGCGGTATCCCAAAAACCTTCAACATTCCGCTCATTAGCATCTCATTATCCGCTCATTAGCGACAGAGTGACCTCAAGCTCGACCAATCGTACGCCGGGTTGCTGGCGTGTGCCGCCGGGCCAATCGGTGCGTGTGTGGCCGGGCTTTATCGTTCTGAACCGAGGTGAGTCGCCGCCATCTTGATTCCAAACTTTTCCTTTCTTTTTCCCGCTTTCTGCGTCTTAAAAAAAAACGTTGCTTTTAAAACACATATTGTTTTTTAAAAAAATGATTTAGAAAGTAATTAACTTATCTAATCTCATTAATTTTCCTACCTTTCCCCGTTTTTCCAGGTAGGCCTAGAAGCCTCGGCGTCTCCTCCGCACCCACGCCCGAGCTAGGCACCTCCCGGCCCCACTCAAAGGCTGGAGGGCCGAGCCTCAGCCCAGCGCCGCTAGGGTGCGCGCGCAGCAGGAGCTGAGATGCGCTGTCTCTCTCTCTGGCTTGGTCGGCGTCACGGTTACCCTGGCAACCGGGCCCGCCGGCGGAGCCAGAGAGAGACGCCGCGTCTCAGCTCCTGCTGCGTGCGCAATCGGCGGTCTTCACCTGGGGGGGGGGGCCGCGACCCTCGGGGGGGGCGCCCCCCGCCCTCCCTCCCCTCCCTCCCCCCCCTTTCCCCCCCGCCCACCCCCCTCCCTTCCCCCCGCCCTTCCCCCTCCCTTCCCCCCGCCCTCCCTTCCCCCCTCCCTCCCTTCCTCCCCCCCGCCCTCCCTTCCCCGCCCTCCCCCTCCCCCCCTCCCTCCCTTCCCCTCCCCCTCCCCCCTCCCCTCCGCCCTCCCTTCCCCTCCCCCTCTCCCTCCCTCCCCTCCCCCTCCCTCCCTCCCCCCTTCCCTCCCCTCCCTCTCTTCCCCCCAGTCGCTCTCTCTCTTCCCCCCCAGTCGCGCTCTCTCTCTCTCTCCCCCCCCCCCAGTCGCTCTCTCTCTCTCTCTTCCAACAACAACATGCCCTCGAAAAAGCCTCGGCACCGCCGGGCACTTCAGCTAGTACTGCATATAATTATTGCAATATACCGCTTATAGCACATATTGCAAAATTCAATTTTAGCATCAACTGTTTCATACTTCAGTCAGACTCAAAATATTTGTGCTTCATGATAATATGGTGATAATACTTTAAATATTGGCCCGTAATTTCCGATAGGAGGCTTCCTGCGTGCGGATGCCTCCTATCGGAAAAAAATCTACGCTCTTACCTGAGGGCTCCCAAGGCCCGGACACTTCCGCTCCTGGGCCTCTCCAAAGTCGAAATGTGCAGGGCCCACGTACCCCAGGGGCGCATGCAGTTCGCAAGCGTCCCTGGGATCACATGGGCCAGGCCAGCCAATAGGAGAAGGGAATCTCCCTTCATATCTTTGACAGATAGACCTGTCAAATATATGAATGGAGATCACTCCAAAAACACATCAAAACATTCAATAATTTTTTTTAATATCACCTTTTTAAAATGAGCTAAAATTACATTAAATTAAATATTTTAAACAAAAATTTAATTTTTTGAAAAAAATAATTAAAGTTTTTTACGGGGCTAAAAATAAACTTACCTTTTTTTAAAGTATTTTAAAATTATAAATGAGTGAAAAAAAATTTTTTTAAATACTTTTTTAAACTCATGCTGGTAAAAGCAGGCCTTATGCCCGCTTTTACCAGGCGTAAGATGTCTAAGGGTTTTCAGCAGGCGGAGGTTCTGCAGAAAGCGGAACTCTCTGCCTGCAGAGACCCTTCTCCAGGCGTCCGATCTGTCGAGAGCATTCTTGACAGGTCGGAAATGCCAGTTTTCAGCGCATGCGCTTCGCATGCCTGAAACTGGCATTTCCGATGTCCCTACGAGTGTGTACACAGCCCGTACACACCCGTAGGCATCGGAAAATACGGGCCATTAGTTTTAGCTATCAATATTTTGCAGTCCATTTACAAATGCTGTAAATGTATTTTGTTCTTAAAATAGCTTGATAGTTTTTTGTGATCTTAGAAACTTAAATTACTTCTCAAATTATCATTGAGGACCTAAAAGTGGTGTCTCTGAATGGTGTAATTAATGGACGTTGAAGAACCTTGATAATAATTATAGCTATGTTATTAATAAAATGGACGCACTACATTTAGTATAATTGTGTCTTGATAGTCTCTGTTTTCTTGAGGTTTTCTCAAAACACTGTTCCAAGCTTCCTTCCCCCTCTAAAGCACTTCTCCTACCTTCTCCCCACAAGCTGTGCAGATCACAGCTTCTTTCCCCCCTTCCCAACCTCCACCGGGTGCTGATGCTGGTTTCTCTCTATCTCTTACCCTTCTCACCCAAATGGTGCTTCTGTTTTTTCTCTCTCCTGAAATTGCTGGCCCTGCCATTTCCCCTTTGTTCACCCCCCCCCAACACACACACCACCCCAGTACAGCTCTTGCTTCCCCCCTCTCTCCACATCCAAGAGCCTCTCCCCTCACCCTCCTCCCACGTGCTACTGTTCCTCTCTTCTTTTCTCCAGGTGACTGTCTGGAGCTCCTACCTTGTGGCACTCCCACTGTGATTGACAGCACTATGGACTGTGGCTAGGAATTCTTGATGTTGTGAGAATATCTGCCCACAGTGCTAAGCAATTATAATAGGAGCATGAGTAAACTAAAGCTCTGGAGCACCACAAGTCCAAATAAATCTGCCATTGCCAATATATGCAGTTAGAAGGAAAAAAGTTTTCCATGGACAACCATCAACAGCACAAGAGAGGCCTTGGGTTTTTCCAAGTGCTGGATTCCCTAAAGTCCAGGGTATCATTGATTGCACATAAGTTCCTACACACAATAGTGGGGCATATATAATCTGAGAAATCTGTCAATTTATCAATGTGCAGGTAATCTGCGACCCTCTGCACAGTCTTGATGCCTGCATTGATGGCAAGGGAGCAAATAGAGTTATACAACAGGAGTCTAAAAAGATGGGTAAACATAAAGTGAGAGGAAATCCTATTAAAAATTAGTTAAACTGTCTGTACAGCAATGCTCCATAATAAAACAGGGGAGCAGGAGACAATCATGTGTTGGGAGGAACCAGACATAGTAGGGATTACTGAGACATGGCTACAGAAAAATCAGGACTGGGAATTAAACATTGCAGTGTATAACATATTTAGAAAAGATAGAGCGGGAAAAAGGGGAGGTGGAGTAGCTGTACTTATTAGGGATAACATAATGGCAGTAGAAAAAAGGGACGTAGATATCAGCAAGACAAAAATAGAATCCATATGGACAGAGATAAAAGATAATAAAGGATCAATCACACAAAGAGGTGTAGTCTACAGACCACCTAATGGTGGAATGGAGATGGAGGAAGAAATATACAGACAAATTAGAGAAATGAGTAAAAAAACATAGAATAATAACCATGGGGGATTTCAACTACCCCAATATTAATTGGACAGAAGAGGTAGGTAAAGGGGATAAGGGAATGGGATTCCTACAATGTCTACAGGATTCCTTTCTAACCCAATATGTAAAAAGTCCAACAAGGGAGCATTCACTATTGGATCTAGTTATGGGGAATGAGCCAGAGCAGATAAGAGAAGTAAAAGTAGGGGAACATATAGGCAATAGTGACCATAATATAATACGCTTTAAGATGATAATAGAGAAGGATATAAGTATGACAAAAACCAAGTTAATAGATTGGAGAAAAGCTGATTTTGAGGTGCTGAGAATAGAACTTGGGAATAAAATGGGCAACAATATTGGCAAACGACAATGGGAAACATTTAAAATGGTCTTCAACAGAATGCAGGAAAAATATATTCCGCTAAAAGGAAAGAACAAACTAAACACTAATGAGACTCCAACAACAACAACAACAACAGCTTGTATTTATATAGCACCTTTAATTTAGTAAAACGTCCCAAGGTGCTTCACAGGAGTACTAAAAGACAAAAATTTTGACACCGAGCCACATAAGGAGAAATTAGAGCAGGCGACCAAAAGCTTGGTCAAAGAGGAAGGTTTTAAGGAGCATCTTAAAGGAGGAAAGAGAGGCAGCGAGGCAGAGAGGTCTAGGCAGGGAATTCCAGAGCTTAGGGCCTAGGCAACAGAAGGCACGGCCACCAATGGTTGAGCAATTATAATCATGGATGCTCAAGAGGACAGAATTAGAGGAGCGCAGATCTCTTGGGGGGAGGGCGGGGGGAGGCTGAAGGAGATTACAGAGTTAGGGAGGGCGAGGCCATGGAGGAATTTGAAAACAATGATGAGAATTTTGAAATCGAGGTGTTGCTTAACCGGGAGCCAATGTAGGTCAGCGAGCACAGGGGTGATGGGAGAACGGGACTTGGTGCGAGTTAGAACACGGGCAGCCGAGTTTTGGATGACCTCAAGTTTATGTAGGGTAGATTGTGGGAGGCCAGCCAGGAATGCATTGGAATGGTCAAGTCTAGCGATAACAAAGGCATGGATGAGGGTTTCAGCAGCGGATGAGCTGAGGCAAGGGTGGAGATGGGCGATGTTACGGAGGTGGAAATAGGTGTTCTTAGTTATGCTGCAGATATGTGGTTGGAAGCTCATTTCAGGATCAAATATGACACCAAGGTTGCGAACAGTGTGGTTCAGCCTCAGACAGATGTTAGGGAGAGGGATGGAGTCAGTGGCTAGGGAACGGAGTTTGTGGTGGGGACCAAAAGCAATGGCTTCGGTCTTCCCAATGTTTAATTGGAGAAAATTTCTGCTCATCCAGAACTGAATGTCAGACAAGCAGTCACACAATTTAGAGACTGATGAATGAATGATCCATGGATGAATAAAGACATAAGGGAACAATTGAGGGTAAGGAAAGAGGCATACATTAAGTACATAGACAGCAGAGGAGTGCATGATAAGAGAATACGAAGGGATTAGGAGAGAAGTCAAAAAAACAATTAGGAAGGCAAAGAGGAACTATGAAATTAAATTATCAAGGAACATCAAACAAAATAGTAAAATATTTTACAGGCACATCAATAAAAAAATGAAGGTTTGGATGGGAATAGGGCCATTAAGGGATAGACAGGACAATACCACAGGTAACGATAGGGAGATGGAAGAAATATTAAATGATTATTTTGCTTCGGTATTTACCAGGGAGATAGAACAGGTGGACATGACATTGGATGGTGAGATGAGTAATGAGATAAGTGCATTTCAAATGTAAAAGAGGATATATTAAATAAATTAATCAAACTCAAAGAGGATGGTTTGCATCCATGCATTTTAAAAGAATCTAGAGAAGAGATAGCAGAGGCATTACTACACATATTTAATAATTCGTTAGAAAAAGGTGTAGTGCCAGAGGACTGGCGGACAGCTAACGTAATACCTATATTTAAGAAGGGGGATAGAACATGTCCAGGGAATTATAGACCAGTCAGCTTAACATCGGTGGTAGGAAAAATAATGGAATCCCTACTAAAGGAGAGAATAGAAGAACATCTAGAAATGAAAAATATAATAATGAATAGTGAGCATGGATTTCAAAATGGAAAATCATGCTTGACCAACCTTATTGAATTTTCTGAAGAGGTAACAGAGAGAGTAGACAATGGTCATGCAGTAGATGTAATTTATCTAGATTTTCAAAAGGCCTTTGATAAGGTACCACATAATAGACTAATGAATAAGGTCAGAGAATGCGGAGTCAGGGGACAAGTAGCAGAATGGATTGATAGCAAAATACTGCAGATGCTGGAAATCCGAAATAACAACAGAAAATGCTGGAAAAACTCAGCAGGCCAGGCAACATCTGTGGAGAGAAATTGGAGTCGACGTTTCGGGTCTAACCCTTTTTCAAAACTCTTTTTGAAAAAGGGTTAGACCCGAAACATCGACTCTAATTTCTCTCCACGGATGGTGCCTGGCCTGCTGAGTTTTTCCAGCATTTTCTGTTATTAGCAGAATGGATTGCTAGCTAGCTTCAAGACAGAAAGCCGAGAGTGGGAGTAAAGGGTAGCTATTCACAGTGGCAGAAGGTGGGTAGTGGTGTTCCACAAGGATCAGTGCTGGGACCACTGCTGTTCACAATTTACATAGCATTACAAAGGATATACGGCACAGAAACAAGCCATTCAGCCCAACCAGTCCATGCCGGTGTTTATGCTCCACTCGAGCCTCCTCCCATCTTTCCTCATCTAAATCTATCAGTATAACCCTCTATTCCCTTCTCCATCATATGTTTGTCCAGCTTCCCCTTAAATGCATCTATACTATTCACTTCAACCACTCCCTGTGGTAGAAAGTTCCACATTCTCACCACTCTTTGGGTAAAGAAGTTTCTTTTGAATTCCCTATTGGATTTCTTGGTTACTATCTTATATTGATGGCCTCTAGTTATGCTCTTCCCCACAAGTGGAAATATTCTCTCTATATCCACTCTATCAAAACATTTCATAATTTTATAGACCTCTATTAGGTCACAGCTCAGTCTTATTTTTTCAAGAGAAAAGAGACCCAGCCTGTTCATCCTTTCCTGATATGTATACCCTTGCATTTCTGGTATCATCCTTGTAAATCTTCTCTGCACCCTCTCCAGTGCCTCTATATCTTTTTTATAATATGGCGACCAGAACTGTATGCAGTACTCTAAGTGTGGTCTAACCAAGGTTCAATACAGGTTTAGCATAACTTCCCTACTTTTCAATTCTATCCCTCTAGAAATAAACCCTAGTGCTTGGTTTGCATTGGTTTGCATTTTTAATGGCCTTGCTAACCTGTGGCACAACTTTTAGTGATTTGTGTATTTGTACTCCGAGATCCCTTTGTTCCTCTACCCCACCTAGACTCGCACCCTCCAAGTGATAAGTGACCTCCCTATTCTTGACAAATTAAATGGTGTCCTACAAGAACAACCTGGAGAAAATGTCATGAATCATCATTATTTTCTACATGGTACATAAATTTGCTTTTAAACAAGGAATGAAAGTGGACCAGCTGGAGCAGGAGGATATTGGAGATGAAGGAGATGCCGCACAGGAACCTTAAGAGCCAGTGAATTCATTTTCACAAGCACCTTTCCCAGCTTGGAAAACCATTCTGCAGGTTTTCATCGCTGGTATCTTCTCATAATTACTACAACCATCCTTTGGATGAGCAAACTTTCCATCTTTCACCTACCATGGAAAAATAATTTCAATCATAGAGAAACCTATCTAACTACCAGCCATATCACTCCTCTCAACTGCACCTATATTGCCTTGAGCCATACAAATGTTACTCTCAGCAGATACTGCCCAATTTTATTCTACACAATGTGATGTTTCACTGATTCTGGTACCTGCTACCACAATGCTCACTCTTGTTAACAGTATGTGTGTGTGTTTGTTCCGTACTACCTTAGGTGTCAGCATTGGCTCAGTGATAGGCTTCTGAAGTCTCACTCCAGATACTTGAACGCATAATCTAGGCTGACACTTCAGCGCAGTACTCAAACAGTGTTTGTGGGAGAACACTTGGGTACGAGTGATCATCGTATCATAAGATTTAGATTAGCAATGGAGAAGAGCAAGAAACAATCTAGAGTGGAACTTCTAAACTGGAATAGGGCTAACTTCAATGGGATGCAAAAGGATCTAGTCAGGATAAAATGGAACCAAAGACTAACAGGAAAAACTGTAACGGAACAATGGGTGATATTTAAGGAGGAGATATTCCAAGTACAGGCTAGGTACATTCCAACAAGAGGGAAGGGTAAGGGAACCAAAGCAAGGGCTCCTTGGATGATGAGGGAGATAGAGAAGATGATAAAACAAAAAAGAGGGTGTATGATACATGTCAGGTGAATTCTTCAAGGGAGAACCAGACCAAATACAATAAGTTGAGAGGGGAAGTGAAGATGAAAATAAGATTGGCAAAGTGAGAATATGAGAGTAGTGTTACATCGTTATATTATTACATCGTTAAATGGAACTACTTGTTACATCGTTATATGGAACTACTTTGGTTAGTGTATTTATATTGCTATGCGGCACACTGTAAAAGGCAGTGCGCAGAGCAAGGTCGGACATCTTGTATCACTCCGCACCATGCGGCAGCAACATCACAAAAGCAAGAATACAACTGAGTAAAAGTCGTAAACTAAAATGAGTTAAAAGTGTCTGTATTACATAGTAATAAGAACACAAGGAGACACAACATGGTGGCAGCGGTATAAGTGAGTACAACTTGTGCCATACGAACTACAAATAAGACGAAAAGTGAATATATGAGCTGATCGTGAGTGCCGGTGTCTGCGGTGATTGAGCGTGAATCATACGGGCAACTAAGATGGCGGCTGCCGCTGCACTGACTGCGCAAATGCAACCCCTCATGAACTGGGAAGCCGACGATATAGTAGAGGCATTCCGCAAATTCAAACAGAAATGTGACCTTACATTCAAAAGCTTCCTGAAGGGTACTGCCAATGAGGAAAAGGTTAGTTACATTCTGTTGTGGACAGGAGAAAAAGGTCTAGATTTGTATAATAGCTGGAGTTTGACTGAAGAGGAAAAGGAAAACCCTGCAACAATCTTTGAGAAATTCAGCAACCATCTAGAGCCTAAATCCAATCACCGTATACACAGATACGAATTCCAGAGTCTAAGACAGGAACCCGGTGAAACAGCTGACAATTTCCTGACAAGGCTGAGAAATGAAGCCAGCAAGTGTGCATTTAAGGAAATGGAGGAAAGGCTTGTGGACCAGCTGATATGGGGGTCAGCGCATGCAGAGGTACAAAAAGCCCTGATAGGGAAGGAAAAGCTCGAAATAACAGAGGCTATAGATACTGCGAGAGCTCATGAAGCCACGAAGCAGCAAATGAGAACGCTGATTTCTCAAATGGCTGACATGCGGACGGCTTCTGAGACGGACAACAGAGTGGATACAGTGAGAGAAAAGTACAACACACAAAGACATGCACATGACAACAGGAGAAACGTGCAGAAACTGTGGAAGACCGCACGATTATACAGACAGGAGGAAATGTCTAGCATATGGAACAAGCTGCAATGCATGTGGCAAACTAAACCACTGGGAAAATAGGTGTAGAACGAAGAAAGAAGGAACATACATCAAAAACAAAGGCGGACAGCAGAACCAGAGAAAGAAACATAATATCCATACCATGGATGAACAGGATGATGATGATTATGGTCATGACAATACACTAAACATCAAAACCATAAAGGTACAGCTTCATGAGATGTCCAGAGCGGAAATTACTCCGAGGAGAGAATTGCACACCATCATCCAAATCGAAAAGAGGGTCAAAGGTCAGCCCACAACCATCAACTTAAAGTTGAAGCTGGACACAGGGGCTCAGAGCAACATTCTCCCATTGAGACTGTACCAGCAGATCTTTCCCGAAAACTTGAGAGAAGATGGCTACCCGAAAAATGGTTGTTTAAAGGCAAGTAATGTCACGCTGACAGCATACGGGGGGAGTGAGATTAAACAACTTGGAATAACTTTTGTCAAAAGGACACATAAAAGAAAGAACATCAACTGCATGTTCTATGTCACCGACACTGAGGGGCCAGCGATCCTGGGATTAAACAGCTGCGAGAAGTTGAGATTGATCTCAGTGAATCACGAGCTGACGGAAACGTCACTGAGGATAGACAGCAACACCCCGCTGGAGAATCACCCACAAATCAAGAGTAAAAAAGACTTGATAGACATGTATCCGGAATGTTTCGATGATACAGTGGGATGTTTCAGAGATTTCCAATACCACATCACCATCGATCCAGAGGTAAAGCCCGTTATCCATGCTCCACGAAAAGTACCCATCGAGCTGAAGACAAAGCTTGAAAGAGAGCTAAAGGAGATGGAAGAAAAGGGAGTGATCGTAAAGGTCACTGAACCCACAGACTGGGTAAACTCAATTGTGGTACGAGAAAAGCTAAACGGGCGTCTCAGAATATGTTTGGACCCCAAAGATCTAAACCAGGCGATAAAGAGGGACCACTATCCCACCCCAACACTAGAGGAGATTACGCCATCACTGGCAGGAGCCAAGGTTTTCTCAAAACTAGATGCCAGAAATGGATATTGGAACGTGAAGTTGGATGAGGAATCAACAACACTGACAACATTCAACACACCATTTGGGCGTTACAAATTCCTGCAGCTACCATTTGGGTTAAAGGTCAGTCAAGATATCTTTCAACAGAAAGTAGACGAGACATACAGTGGCTGTGGAGGAGCTATAGGAATAGCTGATGATATTCAGATCTATGGAGCAGATGAAAGAGACCATGATATGCACCTACATGAGGCCATGGAGCGTACCAGGAAGGCTGGCATCAAGTTAAATGCCGATAAGTGCATAGTTAAAGTCAAGGAATGCCAATTCTTCGGTATGATTTATACACCAGAGGGAGTCAAGCCAAGTCCTGAGAAGATTGCGGCGATTGCTGAAATGAAACCACCCAAAGATAAGAAAGAGCTGAGGAGTTACCTCGGCTTGATCCAATACATGAGTTCTTTCATCCCAAACATGTCGGAACATGCAACAAATCTCAGAGAGCTAATGAAAGAAGATGCCGAATACCAGTAGTCTGAATCACATGAAAGGAATTTCAAACAACTTAAAGAGCTGTTGTGCAAAGAAACAAGTCTGTCATATTATGACAGAAGAAAACCAGTCACTCTACAAGTAGACGCTTCTACCAGAGGACTAGGGGCAGCTCTTGTGTAGGAAGGAAAGCCAATAGCTTTCGCATCAAAGGCTTTGACGTCAGCTGAGACGAGATACGCCAACATAGAAAGAGAACTATTAGCAGTAGTGTATGGATGCGAGAAATTCCATACATACCTGTATGGAAGGCAGTTTACAATAGAGAGTGACCATCGTCCACTAGAACAGATCTACAAGAAGAATCTATGCAAAGCACCTACAAGACTGCAAAGACTACTTCTAAGGCTCCAAAGCTACGACTTTATGCTTAAATATAAGCCAGGAAAGGAAATGGTGCTAGCAGATGCGTTGTCTCGATTGTCACCATATGAGAAACACGAGGTGGAGGGTCTAACAGTAAAAATCCACCACCTAGTGAGTGTTACCCCTACAAAGCTCAGTTAAATCAGAGATGAGACTCGCAAAGATGAGGAATTGCAACTACTCACACAACAAGTGATACAGGGGTGGCCAGAGAGAATCCAGCAGGTACAGGTGACAATTCGTCAATACTGGACGATTAGAGACGACATCGCAATAGAAGACGGTATTCTCCTTGCTGGATCGAGGATCATCGTGCCAAAGACGATGCAGACAGAACTTCTCCATCTAATACATGAAGGTCACATGGAAATGGAGAAATGCAAGCTGAGAGCCAGATCAGCTGTATACTGGATAGGCAGGTACAAAAATATCGAACAGATGGTTTCTGCATGTGGTATATGCCAGAAATACAGAAATGCACAACAGAAAGAGAAGATGATACCTAGTGAAATACCGTCAAGACCATGGCACACTGTTGGGGCAGATCTCTTCATGTGCAATCAAGAATGGTATCTCATAGTGACAGATTACTATTCCAAGTTTCCTTTTGTGAGAAAGATGAAAGAGCTGAGAGCCACAACTACCACCAGAATTGCAAAGAGCTTGTTTGCTGAACAAGGAATCCCGGAAAAGGTAATCTGTGACAATGGAACCCAGTTCACATCGAGTGAATTCAGAGCTCTGGCAGAAAAGTATGGGTTCAAAATAGTAACCTCATCCCCACATTTCCCAAGGGGACACAAGTTAATCGAAAGACAGATCCAGACTGTCAAGAGAACTCTCATCAAAAGCAGTGAGATGGGGGAAGACCAAAACCTTGCCCTCCTATCACTCAGATCAACACCACTGAAAGCAGAAATGAAATCACCTGCGGAATTGCTGAATGGGAGGAAGTTTAAGACTACCCTACCAGCAAAAATACATCCTCCCCAGGACCAGGAGGACTTCAGACAGAAGCTGGCAGAAGCACAAGTCGTAGGAAGCAAACATTACGACAAACATGCAAAGATGCTACCAGAATTGCTAAATGGGCAATCAGTGCATGTGCAAGAGCCGGTATTGAAAACCTGGAATCCAGCCAAGGTCATTGGAAAAGCTGATACTCCAAGATCCTACTTCGTAGAGACTGAACCTGGTAACCAATACAGACGGAACAGACTCCACATCAGACCTTCACCTGAACTGGTTAAGCAGCAGACAACATCAGCAACATTGACAACACCAGCTGCCACAAGCAGTACGATGCCAGAAACAAGCGCCACAAAATAAACAACCACGAGCATGCACACTCCAACTCCAAGTGCGACAGCAACAACAAGAAGAGCGGAACACACCAAAACACCGCAGAGAGGAGTGGTCACCACCAAATCCATAAGATGGAGGGACAACATCCAACCACCTGAGTGATATCGTGAATAAGAAAAGAAAACTCACGATTCTTTGTATTTGATAATAATAGTTTAGATATAATATTTTTAAAATTAAATTAAATTTCATGTTTTAGTTTTTTTGAGAAAGAGGGATGTTACATCGTTATTATGGGTCAGTAATTCCTGTCCCAACGCGTGAGTACGGTCGGGGTACTCACGCGTCTGGCCGGAGGAAATGCCGGTTTTCAGCATGCACAGCGCATGCGGGGAAAACCGGCATTTCCTGTCCTCTGAACGAAAGGGTTCAGAGGCAGAACGCGCGCGACTGCACAGGCAGCGCGTGCGCAGTAAAATTCCCTTTTTTTTTCAAAGTTGCGCGCGTGTAAAGGCCTCCGGTCTTTACACGTGGAAAAACAAGATGTAAGTATTTAGTTTTTCAGGTAAGTGGGCTTTTAGTACAATGTAGAAATTTTTTTTCCACAGGTTTGTTATTTTTAAAGAATTTACAGGATGGTAAGTTTAGTTTTTTTTAAATTATTTTTTTCATAAAATTGATTAATTGTTTAAAACATTTTTAAAAACTTATTTATAGTTATTATAATCAGTGGGATGTTTTTTAAAATTTTATTTAAAGTTAAAGTAGTGTTTTGGCAGCCCATACTTTTCATGAGTTTGACAGCTCTTACTGTCAAACTCATGAATGAGTTTCCCCTCCCCTGATTGGCTGCACAGTGCTCACCTGATCCCAGCCGGCACATCGCACTAACTACACCGCTGGATCAGGTTAGCACAGCGCGCCGACAGCTGAACCGAGCCTGTGACAGGAAATGCAAGCCGGCCCGGGCTTCAGATGTCGGCGCGCAGGGTGAGTGTAGATCGGGGGCTTGCATGCGCGGCAAGCCCCCTATCTAATTTCAGGGCCATTATTACATCGCTAAATGGAACTACTTGTTACATCGTTATATGGAACTACTTTGGTTAGTGTATTTATATTGCTATGTGGCACACTGTAAAAGGCAGTGCGCAGAGCAAGGTCGGACATCTTGTATCACTCCGCACCATGCGGCAGCAACATCATAAAAGCAAGAATACAACTGAGTAAAAGTCGTAAACCAAAATGAGGTAAAAGTGTCTGTATTACATAGTAATAAGTAGAATGACGGTTAACATAAAAAGGAACCCAAAGATCTTCTACCGGCATGTAAACAATAAGCTGGTAGTAAGAGGCGGGGTGGGGCCTATTAGGGACAAAGAAGGTGATATATGCTTAGAGGCGCAGGGCAAGGTTAGAATACTCAATGAGTACTTTGTATCGGTGTTTACTAAGGAGGTGGATGCTGAAAAAATATCGGTAGAAGTGGAAAAGGTAGAAGTAATGGAAGGGGTGAAAATTGATAGACAGGAAGTACTAGAAAGGCTGGGTATGTTTAGAGTGGATAAGTTGCCTGGTCCAGATGGCTTGCATCCCAGGTTGCTAAGGGAATTGGGGGAGGAGATAGCGTAAGCGCTTGCCATAATTTACCAATCTTCCCTAGATGAGGGGGAGGTGCCTGAGGATTGGAAAGTGGTGACATAAGAAAACTACTAGGCACTTGGTACAAGCGTTAAACAAAGCTTTAATCAACTGTTTTACAACATGGAGGTCTAGTTGTGTCCTTCACTAGTTTCTGTTAAGAATGTCCTGCGCAAGCTGGACCCGTGCCCGAGTATTTATACTCTCCCTGGACAGCGCCACCCGTAGGCTGCTCAGTATTATTTCATAAGTCTTTCTTTCATGAATGACTGATTCATGTCAAGTGGCAAATATGACACCATTGTTCAAGAAAGGGTGTAAGGACAATCTTAGTAACTACAGGCCGGTCAGTTTAACATCAGTGGTGGGTAAAGTTTTAGAAACAATAATCAAGGAAAAAATTAATGGGCACTTGGAGAGGTTTGAGCTAATTAAGGAGAGCCAACATGGATTTGTAAAAGGCAGATCATGTTTGACTAATCTAATTGAATTTTTTGATGAAGTAACAGAGGGGATTGATGAAGGGAATGCAATGGATGTTGTCTACATGGATTTTAGGAAGGCGTTTGACAAAGTACCACATAGAAGGCTGGTTAACAAAATTGAGGCTCCTGGAATAAGTGGGTCAGTGGCAGCTTGGATACAGAATTGGCTTAAGGATAGAAAACAGCGAGTTGTGGTAAACGGCTGTTTTTCAGACTGGAGGATGGTAGACAGTGATGTTCCCCAAGGGTCACTGCTGGGGCCACTACTTTTTATTATATATATAAATGACCTGGATATTGTAATACAGAGTAGAATTTCTAAATTTGCCGATGACACCAAACTTGGGGGGCTGGCAAACAGTGAGGATGATACCAATCGACTGCAGCAGGACATAGAAAGGCTAGCAGAATGGGCAGACAAGTGGCAGATGGAATTTAATACGGAAAAGTGTGAGGTGATGCATTTTGGCAGAAGGTACAGGGAGAGGCAATATACACTTAATGGCACAGTTTTAAAGAGTGTGCAGGGATAGAGGGACATGGGAGTTAATGTGCATAGGTCCCTGAAGGTGACAGGACATATTGAGAGTGTGGTTAGCAAGCATATGGGATCTTGAGCTTCATAAATAGAGGTATTCAGTACAAAAGTAGAGAAGTTATGCTGAACCTTTATAAAGCACTGGTTAGGCCACAACTGGAATATTGCATCCAGTTCTGGTCACCACACTTTAGGAAGGATGTGAAGGCCCTTGAGAGGGTGCAGAGGAGATTTACCAGAATGGTTCTGGGGATGGGGATCTTAGCTACAAGGACAGGTTGGAGAAGCTGGATTTGTTTTCATTAGAGCAAAGAAGGTTGAGGGGTGATTTGATAGAGGTGTACAAGATTATGACAGGTTTGGATAGGCTAGACAGGGAAAGGCTGTTCCCACTAGTTGATGGTACAAGGACTAGGGGACACAGATTTAAGGTTTTGGGCAAGAGATACAGGGGGGACGTGAGAAAAACTTTCTTATGCAGTGAGTGGTGAGAACCTGGAACTCGCTGCTGACGGAAGTGGTGGAAATGGAGACACTCAGGCCTAGAAATTCATTATAGCCACTTTTGGGGCGGTAAAGTCGGGCGGCCGCTAAAGTTTGCGCCCGGCGCAAATTCGAGGCCACTTCGCCGATATTCATTAGCTTCGCCTTAAGAGTTTGCTCGAGCGCTAAAACTGGCGATGCACGGCTCTCTTTAGGCGCTAAGCCGGAGGTGCTGAGCGATACCGCCGAGGCCGGGCGCAGCGCAGGTGCGGCCATTTCTTGATTGACAGCAGACACCCTGGCGCCGGCCAGCTCTTAAGGGGGAAGGGTCGACTTGGTCTGCTGCCACGCCCTGCACACTGGAGCCCTCCAGCTAGGCCTGAACACTGCTGCTGGACCCATATAGTGCCTCAAAGTATGGAGAAGGCCCGTGAACGAGCGCAGCGCTTCTCAGAGCTTGATCTGAGGGTGCTGGTTAGCACTGTGGAGAAGAGACGCCATATTTTGTTCCCAGACAATGGGAGGAAGCCGCCGACCCGCGTCTACCGGAGAGCCTGGAGGCATGTCGCCACCAGGCTGACATCGAACAGTGAGGTCCCCAGGAGCGCGGTACAATGCCGCAAGAAACTAAATGACCTCGCCAGGATTGTCAGGGTGAGTACCCTTTCCAGTGTCCTCCTCATCCTTGCATGTGCACCTCACATTATGGGCAAAGGGACCTGAAAGCCCTAATGGCCAGCCCTCATGCAGCAGCTATGGGTCAGTCATGAACATCAATTGCACATTGTACACTTAACACACTGGCCAGGCTATTCGACCATGGGAGGCAGTGCACACAAGATCAGGGCTACACACTGGCCAGGCTATTCGACCATGGGAGGCAGTGCACACAAGATCAGGGCTACACACTGTACTTAGAGGCCGTCCTTTCTCTTGCAGGCCAAGCTGGCCAATAATAAGAGGAGCCGGACTGTGACCGGGGGAGGCGGACCCCAGATCCAGCCGCTCACCGAGCTGCAACAGCGCGTGGAGCGCATCATGGGTGCCCGGGTGATTGGCCCCGTTGCACCTGGAGATGCCGACCCTGTTCTGGGCACCAATGGTAAGGACATCATTTTTTGGACCTCTCTCGTCCCACTTGCGCATCAGATCTACATCCTTTGCCACTGTCCGACCAGTGCGCTGAATGCCACCACTCATGCATCCCTCGCTGACGCCCTCTCCTCACTCTAAAGCTACTCTTGTGCCTTCCTGCTTTCAGATGGTGAGGAGGAGGTCCCTGAAGTTGCCAGTGACAGCCCCTCAGAAGAGGAGGAGGAGGAGGAGCAAGAGGAAGGCGGCCCATCAGGGGAACCCTCAGCCGCGGCAAGCCATGCCACTGTAGGGGAGACGTCTTCCCTGGAGGGGAGCGTGGGGGAAGTGTCAGAGGGGAGTGTAGCTCCTGGGACCAGCGGCCTGCAGAAACGCGGGAGGGGGGTGGAAGCTCAGCGGCCTTCTCGCCAGAGGGGGGAAGGGTCGGAGGGGAGTCCAATTGCTGGGCCCAGCGGCGTCCAGCAACGCAGGAAGGGTCGGCCAGCTCGGCGGCCTTCTCCCCAGAGGGAGAGTCCGGCCTCCAGTCCGGAGACGGTCAACGCCGAGGAGATGCGCCGCCTCGAGGACATGTCCGCGGACTCGGAGCGCCGGCACACGGAGCTCATGGGGGTAGTGTCACGCATGCCTGAGGCCATCGAGTCCCTGTCTCGGAGTGTGACCGAATTCGGGGCCTCACAGGCCACCAGTTTGGCGGAATTTGGGGCAGGTCAGGCAGCGACTGGCCAGGTGATCAGTGGTGCCGTGCAGTCACTGGCTGCTCTGATGCAGTCACAGAACAGGGCAACACGGGCACTCACTGCTGCCACACTCGCTGTGTCAGCCAGGCATCGCCAGGGCACCCGGCGTGCTGCAGCAGCACAGCGGTCTGTCCCTCGGCAGATTGCTGCGCATGCTGCAGTGCTGGTCCGGCCGAGTGCCAGTGTCTCAGGCGACCAGCGAGCGCCTGCCATCCGCCAGCTTGCCCCCATTGCTCCAGCCGCCACTGCCACTCCCCCAGTGGAGCTGGCACGAGCTGCTGCAGCGACTGATGCTGGCCAGCCACAGCTGCAGCATTCACCAGCCGGCCCCTCGAGGGCCAGACCTCGTCTAGGCCGACCCCCAAGGGCATCTGCCGTCACGACATGTGCCCCTCAGGAGCCTTCCCCCAGCCTTACAGCAGCCACTGGCCTCACTTTGAGGAGGAGCAGCAGGGCGTCCAGGGGCCGGCAAAGTTTGCAGAGGGCATCGCCCTCGCGGGACACAAAGTAGAGGGTGTGTCCAAATGTTGTGTTTTGTGGAATGGTTGTTTTTTGAAGGCCGAGGATGAGGCCATTTTTATTTAAATCTTTGGTTAATCCTCCCCAGGTTGTGGGAGTGACTCATGTGTGTGAGTGTTTTTTGGGGGTTTCGTGTGTTCTTGGTTTTCATGTGGGAAGGGCCCTGAGTTTGTACAATAAACCATTTTATTTATTCACATTGTCCATGTTTGATCTTTGAAGTGTTTGTTGCCTTAATCGGCTGAGGGCTTGCGCAGCGGCTGCAATCATGTTCTTTCATTGGCACAAGCCATTCCCTGACAGGGGGCCTAGAAGTGACGTTCAATAAGCTGCCGACGGGCGGCCCTTGGACCTTCTGCCTCCCTCCTGGGCTGGTACTCCTCGTCCTCCTCCTCATGCTCCTCCTGCTCCTCCTCCTGAGGTGGTGGTCCAACGTGAGGTGGCAGTGCCTGAGTCCTGCGGATAGCCAGGTTGTGCAGCATGCAGCAAACGACGACGAATTGGGAGACTCGCTCCTGCGAATACTGGAGGGCTCCCCCGGAGCGATCCAGACAGCGGAACCGTTGCTTCAGGACGCCGATTGTTTGCTCGATGAGGTTCCTGGTCGCTTGATGGCTCTCGTTGTATGCCTCTTCAGCAGGGGTCGTGGGCGCGCGGAGTGGGGTCATGAGCCAGGTACACAAAGGATAGCCTTTGTCCCCGATAAGCCATCATCTTGGGTGAGGCTGTGCCTGGAACATGTCAGCCACAGTTGTCTGTCGCAGGATAAAGGCATCGTGGCTGCTGCCTGGAAAGCGGGCATTGTCAGCTAGGATGCGCTGCCTGTGGTCACACACCAGCTGTACGTTGAGGGAATGGTAGCCCTTCCGGTTGCGGTAATCCTCGGCATGCTCCAGAGGTGCCCGCAAAGCCACATGCGTGCAGTCAATGGCGCCCTGCACCATGGGGAAGCCCGCTATTCTTGCAAATCCCACTGCACGCTGCTGCTGCTTGTCCAGGGTCATGGGGAAGGAGATGAATTGACGTCTCCTTCTGAAAAGGGCATTGGTCACCTGGCAGATGCAGCAATGCACGGCGAACTGGGAGATGTTAGCAATGTCCCCAGTAGCGGATTGGAAGGAGCCGGTGGCATAGAAGTTGAGAGCCACCATCACCTTCACTGCCACCGACAGAGACGTCCTGCGCATCAGCTGTGGACGCAGATCTCTGTGAAGCAGCTGGCAGATGTCTGTGACCACCTCCCTTCTGAATCGCAGCCTCCTAACACACTGCGCGGCAGACATGTTGAGATAGGAGAACTGCTGGCGGTATACCCTGGGTGGGTAAGGCCTCACTTGGCGACGCCTGTTGCCCCCTCTGCGTCTAGCCAGGGCTGCCACTCTCTCACGGCGTCTGTAAGCCCTTCCGACATAAGGCTGAAACTCAGCGTTGGCACCCAATGCAGCCCCCATAATATGCTGGCAAACACTGAGATCTCAATGAAGGCAAAGAGAATTGCACAGCTCTGGCCTGAAGCCAAAAAGACCTGTCCTAGTGTTGGGCCAAAGCAGTAAGCTCTCTTCCTTGGTCTCTCTCCAAAAATCCGTTGCACAAGAGTGAATGCTGCAAAATGGCTGCCATTTATAGTGCAGGGTAAGTGCCCTTTAATTTGCGCTCCCCGCGGCCCGCCTCGGCTGTGTACCGTTCCACTTCACAGTCGTTAGGGCCGCCCGGCGCACAATGGGGCGGCGCGAGTGAAGTTCCGGTTCCGGGCGCACAAAGGGCGTTGCACGACGAAATGACATCATGATCTGCGCGCACAGCTGAGCGCGCGCAAAGACTTTGCGCCGGCGCTAAATGTCTACTGAAGTTGGGGCGAGGCGCAGATCGCGCAGCGCCCAGGCGCTAAGCGCCTAGCGCTCGAGATCTGCTCCTCCTAAGGCGCTAACGCCTGGCGCAGCCAACTGAATTTCTAGGCCTCAATGTTTTCAAGGGGAGACTGGATAAACACTTGAGGGAAATAACCTTGCAGGGCTATGGGGATAGAGCGGGGAATGGGACTGACTGGATTGTTCCACGGACTCGATGGGCTAAATGGCCTCCTTCTGTGCCATTATGACTCTATGAACGTGCTGCACTGTTGGAGGTGCCGTCTTTTAGTAGACATGTTAAAGTGAGGCTCTATCTGCCCTCTCAGGTGGACATAAAAGATCTCATGGCACTATTTGAAGAAGAGCAGGGGTGTTCTCCTGGTATCCTGGCCAATATTTATCCTGCAACTGACATTACTAAAACTGATTATCTAGTCATTATCTCATTGCTGTGTGTGGGAGCTTGCTATGTGCACATTGGCAGCCATGCTTCCCTACATTACAACAGTGACTACACTTCAAAAGTACCTCATTGGCTGTGAAGCACAGGTCGTGCGAGGCCCTTTGTAAATCCAAGTTCTTTCTTTACCTAATCTTGGGCTCATTCACAGTGCTATTTCTTTAGCTAAGCCTGTGAGGTCCTGGTAACTGTATGTCCATGAAAGGCTGCTGGAATCAAGGTGGTACTTGACCTCCATGAGCATGGGCTTGAAATCGTTCAGCTGCAGGTTGCAGCATTTCTGTAGCTGTGTGTGCACCCTGGCCCTGCCCACTTCCCCGCACATATAAAGTAATTGGACGTGATGCAAAATGGTGCGGATTTATCATTTGGAGAAACAGCAACATCATCCATTGCCATTTTACACCTGGCCCAGCATGTGAACTCCATGTCACCATGCCTGTTGATTTGCAAGCCAGCAGTTCCCATGACATCAATTGCATTATTAATCTGTTCAAAGAGTGCAACATAAGGCCTGTATGGTAGTATCCTGAGTATTCATGAGAGATGCTAAGACTGACAGTAGGGCCTGTTATATAGTTATGTTGGGACTACATTGTACAAGTGTACCAACACTCAAATCAAGTGTAGCAGCACTACGATGCTGGGAAAGTAGTGCGCAGGTGCCGCACAGCACTTCGAAAGATCACCCCGCACCATGTGGCAGGCAGCCATTACAACACAAATAAAACAGTAGTTATAATTACAAACTACCGGGTCCAGAGTCGTCTTTACAAAGCACTACAAGCGCTAGAAGATATAACATGGTGACAGCGGTATAAGTGAGTAAAACTTAAGCAAATAAAAATGATATCAGATTGAAGAAAGAAATTTAAAAGTAAACTCTGCAGCGTTGTAACCGCGAATCGTACGGGCAGGTAAAATGGCGGCATCCAATGCACTGACCGTGAATATGCTCCCCATCATGAACTGGGAAGCTGACGATATCGTGGAAGCTTTCCGGAAATTTAAGCAAAAATGCGAGCTTACATTTAAAAGTTTCCTGAAAGGCTCCTCCGATGAGGAAAAAGTCAGCTACATTCTACTGTGGGCGGGAGAAAAAGGCTTAGATCTCTATAACAGCTGGAGTTTATCCAAAGAGGATAAAACGAACCCTACGGAGATTTACAAAAAGTTCAGTAACCATCTCGAGCCTAAATCAAACCACCGCATACACAGGTATAAATTCCAAAGCTTAAGACAGGAACCTGGTGAAACGGCTGACAATTTCCTGATGAGATTAAAAAACGAAGCCAGCAAATGCAAGTTTACGGAACTAGAAGAAAGGCTGGTAGACCAATTAATATGGGGATCAGCACATACAGAAGTGCAAAAAGAACTAATAGGAAAAGAAAAGCTCAGAATATCAGAAGCCATAGATATAGCGAGGGCTCACGAAGCCATAAAACAACAGATGAAAACGCTGAATACTCATACGGCTGACGTGCGGACAACTCCCGAACCGGATCACAGAGTAGATGCAGTGCGCGAAAAGCACAGCACACAAAAACAAGTATATGACAGTGGGAAGAATACGTGTAGAAACTGCGGAAGACAACACGACTACACAGACAGAAGAAAATGCCCAGCGTATGGAACAAGCTGCAACACGTGTGGTAAAGCAAACCACTGGCAAAAGATGTGCAGAGGTAAAAGAGAGGGGCTATACACCAAAAGCAGAGGTGGGCAGCAGAACCAACAAAAGAAAAACAAAATCCATACCATGGGTGAGCAAGATGACGAAGACTGCGGGTACGACAAAGCTCTGAACATTGAAACCATAAAGGTTCTCTTACACGAAACGTCCAGAGCGGAAAGCACCCCAAAGAAAGAATGGCCCACTATCATCCAGATTAAAAAGAGGATCGAAGGACAGCCCACAATCGTCAATCTAAAAGTAAAGTTGGACACAGGAGCTCAGAGCAACATCCTTCCACTGAGGCTATACCAGAGGATCTTCCCCGGAAACTTGGGTGAAGATAGATACCCGAAAAGAGGATGCTTAAAAGCAAACAACGTCACGCTGACAGCGTATGGGGGGAGCGAGATCAGACAACTCAGAACAACCTATATAAAAGGAACACACAAAAGCAGAAACATCAACTGCATGTTCTATGTGACCGACTCCGAGGGATCAGCGATCCTGGGATTAAACAGCTGCAAGAAGCTGGGGTTAATCTCGGTAAACCACGAACTAACAAAAACATAACTGAAAGTCGACAGCAACGCCCCACTGGAGAATCGTCCACAAATCATGGACACGAAACATTTGATGGACATGTATCCAGAATGTTTTGATGCCACTGTAGGATGCTTCGGGGAGTTCAAGTACCATATAACAATAGATCCAGAGGTAAAACCCGTCATCCATGCTCCAAGAAAAATACCCATCGAGCTAAAAGAAAAATTATACACTGAACTAAAAGAAATGGAAGAGAAAGAAATAATTGCAAAGGTCACTGAACCCACAGACTGGGTAAACTCGATTGTGGTACGGGAAAAGCCGAACGGGCGGCTCAAAATCTGTCTGGACCCCAAAGACTTAAACCAGGCAATAAAGCCGGACCACTACCCCACACCAACATTAGAAGAAATCACACCAGCACTGGCAGGAGCCAAAGTCTTCTCCAAACTGGATGCCAGAAACGGCTACTGGAACGTAAAACTGGATGAAGAATCAACTAACCTGACGACTTTTAATACACCATTGGGGCGTTATAAATTCCTGCAGCTGCCATTCGGGTTGAAAGTCAGCCAAGACATCTTCCAACAAAAGATCGATGAAACATACAAAGGCTGTGAAGGAGCCATTGGAATCGCTGATGACATCCAAGTTTACGGATCAAATGAAAGAGACCACGACGTGCACTTGCACGAGGCCATGGAGCGCACCAGAACGGCTGGCATCAAGCTGAACGCCGAGAAGTGCATCGTTTAAAGTACAAAATGCAAATTTGTTGGCATGATCTACACTGGAGGGTGTCAAGCCTAATCCCGAAAAGGTCGAGGCGATAGCAGAGATGAAACCTCCAAACGACAAGAAGGAGCTGAGAAGCTACCTCGGCTTGGTCCAGTATATGAGCTCTTTCATCCCGAACATGTCAGACTACACAGCGAACCTAAGAGAATTACTAAAAGAAGACACCGAATACCAATGGTCAGAATCCCATGAGAGGAACTTCAAACACCTAAAGGAATTATTATGTAAAGAAACCAGCCTGTCTTATTACGATAGAAAAAAACCTGTCACCCTACAGGTAGATGCCTCTACCAGGGGGCTAGGGGCAGCCCTCGTGCAGGAAGGAAAACCAAATAGCTTTCGCATCGAAGGCACTGACATCAGCAGAGACAAGATACGCAAACATCGAAAGAGAGCTATTGGCAGTAGTATACGGATGCGAAAAGTTCCACACCTACTTATACGGAAGAAAATTCGAGGTAGAGCGTGACCATCGTCCACTCGAACAAATTTACAAGAAAAACCTAAGCAAGGCCCCAGCAAGACTGCAAAGGTTACTGTTAAGACTCCAAAGTTACGACTTCGAATTAAAATACCGGCCAGGGAAAGAAATGGCACTGGCAGATGCATTGTCTCGATTGTCACCACACGAAAAACATGAGATGAAGGGCCTGACAGTAAAAATACACCACCTCGTAAATGTTACTCCCACAAAGCTTAGCCAAATTCAAGAGGAGACTGGTAAAGAAGAAGAGTTGCTACTACTCATGCAACAGGTAATACGGGGTGGCCGGAGAAGATCCAGCAGGTCCAAAACCAAATCAGACAGTGCTGGACAATCAGAGACGACATCTCGGTGGAGGACGGTGTTCTCCTTGCTGGCTCAAGAATCATAATACCAAAAACGATGCAAACGGAACTTCTCCGCTTAATACACCAAGGCCATATGGGGATGGAGAAATGTAAACTAAGAGCCAAATCAGCTGTGTACTGGATAGGCATGTACAAAAGCATAGAACAAATGGTCTCCACATGCTGCATATGCCAGAAATACCGAAACACACAGCAGAAGGAGGAGATGATTCAAATGGAAGTACCCCCGAGACAATGGCACACGGTCGGAACAGATCTGTTTTGTGCAACCAGGAGTGGTACATCATAGTAGCAGACTACTACTCAAAATTTCCTTTTGTCAGAAGGATAAACGACATGAGAGCCACAACAATCACAAAAATTGCGAAAAACTTATTCGCAGAACAAGGCATCCCAGAGAAGGTCATCTGCGACAATGGGACACAATTCACCTCCAGCGAATTCAGAGCACTGGCTGGAAAATACGGATTTAAAATAATTACCTCATCCCCACATTACCCAAGGGGACATGGATTTACTGAAAGACAGATCCAAACAGTCAAAAGAGCTCTCATTAAAAGCAAGGAGATGGGAGAAGACCAAGACCTCGCCCTTTTGGCAATCAGATCGACACCTTTGAGAGCAGACTCGAAATCACCAGCAGAACTACTAAACGGTAGAAAATACAAAACAACTCTACCAGCAAAGATATATCCTCCCCAGGACCAAGAGGGCGTTCGGCAGAAGCTGATGGAAACACGAGCTACGGGGAGCACACACTATAACAAGCATGCAAAACCACTACCGGGGCTGCTAAATGGGCAATCAGTGCATATACAAGATCTGTTGTTGAGAACATGGAGTCCAGCCAAGGTTATTGGAAAAGCTGATACTCCAAGATCTTACTTGGTAGAGACAGAACCTGGAAACCAATACAGGCGAAACAGGATCCATATCAGACCCTCACCTGAAGCTGTCAAACAGCAGACAACATTAACAGCAGTTAGGGTACCAGACACGGAAAACAACATAACGCCAGAAACAAACACCTCAAATACAACAACTGCAAACATGCACTCTCCAGAGCCAAACACGACAGCACCGGCAACAAGAAAAGAACACACCAAAACACCGCAGAAAGGAATAGTTACAGCCAAGTCCACAAGATGGAGGAGTAACATACAACCACCTGAGCGGTATCGTGAATAATTATAAAGACAATTATAATTCGCACAGAACAGGAAAACAACATGGACAAATATCTGTATATAAATTGAGCAAAGAAAGCTCACATTCTGTATTTTGTTAACGTTATTCAACTGGAAACATTGTAAAATAGAAAACTGATGTAATTAGTTTTGTTGGGAAAGAGGGATGTTACATAGTTATGTTGGGACTACATTGTACAAGTGTACTAACACTCAAATCAAGTGTAGCAGCACTACGATGCTGGGAAAGTAGTGCGCAGGCGCCGCACAGCATTTCGAAAGATCGCCCCGCAGCATGTGGCAGGCAGCCATTACAACACAAATAAAACAGTAGTTATAATTACAAACTACCGAGTCCAGAGTCATCTTTACAAAGCACTACGAGCGCTAGAAGACATAACAGGGCCTCTGCCATGAAAGGTTCCACTGCTCCAAGGTGGACTGCAGAGTTTTTATCCCATGCATCAATACAGCACACATGCGGGTTGTGGAAACCTCCATGCTAGCTGCACGTGATGAGAAACTGGTAAGCATGCTTCCCAATGACTCCTACAATACTTCACACCCAGAAAACATCCTTCTTTTAAAACTGGGCCCCTGTGATCAGGATTCCTGCTGCCATTAGCTGTGGAAGGATGGATGAATGTGATCTCATCATCCAGCCTGCTGCTTCTTCTCTATCACCTCCCTTTATCATCTGTGTTTGACCTAGAACATTCTCCTCAAATTCACTGGGGTCGATTTTGACTTTTGGCTGACTGAGCGGTAGAGTGCATGGGTTGGCCGGTCATTCCAGCGGCGAAAATGCCCTGTGATCTTAAGGCCCCGGTCTCGTTTAAATTTAGCAGGAGAGCTGCGGGGTGCCAAACAGGCAGCCCGACGCAGCTCACTGGATTGAGACATCAAGATTGGGCAGTGACAGCCACCAGCAAGGTAAGTTGCGGTGTGGGTTGTGATTACAGTGGGTGGGGGTGCCTTTGAGTGGCAGCAGCCCAGGAGGCCCATTCCTGCTTCTCTGGAGCCCACGAAAATAATTCAACAGTTATCTTTGGCAGGCCTCTTCAGTTCCATTGCCTGTGGAATTAGTCGTAACCTGTGCCATGCATGCTCTAACCAGTTCCAACTTAAAATGGCAATCGGGGTCCTATTTACATTATAGTGGCATATTAAAAGTGGCGTATCGCCTGAAACAGGCAGGCACTTTGGACAACAGGCCTCTTTCAAAATGGAGCTGGCCGCATCACTGCTGTTAACAGGGCGGTAAGGCTACCGACCCCATTTTGAGGCCGCTAACACAAGCAGAGGCAGTGAGAATCGACCCCACTGATTTTCCATCCATTGAAATTAATAATTGGAAAATAACCCTTTGGCACACCCACAGTTTCCTGATCCACATTTATAGCAGGCTAGGTCCCTCACCAAAGGTGAGGACTCATTAAATTTACCCGGCTGAGTTAAAAAGACAGCTGTACTGTATCTTCTAGACTGTGTTAGACTGTCATTATCCTATCATTTCTGAGGAGAAAGAAAAAAGGTAAAAGGTAGGGCCTGAAATTTCTCGAGGTAAACTCTACCAGCACAGGATCAAGGAATGGAAACCCTGCCTGCTCTAGCCCGAGACTAGGGTGGATGCCTAGCACCTGAAGAGGCCGCCTGATTCCTCTACCAGGTGGAGCAACCAAAAACTGCTCAGCCACGCTGATCCCTGAGGCCCATCCAAGGATCAAAGAGGAAGTGGTTAAAAATATCTTCAGCTCCAAAGGGAGCCATGTACCACTTTAAAAAAAGATCATTGATCCTCTCTGGGGTTGATTATCATTTTCTCAGGGCCTCAGTGTTACTCAGGCCAGCTCTCTGCTGAGGCCTATGACTGCATAAAGCAAGAAATATCTCAGGGAAGGCTTGTAATTTCCTCATCTATTTATTTACTTTATTTTCTTTTAGTTTCCATTATTTTTAAATTGACTTTATAGTCTGTTGTTCCTGTTGCTCAACATCTTCACACTATATCATTTCCTATATGGAGGGAAGTTGAAACAAAACTAAAAAAAGTTGGAGAAAAGTGGTATAATTGAAAATGCAGATGGTCTATAACTTGGGTCTCCCCTGTAGTAATCATCCCAAAGTCCAAGAATCCAAATGATATATGTCTTTGTGTTGATATACAAGTAGCACACAAAGCAATTAAGCATGAACATCACGATACTCCAACCTTGGGTGAGATTATCACAGAGGTAAACTTGTCATGTGTATTTTCTAAGGCAGACCTAAAATCTAGGTATCACAAGCTGGAAATCCATGAGGACAGCTGCTATATTACAATCAATCAACATGAGGGGGTGGGGAAGGGGCTTGGGATTAGGGAGCATGGTGGTATAGTGGTTATGGCACTGAACTAGCAACAATACAATCCCACCATGGTAAATTGTGAATTAATTTGGGGATTAGTACCTGAAAGCCCCTAGATTGTTGCAAAACTCCAACTGATTCACTAAGAGGGAACCTGCCACCCCTATCTGGCCTGGTTTATGTGCAACTCCAACCTCATGGTTTAGCACGCCACTCAGTAATAAAAACAATTGCTGTAACTAGGTATGGGCACTAAACATAGTCTTGCCAGCGTCACTCACTGAAATCAAATTTAAAAAATAATTTATATTGCTGCTCCATATTATTATTTGGCCAGGGAAAATGTGCGTTTGGAACTATACTCAATGGTGTCCAAATACTGGTTAAATTTTTACTGATCGTGAAAAGCAGGCTGGGCAGTTTGGTGCTGTGCTAACATTAAAGAAGTTACAGATTAAAAAGTTCCTAGACTTTCAGTTGGATTTCTGGGGAACGTTTTAAACTTCATTTTGCACTGATTGTGTGCATATTACTTCCTCAACTTCACAATGCTCGCTCAAGTTTGAACCTGGGATTTACACAAGATTTAAAAAAAAATTTGATTGGTGCCAAATGGAGACATCAATTTAAGATATGCAGTATAAACAGCCTGAGGAAGAAGGGGCCTCATGTTGAGCTAATACAAGACAAACAATAACCATCAATTAGTTAAGAACTGTGAGTTCAGAGGCAGCAAAACATGGGACAACAGTGCAAACCGATCAAGCTTTGGTCTGGTGATTCCTGGCAATTATACCAACTCCTGAAGCTGGCTGCTATAGTTGCGTGAAGGAAATTATTAATTTCACTTGCTGATAATTTTTCCTTTGATTGTCATCGCGTTGGTGTTTCCAATATGCAGCCATATAGGCATTTCGACAGGTTGCTTTTTTATTATTTGATTGCAGTGAAGAGAACAAAAATAAATGGAAAATAAGCTGATATGTGAGCCTGTGTGACAGCTTGTGCTCTGTACCGCCCCTGGCGGGGTGCTGCCAGCGCTGAGGACTACATGCAGGGAGGCAGGGCAGTGAGCTGCCACCACGGCTGTGGTCACCATTCCAGCCCGGATCACTTCCTTAAAAAAAAGCACAACACTGCTCTGCACGTACAGAGCGGCTGGGAGCCATGGCGGAGAGCGGGGGAGGAGGAGGAGGAGGAGCGGGCGGGCTGCAGCAGGGATCTCCGGCGGTGTGTGTCGGCGGCTCCTCGGACTCGGCGCCGCCCGTGTCGGTGTCGCTGGCTGTGCCGGTGCCCGTGCCGGTTGTCGGCTGCGCTGTGGTCGCGGAGAGCGGCCGCTCCGCCGGCTCGGGGAGTCAGCAGCAGCAGCGGGAGAGGATCGCGCTGAGGAAGGCGCAGCTCCGCGGCTACCCCCGGACAAAGAAACTGGAAAAGCTCGGCGTTTATTCCGCTTGCAAGGTAGCGACTGGAGCCTACTGCTGCTGCAGCCAGAAGGGGCCCCCGAGCACTCGCAGCAAACAAACTAACTAACTCGCTTTTAAAACAAGCTCTCCGGTGAAGTGACATGTCAGAATTAATTTTGTTTTGACCGTATTCGTGTCAGGTCGGGTTGTTTTGCAATAGGGGGCGGGTTTGTTTCTGTCTCTGGCGCTTCTGTGTTGTAAACAATGTGAGGATCGCTACATGCTGTCATTTTCTAAAACTCGATGACAGGTTTTAGGTCTGTAATGTCATATTCGTGTAATTTTCTCGCACGGCAGTGTGGCAGACTGGTAGGTTGTGGACTGTAAATAATGTCAGTGAGGAAATTTTTATTTCAGATTGACTTTTGGTACTAGTGAACTGCCAAAGGAATATATTTCTTAGTTGTAATAATTTTAATTTCCTACAAAAAAAGTGGCATTAAACATCGAGTATCAGTTTCATAGGGTTAGGTTCCTTAATATGCGGTCAATTGAATGAATTCATATATATACTTTACTAAGCGATCTTTGTTGGTGTGCTTGTTGTTAGAGGTAAACAATTTACAGCAAAGTATTAAAGACAAACTTGAATTTGACACCGAAGTTAGATCAGGAAAGCTGTGACTGGATTCACTCTGGAGAAGCCATTTAGTTTATTTTGTGAAGTGTGTGCACAAATATAATTGTCAACAGGCACTGCATTGCAAAGTCTGAGGTGAGGAGAAAGTGGTTGGAAAGGGTAATATGTGGAGGACATCAGTTCTCGACTGTTTCCTTTTATCGGAACAAAAAATAAGATTCCAAGTGCACACACCGAGTTTCACCAAATCTGCCTTCTGGGAGCAAGTGTTGGCTGCACTATAAGTAGAATATGGACTCGGGGCCATAATAACATTTTTGTAACTGCCACCTTGACTGCATAGAGGTATCCTGTTTATTTAAGTGATATTGCAGAAAAATATGAGCACTTACACTCTTATGTAAGAGGTGCTCTGATTTTTCACCCCAAGCAGGGAAGATAATTACTTTCAAAATAGTTATTAATAATTTGTTTTTATTAGTCATATCTTTATATCAGTGAATTTTAATGATCGTACCAGTTAAATACAGAATTTATACACTACAGAGGATCTGATGTGTATGCCATGTGAATGTCATGTGTTTCTAATCTCTTTAGGCTGAAGAATCCTGCAAGTGTAATGGCTGGAAGAATCCAAATCCCCCTCCCACTCCTCCAAGAGTAAACCTTCAGCAGACAGCGGTCAGTCTTACAGAACAGTGCCGGAGCTGTGGCCATACACTAGGTAAGTACAGAGCTTTCTCCCACCCTCTTTCTACCTCAGGATGCACAGTGCAGTCTAACCTCTTAATTCAAAGTTGCTTAATTCAAATGATCTGAGAATTTCAACTTCACAGAATCACAGAAATCACAGAAACTCCACAGTGCAGATAGAGGCCATTTCGGCCCATCGAGCCTGCACCGACACATATCCCACCCGATCCCCGTAACCCCTACACCAACACATATCCCACCCTATCCCCGTAACCCCACGTATTTAATCCCCCTAACACTAAGGGTCAATTTATCATAGCCAATCAACCTAACCCGCACATCTTTGGACTGTGGGAGGAAACCGGAGCACCCGGAGGAAACCCACGCAAACACGGGGAGAATGTGCAAACTCCACACAGACAGTCGCCCGAGGCCGGATTCGAACCCGGGTCCCTGGCGCTGTGAGGCAACAGTGCTAACCACTATGCCACCGTGCTGCCCATCACTTATCAATCACTTCTTCAGTTTATCAGTGCCGGTAGAAAGTTCTCTACTACTTTGAGCCAGGCAATTGAAATTGCTGCTTCCTCTAACATTTCAACACTGAGTGAATCTTGCTTTTTTCCTCCCGGTTTTTTCACTGTATGAAGTTCTCGTGGTAACAGAATCCTTCATCTGGGACGGGAGAGAAAGTTGAATGGTGTCGATAAAATTATCAATAAAATCCACCCTCAGTCAACTGCTGAGCTAAAAACAAAGCAGCATTGACTATCGGTAGAGGTGTTGTGAACAAGATCATCACATATTCTTTAGTTAGTAAAGCAGGAGCGCAGGGCTGTTAAGGCAGCAGACTAGTATGTAAAGAGGTGGAGGGAAATTATAAAAAAATAAATTTTCCAGACTTTAGCCAAATTAAATATTCTTTAAAAAAACATTTACCAAAAGAAAACACAGCTTTATCTTTCAGCAAATTTCGCACGGCAGTGGGAGTCATTTTTGTCTTTTGGCGTAAAACAGTTCTATTTTCGTTTCCACTGCTTTAAGACCCTCCAGAATCTCAAGTGCTAACAACACACAATCTTCATGTCTAACCTTGTTTGCATAATGATTCACAGTTCTAAGTACAAACTCCGCTGGTCCTACAAAGTTTAGAGACAAAATTTGGGTGTAAGTCAAATGTAATGGGGAGCATCACAAGGAAGTGGACAAAACTTTAGAAAGATTCAGGGGAGCCTTAAAATAAATCTCAACCCACCAGCAACCTTTGCCAAGGTATGGGATTGAGAAGTGACAGGCCAGGACGAAAGGAAGTAGATACATAGGAGCAGGCATGAGTCTCCAGATAAGTGATGGTAGAGCCCAGCATGTAGCCTTCTCTTTAATGGCTGCTAAAATTGTGTTGATGCTATGTCAGATGCTTGCGAGAAGCGTTTTTCTCTGTGTCATTCTACAGCACCATCCCATAGGTCAATACTGCAGCATAACTGAAAGAAGGTGCAGTCAAGTTACAGGTCACAGCTGATCATTATTGTATCTGCACATGTGCAAGTTCTATGCTGCATGGTAGGCGCTGATATCCTTGCAGCAGATGGCAGAGCTTGGCTTCTTGCCCTCTGCTGATCCAGACTCTGAGAAGACTGGTTACCACAAGTCATTCCCAGGTAGGTTTGTCAGGACCCACAGAAATGGTTAGTGGCATCTTGGCAGGTGTGTCCAAACAGACAACGTTGGCTCCTGATCACCCTGGAATGCCTTTTTTAATGCAATACCATGTAAAGCATGACATATGGTGATTGAGAGGCTTCTGTAGAGTTTTCCAGCATAAGATTTAGACAGGCATTCATTTACATCTCAAAATGTGCCAACAAGAAGTCTGCTGGCACAGCTCACATTGCAAAGAGGAATCTCCACCAACAACGTCTGACAAAGCAGCGGTGCAGGTATGGCTAGGAGGGCCCAGAGCACTTCTCAGGCAACTTGACCTGCCTGGCATCCTTCCACAGGTCCTCTTTTCCTGCAAATACATCACTTCAAAAGATTTCCCGTGGCAAACCTTGGTGCCAATAAAGAGAGCAAAATAAATAAATAAATGCACCTGGCACTAAGGCTGATGAAGGCCTAAGTGCCAGCTGGGAACAAAAAAAGACTACAAGAAGGGCCTTTAAAAGGCCTAATGGAATTACCTTGAAAATGTGTAGGATTTTGAAATGCCCTCCTGCCTGCAGATCCACCTGATGTCTTATCCTTCACCAGGTTTCACTGAAGACTCAGCATCCAGAGCACTGCTGAAGCTCTTCCACACTCCCCTTTTAATACAGTAATTAAGCTCCCACCTGTTTCCAACGGGAGTTTCAGACGCTCATTCCAGGCCTGATGATTATCAATAGCTGAGTGGGAATCTGGCGGTACTGAGTTCTGCCAGATTTTTGTTCCTTTTCTGTCTTGCTACCACCCAAAATAAGGGTGGCAGTGAGATGAAGATGTGTGTTTCTGTGTTTCGTAACTAAATTTAAGCTGCATTTACAGCCTATTTTGATCACTTTCCATCTCTTTCCCTCTTAACACGTTTGTGGGTGAGACAGTCTTTCTTAATATTGTTGCTTTTTCTGATTTGCTTGTACCTTTTCTTTTCCATTTGTGAACCTGCTTGATTTACATTAATGAAATCGAGAGCTCCAGTGTGTTTGCAAAATATACTTCCAGATTGTGTGGCCAGGCAATGGTCAATCTGCTTATAGCACTTGTGGGCTGCTTGACTTTCATTATCTGGGTGGTGGTCTTGTGATTTTTATGGGACTGTGTGGGATTTGCAAAGCCAATACTGTAACTTTCTTTATTTACCCACAATCTGGAAGTGATCAAAATAGGCTGTAAATGCAGCTTAAATTTAGTTATGAAATGCAGAACCAAGAGCAAACTTTGTACTGTTGTGTTTTTCAGCTGATCACGTTTCCCACTTGGAAAATGTATCCGAAGAAGAAATGAATAGGCTTCTTGGAATAGTGCTGGACGTGGAGTACTTGTTTACCTGTGTCCACAAAGAAGAAGATGCAGACACAAAGCAAGTTTACTTTTACCTGTTCAAAGTAAGTGTAAGGATAGATCATTTTACATTGTCCTATTCATTTTGAAACTTTGAAAAGTAGCTGCCTCATTTTATGAAATGTTTACTCAAATGAGTTGTTGATAAAAGAAAATTCTGCACAAGCTGTTAAATAACTTCCACTGAATAGAATTCACAAGGCTACTTGAGGCCTAGCAACATGCTTAGCAACAGTACATGTTTGGTGGCTATTTTAATGAGATGCAGTAAATTGCAACACCAATCATTGTCAGGTTCTGCTCTGGTTTCACAGGACCAAGTATCCACACAAAAACATTTTGAAACAAATTGCAATAAATGGTTATGGTATAAGTAGAAAATAGCATAGTTATCTACAGAATGCTTTAATGCATTTATGATCTGCCATACATAACCCACATTTAATCTTAGTGCACATGGGGTAGGGTTTCCACTTTGGGTGCAGTCGGCAATCCATATGCAAATTGCATTCAAAATTGCGCTAGTTTTCCGAATTGAGTTCCACTCAAACTCATTTTCATATCACGGACCGTAAAATCTTCCATGAACCAGCACAATCGGCCAGTGTTTCAGAACGTAATTCGAAAAAAAAATGTTTTGCATTAAAATATATTCCTTGATATATTTAAGAGTGGTAACCTGGTGCAGTTTTATTAATACAGCTGAAAATAGGTTTATCACAAAAAATAAGCATTTTAATCAGAATGTGTAGTCCACCACCTGTGAGTAACCTGATTTTAAATAACTTAAAATGACTCTTAAAAAACTATACAGGACCATTTACTATTTCCATTGGAATACAGTAGTCAGTTTTTTAGTAAATCAAATATTTTTTAATATTTAAAAGCTATTAATGTCCTTGCGCCTACAAAATACAACTTAATTTTAGGAGCCTCCTCGAAGGCTCGCAAACGAGCGTAACTAGCGGAAATTCGCAATGGTGATTAATTCGATCTGGAGCATGATCAGTTTTGTGGGTGGGGCTTGCCTCCAGCGCAAAAGGTCGTGGAAACCATCGGGTAATTGTTTTTTAAACCAGCGCAAAAGATCGCGGAAACTCGATTTGCACTGGACGTAATTTGCGCTTGAAATTGCTCGATCTTTTGCGCTGGTTTGACCGATTTCCGGCGAATTGCACTAGAAAAAATAGTGCAACCTTCTGGAAACTTGAGGCCCATGTGATTAGAGTGCAAGTCACGTGTTTGTATATATTTTTTTATTCATTCATGGGATGTGGGCGTCGCAGGCAAGGCCAGCATTTATTGCCCATCCCTAGTTGCCCTTGAGAAGGTGGTGGTGATCCGCCTTCTTGAACCGCTGCAATCGTGTGGTGAAGGTACTCCCACAGTGCTGTTAGGGAGTTCCAGGATTTTGACCCAGCGACGATGACGGATCGGCGATATACTTCTAAGTCAGGATGGTGTGTGACTTGGAGGGGAACTTGGAGGTGGTGGTGTTCCCATGCGCCTGCTGCCCTTGTCCTTCTAGGTGGAAGAGGTCGCGGGTTTGGGAGGTGCTGCCGAAGAAGCCTTAGCGAGTTGCTGCAGTGCATCTTGTAGATGGTACACACTGCAGCCACAGTACACCGGTGGTGGAGGGAATGAATGTTTAAGGTGGTGGATGGGGTGCCAGTCAAGTGGGCTGTTTTGTCTTGGATGGTGTCGAGCTTCTGGTTGGAGCTGCACTCATCCAGGCAAGTGGAGAGTATTCCATTACACTCCTGACTTGTGCCTTGTAGATGGTGGAAAGGCTTTGGGGAGTCAGGAAGTGAGACACTCATCGCAGAATACCCAGCCCTAGACCTGCTCTTGTTGCCACTGTAGGAGTCGCTGGAAATAAACAGACTGCAAGACTTTCATAACAGCAAAGAAAAATGCGTGTTAGCTTTATTAACTCTCCGCAAGGACTGAGGGACTCGGCCTCGTCGCAGGGCTATGACATCATCGCACAATCGACGACTCTTAAAGGGACCCTGCCCCGATAACCCAACCAAGTTCCATACATAACGTGGAGCGATAACAACATTGGCTATACATAGTGAATTGTGTTACTGTCCCTATGTGGTCTCCGCCACATACGTCCCCCCAGAATTCACTAGAACTGGCAATGTCACTCGTTGAGGGGCCCGGATCACACGGCCGAAACGGCTCCTTAAGTCCAGGGCGGGGACCGGGGGGGTCGCAGGAGGGTCCCCGGGCGCTCGCTGGTGGACTGAGGGTGCAGAAGCCGGTGGCCGGCCCCGCCGCGGGGGCTGAGCCAGCCCAATGGGTCGGTCCAGATCCAGGTGGGCCGGCTTAAGACGGTCCACGGAAATGTAGTCCGGCTTACTGCCGACATCCACCATGAAGGCCTTGTCCCCGGCTTCCAGAACGCGGAATGGCCCGTCGTAGGGTGGGTGAAGAGGTCCCCGGTGGGCGTCGTGGCGGATGAAAATGTACTCCGCCGCATGAAGGTTGGGCGGAACGTGGGACTGAGGGAGACTGTGCTGCGACGTGGGCACTGGTGCGAAAACCTTGGCGTTGTCCAGGAGGGCGGACCACTGACAGGCTGTGGACCAAGGGTCCGTGGCGTTGGGGACGAAATCCCCGGGAACCCGCAGCGGCTGCCCCTAGACGAGCTCGGCGGACGAGGACTGGAGGTCCTCCTTGGGGGCGGTCCTGAGTCCCAGCATGACCCACGGGATTCTGTCGATCCAACCATCGTCTCGGAGGCTGGCCCGGAGCGCAGCCTTCATGCAGCGATGAAACCGTCGCACAGCCCGTTAGCCTGAGGGTGATGTGCGGTGGAGTCTCAACCCGAGGCCTTGGGCGACAGCGTTCCAGAGCTCCGACATGAACTGGGGCCCCCGGTCGGAGGAGACGTCAGATGGGGCGCCGAACCGGGCGACCCAAGTGTTGATGAACGCCTGAGCCACATTGGCGGACGTTGTTGACGACAGCGGGACAGCTTCCGGCCATCGGGTGGTTCTGTCGACCATCGTGAGGAGGTGGGTGAACCCGCGGGAGGGCGGCAGGGGCCCCACCAGGTCCACGTTAACATGGCCGAACCGCCTCTCGGGCACCGCGAAAGGCGCCAACGGGGCCTTAGTATGGCGATGCACTTTCGAGCGCTGGCATACCACGCAGGTATTGGCCCAGTTGCGAACGTCCTTCTTGAGCCCGTGCCAGACGAACTTAGCCGCCATCAGCTTCTGTGACGGCTTCCTGCCCGGGTGGGAAAGGCTATGGACGGTGTCGAAAACCTGCCATCTCCACCCGCCGGGCACAATGGGGTGTGGCTGCCCAGCAGAGACATCGCACAGGAGCGTGGTGCCGGCCTCGTCAAACGCGATGTCCACTAACTGAAGGCCCATGACAGCCGTCCTGTAAGCCTGGACGTCCAGGTCGGAGGCCTGGTCGGCCGCCATGCGGGTGTAGTCGATGCCGAGGTGTACGGTGCTGGCGATGCCCGGGAGAGACAGTCGGTGACAGGGTTGTTTTTCCCAGCCACATGCTGGATGTCAGTCGTGAACTCGGAAACAAAGGAAAGCTGGTGCTGCTGACGGGCCAACCACGGCTCGGAAACTTTGGCCATGGCGAAGGTCAACGGCTTGTGGTCCACGAATGCCGTGAACGGGCGGGCCTCCAGCAGGAAACGGAAGTGTCGGACGGCGAGGTAGAGGCCGAGAAGCTCGCGATCGAAGGTGCTGTACTTCCGCTTGTTGGGGCGGAGCTGCCGGCTGAAGAAGGTGAGCGGCTGCCAGGTGCCGTTGACCCACTGCTCGTGGACGGCGCCGACAGCATAATCTGAAGCGTCAGTGGTGAGAGCGATCGGCGCATCGGGCAACGGATGCGCCAGCATGGTCGCGTTAGCCAGGGCCCTTTTCGTGTCCGTGAAAGAATTGGCCATCTCCTCGGACCAGTCGATGGCAAGCTTGGCGGGCTTGCCTTTGAGGGCCTCGTAAAGGGGCCGCATAAGCTGGGCTGCCCGGGGAAGGAAGTGATGATAAAAGTTCACCATGCCCAAAACCTCCTGCAGGGCCCTCACAGTGAGGGGTCGCGGAAAATCCTTCACGGCTTCCACTTTCGACGGCAGTGGCACCGCCCCGTTCTTCGTGATGCGGTGCCCGAGAACGTCGATCGAGGACAGCCCGAACTGGCACTTGGCCGGATTGACAATTAGGCCGTGCTGGCTGAGGCTTTCGAAGAGATTCCGGAGGTGGGACACATGCTTCGTCCTGGAGGCGCTGGCGATGAGAATGTCGTCCGGGTAGATGAACAGGAATGGCAGGTCCTGTAACACGGTGTCCATTAGGCGTTGAAAAGCCTGAGCGACGTTTTTGAGACCGAATGGCATGCAGAGGAATTTGAACAGCCCGAACGGGGTGATCACCGTGGTTTTCGGGAAGTCCTGCGGCCGAATGGGGACCTGGTGGTAACCCCGAACGAGGTCCACTTTAGAGAAAACAACTTTCCCGGCCAGGCGGGTGGAAAAGTCCTGGATGTGTGGAATCGGGTAGCGGTCGGGGGTCGTAGCGTCGTTGAGGCGCCGGTAATCGCCGCACGGGCGCCAACCGCTACCTGGTTTCAGTGCGATGTGGAGGGGCGAGGCCCACGGACTGTTCGACCGGTGAATGATGCCGAGGTGCTCCATTGTGTCGAACTCGGCTTTAGCGATGGCGAGTTTCCCCGGGTCAAGGCGCCGAGCACGGGCGTAGACAGGCGGACTGGTGGTTGGGATGTGGTGTTCTACCCCGTGCTTGGTGGCGGTGGACGAGAAAGTGGGCTTCGTGAGGTCCGGGAACCCGGCGAGGAGGCGGGAAAACTTGTCAGAGGCCGAGAGTGCGCTGGACAACTTCGTCATGCCGGAACCACTGAGCGAACACGGGAGCGAACTGAAAGTCTCAGCATTGACGAGACGTCGGTTTTTGACGTCCACCAAAAGGCCATTGGCGCAGAGGAAGTCAGCGCCGAGAAGGGGGGTGGCCGAGAAGGGGGCTGGACACTTTCGCTGTAACAAAGTCCCAAGCGAAACGCTGCCCACCAAAAAACAGCGCCACGCTCCGTTTCCCGAAAGTACGGATGGAACTACCGTTGGCGGCTTTGAGGGCGGGGCCGTGGTTCCCCCCTGTATGTCTATGGTTGACGCGGACAGGACGCTCACCTGGGCACCCGTGTCGCAGAGGAAACGACGTCCAGAGTCAGTGTCCGTAATGAATAACAGACTACCTGAACGGCTGACAGCCATGGCAGCTAATGAGTGGGCCCGACGCGGTAAAGCTGCACGGGGGCCGGCACTTCTTAGTGTTGGGGCCGAACTGCGCGTGGTAGAAGCACATGCTTGGGGGCTGCCGCCGTTGGGCTGTGGCGGTGGGGGCAGGGCCCCGCATGGCCGCGCAGTACTGTTGCCCGGCGGAGAAAAATTTGTCGGCCTCCTTGGCCAGGGCGCAGAAATCACTAATATGAGAGTTGGCTAAAGCTGACCGTGCCTGCCCTGGCAGCTGTTGTAGGAACAGTTCTCTGAAGAGGAAGCACGGCTTGTGCTTGCCCAGGAGGGTTAACATGTGGTCCATCAGTTCTGAGGGCTTGGAGTCGCCAAGCCCGGGTAGAGAGAGAAGCTGGCATGCGCGCTCGGGTTCAGTTAGTCCAAAAGTCTCTAGGAGTTGTGTTTTCAGCGTCGCAAATTTGTGGTACTCCGGGGGGTCCTCGAGCAGGCTCACGACTCTGTCAGCGGTGGAGCTGCCGAGAGCAGAGACGACGTAATAATACTTCGTGTCGTCTGCGGTGATGTCCCGGAGAGCAAACTGAGCCTCGGCCTGGGCGAACCAAGCGGCAGCCTGCCATTCCCAAAACTCTGGTAATTTGAGAGAAATGGCTTTCGTCGCCATCTCGGATAAAGTGTTTGGAAACGTCCAAAAGAGAAACGGGGTCGCCAATGTAGGAGTCGCTGGAAATAAACAGACTGCGAGACTTTCATAACAGCAAGGAAAAACGCGTGTTAGCTTTATTAACTCTCCGCAAGGACTGAGGGACTCGGCCTCGTCGCAGGGCTATGACATCATTACACAATCGACGACTTTTAAAGGGACCCTGCCCCGATAACCCAACCAAGTTCCGTACATAACGTGGAGCGATAACAACATTGGCTATACATAGTGAATTGTGTTACTGTCCCTATGTGGTCTCAGCCACACCACAGTATTTATGTGGCTGGTCCAGTTAAGTTTCTGGTCAATGGTGACCCCCAGGATATTGATGGTGAGGGATTTGGCGATGGTAATGCCGTTGAATGTCAAGGGGTAGTGGTTAGACGCTCGCTTGTTGGAGATAGTCATTGCCTGGCACTTGTGTGGCATAAATGTTATTTGCCACTTATCAACCCAAGCCTGAATGTCATCCAGGTCTTGCTGCATGTAGGCATGGACTGCTTCATTATCTGAGGGGTTGCGAATGGCACTGAACACTGTGCAGTCATCAGCGAACATCCCCACTTCTGACCTTATGATGGAGGGAAGGTCATTGATGAAGCAGCTGAAGATGGTTGGGCCTAGGACACTGCCGTGAGGAATTCCAGCAGCGATGTCCTGGGGCTGTGATGATTGACCTTCGACCACCACAACCATCTTCCTTTGTGCTAGGTATGACTCCAGGCAATGGAGAGTTTTCCCCCCGATTCCCATTGACTTCAGTTTTACTAGGGCTCCTTGATGCGACACTCGGACAAATGCTGCCTTGATGTCAAGGGCAGTCACTCTCACCTCATGTATGTATGTGTGTATGTATGTATATTATATATATCTACTATCTATCTATCTATCATATATATAAACGGATACTTCTTTCTGTCTGTCTATCTGTCTGTCTGTCCTCACGTGTGCGTCTGTCCGGCTATGCGCTCAAAAGTTATAGAGCGTACCTACGCGTGCGTTACGTCGAAAGAAAGCTTACCTTTCCGAAACGGTGGTAAGCGTATTTACGCTTCGGCCGGACAAAAATCGCGCCCGCGGTATCCGAAAAATGTTCAAAATTCCGCTCATTAGCATCTCATTATCCGCTCATTAGCAACAGTGTGACCTCGAGGTCGACCAATCGTACGCCGGGTTCCTGGCGCGTGCGGCCGGGCCCTCCTACGGTCGAGTGACGGGACGATTGACCAATCCTACGCTTTGGTGACCTGACGGTCGACCAATCGGTGCGTGTGTGGGCGGGCCTTATCGTTCTGAACCGAGGTGAGTCGCCGCCATCTTGATTCCAAACTTTTCCTTTCTTTTTCCCGCTTTCTGCGTCTTTCAAAAAAACGTTGCTTTTAAAACACATATTGTTTTTTAAAAAAGTTAATTACTTTCTAAATCTTTGATCTAATCTCATTAATTTTCCTACCTTTCCCCGTTTTTCCAGGTAGGCCTTGAAGCCTCGGCCTCTCCTCCGCACCCACGCCCGAGCTAGGCACCTCCCGGCCCAAGTCAACAAGCGGCCCCCGATCGCCGCCATCTTTGTGAAGGCTGGAGGGGCGGGCCTCAGCCGAGCGCCGCTACCTTAGTAAGGGTGCGCGCGCAGCAGGAGCAGCTGAGACGCGGCGTCTCTCTCTGTTCCCCGCTCGGCTCGGGCGGGGGGGCTTGGAGAGCGGGAAGGGTTACCCCGGCAACCGGGCCCGCCGGCTGTCTCTCACAGCCGCAATCGGCGCTCTTCAAGCCAGCTCGGGAGGGCGGGGCCATGTCAGTGCGTGGGGCGGCACGGAGCTCCGTGGAGCCATCGGCGGCGCTGGGCTCGGGTGCTTTGTGGCCTGCGGCCGAACAGCGGCTGCGGACCTCGAGCTGACCGGGGCGCTGGACTCGGCTGGGCCATGTCTTTGCGGGTGTTCGCCTCGGCCAACGGCATCAGGGTGACGGCCGAGGGAACGCGTTCATCCAGGTGCCGAGGCCCGGGCCCCGGGGCGGAAAGAGGGATTGGAGCGGGGGATGAGGGCTCGGGCAGGGGAGAGAGGGAGAGGGGGGAGAGAGGGGGAGGTGGGGAGGGAGGGGGGGAGGAGGGGGAGAGGGAGGAAGGGGGTAGGGAGGTGGTGAGAGGG